>NW_027469112.1:0-344025 GCF_051020765.1 Lasioglossum baleicum | reverse complement strand
ACGTGCGAGGTTTTGTGGGATGCGCATGCGCAGGTTTTTTGGGATGCGCATGCGCAGGTTTTTTGGGATGCGCATGGCTAGTCGAGGAAAAACACGTGCGAGAGGATGCATCCCGCAGGCTAGTCGAGTAAAAACACGTGCGAGGTTTTGTGGGATGCGCATGCGCAGGTTTTGTGGGATGCGCATGCGCAGGTTTTTTGGGATGCGCATGGCTAGTCGAGCAAAAACACGTGCGAGAGGATGCATCCCGCAGGGTAGTCGAGTAAAAACACGTGCGAGAGGATGCATCCCGCAGGCTAGTCGAGTAAAAACACGTGCGAGAGGATGCATCCCGCAGGCTAGTCGAGTAAAAACACGTGCGAGAGGATGCGTCCCGCAGGCTAGTCGAGCAAAAACACGTGCGAGAGGATGCATCCCGCAGGCTAGTCGAGCAAAAACACGTGCGAGAGGATGCATCCCGCAGGCTAGTCGAGCAAAAACACGTGCGAGAGGATGTATCCCGCAGGCTAGTCGAGTAAAAACACGTGCGGGAGGATGCATCCCGCAGGCTAGTCGAGTAAAAACACGTGCGAGAGGATGCATCCCGCAGGCTAGTCGAGCAAAAACACGTGCGAGAGGATGCATGCCGCAGGCTAGTCGAGTAAAAACACGTGCGAGAGGATGAATCCCGAAGGCTAGTCGAGTAAAAACACGTGCGAGAGGATGCATCCCGCAGGCTAGTCGAGTAAAAACACGTGCGAGAGGATGCGTCCCGCAGGCTAGTCGAGCAAAAACACGTGCGAGAGGATGCATCCTGCAGGCTAGTCGAGTAAAAACACGTGCGAGAAGATGCATCCCGCAGGCTAGTCGAGCAAAAACACGTGCGAGAGGATGCATCCCGCAGGCTAGTCGAGTAAAAACACGTGCAAGGTTTTGTGGGATGCGCATGCGCAGGTTTTGTGGGATGCGCATGCGCAGGTTTTTTGGGATGCGCATGGCTAGTCGAGCAAAAACACGTGCGAGAGGATGCATCCCGCAGGCTAGTCGAGTAAAAACACGTGCGAGGTTTTGTGGGATGCGCATGCGCAGGTTTTTTGGGATGCGCATGCGCAGGTTTTTTGGGATGCGCATGCCTAGTCGAGCAAAAACACGTGCGAGAGGATGCATCCCGCAGGCTAGTCGAGCAAAAACACGTGCGAGAGGATGCATCCCGCAGGCTAGTCGAGTAAAAACACGTGCGAGAGGATGCATCCCGCAGGCTAGTCGAGTAAAAACACGTGCGAGAGGATGCATCCCGCAGGCTAGTCGAGTAAAAACACGTGCGAGGTTTTGTGGGATGCGCATGCGCAGGTTTTTTGGGATGCGCATGCGCAGGTTTTTTGGGATGCGCATGGCTAGTCGAGGAAAAACACGTGCGAGAGGATGCATCCCGCAGGCTAGTCGAGTAAAAACACGTGCGAGGTTTTGTGGGATGCGCATGCGCAGGTTTTGTGGGATGCGCATGCGCAGGTTTTTTGGGATGCGCATGGCTAGTCGAGCAAAAACACGTGCGAGAGGATGCATCCCGCAGGGTAGTCGAGTAAAAACACGTGCGAGAGGATGCATCCCGCAGGCTAGTCGAGTAAAAACACGTGCGAGAGGATGCATCCCGCAGGCTAGTCGAGTAAAAACACGTGCGAGAGGATGCGTCCCGCAGGCTAGTCGAGCAAAAACACGTGCGAGAGGATGCATCCCGCAGGCTAGTCGAGCAAAAACACGTGCGAGAGGATGCATCCCGCAGGCTAGTCGAGCAAAAACACGTGCGAGAGGATGCATCCCGCAGGCTAGTCGAGCAAAAACACGTGCGAGAGGATGTATCCCGCAGGCTAGTCGAGTAAAAACACGTGCGGGAGGATGCATCCCGCAGGCTAGTCGAGCAAAAACACGTGCGAGAGGATGCATGCCGCAGGCTAGTCGAGTAAAAACACGTGCGAGAGGATGAATCCCGAAGGCTAGTCGAGTAAAAACACGTGCGAGAGGATGCATCCCGCAGGCTAGTCGAGTAAAAACACGTGCGAGAGGATGCATCCCGCAGGCTAGTCGAGTAAAAACACGTGCGAGAGGATGCGTCCCGCAGGCTAGTCGAGCAAAAACACGTGCGAGAGGATGCATCCTGCAGGCTAGTCGAGTAAAAACACGTGCGAGAAGATGCATCCCGCAGGCTAGTCGAGCAAAAACACGTGCGAGAGGATGCATCCCGCAGGCTAGTCGAGTAAAAACACGTGCGAGGTTTTGTGGGATGCGCATGCGCAGGATTTGTGGGATGCGCATGCGCAGGTTTTTTGGGATGCGCATGGCTAGTCGAGCAAAAACACGTGCGAGAGGATGCATCCCGCAGGCTAGTCGAGTAAAAACACGTGCGAGAGGATGCATCCCGCAGGCTAGTCGAGTAAAAACACGTGCGAGAGGATGCATCCCGCAGGCTAGTCGAGTAAAAACACGTGCGAGGTTTTGTGGGATGCGCATGCGCAGGTTTTTTGGGATGCGCATAGCTAGTCGAGCAAAAACACGTGCGAGAGGATGCATCCCGCAGGCTAGTCGAGCAAAAACACGTGCGAGAGGATGCATCCCGCAGGCTAGTCGAGTAAAAACATGTGCGAGAGGATGCATCCCGCAGGCTAGTCGAGTAAAAACACGTGCGAGAGGATGCATCCCGCAGGCTAGTCGAGTAAAAACACGTGCGAGGTTTTGTGGGATGCGCATGCGCAGGTTTTTTGGGATGCGCATGCGCAGGTTTTTTGGGATGCGCATGGCTAGTCGAGGAAAAACACGTGCGAGAGGATGCATCCCGCAGGCTAGTCGAGTAAAAACACGTGCGAGAGGATGCATCCTGCAGGCTAGTCGAGTAAAAACACGTGCGAGAGGATGCATCCCGCAGGCTAGTCGAGTAAAAACACGTGCGAGGTTTTGTGGGATGCGCATGCGCAGGTTTTGTGGGATGCGCATGCGCAGGTTTTTTGGGATGCGCATGCGCAGGTTTTTTGGGATGCGCATGGCTAGTCGAGCAAAAACACGTGCGAGAGGATGCATCCCGCAGGCTAGTCGAGTAAAAACACGTGCGAGAGGATGCATCCTGCAGGCTAGTCGAGTAAAAACACGTGCGAGAGGATGCATCCCGCAGGCTAGTCGAGTAAAAACACGTGCGAGGTTTTGTGGGATGCGCATGCGCAGGTTTTTTGGGATGCGCATGGCTAGTCGAGTAAAAACACGTGCGAGAGGATGCATCCCGCAGGCTAGTCGAGTAAAAACACGTGCGAGGTTTTGTGGGATGCGCATGCGCAGGTTTTGTGGGATGCGCATGCGCAGGTTTTTTGGGATGCGCATGGCTAGTCGAGCAAAAACACGTGCGAGAGGATGCATCCCGCAGGCTAGTCGAGCAAAAACACGTGCGAGAGGATGCATCCCGCAGGCTAGTCGAGTAAAAACACGTGCGAGGTTTTGTGGGATGCGCATGCGCAGGTTTTGTGGGATGCGCATGCGCAGGTTTTTTGGGATGCGCATGGCTAGTCGAGCAAAAACACGTGCGAGAGGATGCATCCCGCAGGCTAGTCGAGCAAAAACACGTGCGAGGTTTTGTGGGATGCGCATGCGCAGGTTTTTTGGGATGCGCATGGCTAGTCGAGCAAAAACACGTGCGAGAGGATGCATCCCGCAGGCTAGTCGAGTAAAAACACGTGCGAGAGGATGCATCCTGCAGGCTAGTCGAGTAAAAACACGTGCGAGAGGATGCATCCCGCAGGCTAGTCGAGTAAAAACACGTGCGAGGTTTTGTGGGATGCGCATGCGCAGGTTTTGTGGGATGCGCATGCGCAGGTTTTTTGGGATGCGCATTTCTAGTCGAGCAAAAACACGTGCGAGAGGATGCATCCCGCAGGGTAGTCGAGTAAAAACACGTGCGAGAGGATGCATCCCGCAGGCTAGTCGAGTAAAAACACGTGCGAGGTTTTGTGGGATGCGCATGCGCAGGTTTTTTGGGATGCGCATGCGCAGGTTTTTTGGGATGCGCATGCCTAGTCGAGCAAAAACACGTGCGAGAGGATGCATCCCGCAGGCTAGTCGAGCAAAAACACGTGCGAGAGGATGCATCCCGCAGGCTAGTCGAGTAAAAACACGTGCGAGAGGATGCATCCCTCAGGCTAGTCGAGTAAAAACACGTGCGAGAGGATGCATCCCGCAGGCTAGTCGAGTAAAAACACGTGCGAGAGGATGCATCCCGCAGGCTAGTCGAGTAAAAACACGTGCGAGGTTTTGTGGGATGCGCATGCGCAGGTTTTGTGGGATGCGCATGCGCAGGTTTTTTGGGATGCGCATGCGCAGGTTTTTTGGGATGCGCATGGCTAGTCGAGCAAAAACACGTGCGAGAGGATGCATCCCGCAGGCTAGTCGAGTAAAAACACGTGCGAGAGGATGCATCCTGCAGGCTAGTCGAGTAAAAACACGTGCGAGAGGATGCATCCCGCAGGCTAGTCGAGTAAAAACACGTGCGAGGTTTTGTGGGATGCGCATGCGCAGGTTTTGTGGGATGCGCATGCGCAGGTTTTTTGGGATGCGCATTTCTAGTCGAGCAAAAACACGTGCGAGAGGATGCATCCCGCAGGGTAGTCGAGTAAAAACACGTGCGAGAGGATGCATCCCGCAGGCTAGTCGAGTAAAAACACGTGCGAGGTTTTGTGGGATGCGCATGCGCAGGTTTTTTGGGATGCGCATGCGCAGGTTTTTTGGGATGCGCATGCCTAGTCGAGCAAAAACACGTGCGAGAGGATGCATCCCGCAGGCTAGTCGAGCAAAAACACGTGCGAGAGGATGCATCCCGCAGGCTAGTCGAGTAAAAACACGTGCGAGAGGATGCATCCCTCAGGCTAGTCGAGTAAAAACACGTGCGAGAGGATGCATCCCGCAGGCTAGTCGAGTAAAAACACGTGCGAGAGGATGCATCCCGCAGGCTAGTCGAGTAAAAACACGTGCGAGGTTTTGTGGGATGCGCATGCGCAGGTTTTGTGGGATGCGCATGCGCAGGTTTTTTGGGATGCGCATGCGCAGGTTTTTTGGGATGCGCATGGCTAGTCGAGCAAAAACACGTGCGAGAGGATGCATCCCGCAGGCTAGTCGAGTAAAAACACGTGCGAGAGGATGCATCCTGCAGGCTAGTCGAGTAAAAACACGTGCGAGAGGATGCATCCCGCAGGCTAGTCGAGTAAAAACACGTGCGAGAGGATGCATCCTGCAGGCTAGTCGAGTAAAAACACGTGCGAGAGGATGCATCCCGCAGGCTAGTCGAGTAAAAACACGTGCGAGGTTTTGTGGGATGCGCATGCGCAGGTTTTGTGAGATGCGCATGCACAGGTTTTTTGGGATGCGCATGGCTAGTCGAGCAAAAACACGTGCGAGAGGATGCATCCCGCAGGCTAGTCGAGTAAAAACACGTGCGAGAGGATGCATCCTGCAGGCTAGTCGAGTAAAAACACGTGCGAGAGGATGCATCCCTCAGGCTAGTCGAGTAAAAACACGTGCGAGAGGATGCATCCCGCAGGCTAGTCGAGTAAAAACACGTGCGAGAGGATGCATCCCGCAGGCTAGTCGAGTAAAAACACGTGCGAGGTTTTGTGGGATGCGCATGCGCAGGTTTTGTGGGATGCGCATGCGCAGGTTTTTTGGGATGCGCATGCGCAGGTTTTTTGGGATGCGCATGGCTAGTCGAGCAAAAACACGTGCGAGAGGATGCATCCCGCAGGCTAGTCGAGTAAAAACACGTGCGAGAGGATGCATCCTGCAGGCTAGTCGAGTAAAAACACGTGCGAGAGGATGCATCCCGCAGGCTAGTCGAGTAAAAACACGTGCGAGGTTTTGTGGGATGCGCATGCGCAGGTTTTGTGGGATGCGCATGCGCAGGTTTTTTGGGATGCGCATGGCTAGTCGAGTAAAAACACGTGCGAGAGGATGCATCCCGCAGGCTAGTCGAGTAAAAACACGTGCGAGAGGATGCATCCCGCAGGCTAGTCGAGTAAAAACACGTGCAAGGTTTTGTGGGATGCGCATGCGCAGGTTTTGTGGGATGCGCATGCGCAGGTTTTTTGGGATGCGCATGGCTAGTCGAGTAAAAACACGTGCGAGAGGATGCATCCCGCAGGCTAGTCGAGTAAAAACACGTGCGAGAGGATGCATCCCGCAGGCTAGTCGAGTAAAAACACGTGCGAGAGGATGCATCCCTCAGGCTAGTCGAGTAAAAACACGTGCGAGAGGATGCATCCCGCAGGCTAGTCGAGTAAAAACACGTGCGAGAGGATGCATCCCGCAGGCTAGTCGAGTAAAAACACGTGCGAGGTTTTGTGGGATGCGCATGCGCAGGTTTTGTGGGATGCGCATGCGCAGGTTTTTTGGGATGCGCATGCGCAGGTTTTTTGGGATGCGCATGGCTAGTCGAGCAAAAACACGTGCGAGAGGATGCATCCCGCAGGCTAGTCGAGTAAAAACACGTGCGAGAGGATGCATCCTGCAGGCTAGTCGAGTAAAAACACGTGCGAGAGGATGCATCCCGCAGGCTAGTCGAGTAAAAACACGTGCGAGAGGATGCATCCTGCAGGCTAGTCGAGTAAAAACACGTGCGAGAGGATGCATCCCGCAGGCTAGTCGAGTAAAAACACGTGCGAGGTTTTGTGGGATGCGCATGCGCAGGTTTTGTGAGATGCGCATGCGCAGGTTTTTTGGGATGCGCATGGCTAGTCGAGCAAAAAAACGTGCGAGAGGATGCATCCCGCAGGCTAGTCGAGTAAAAACACGTGCGAGAGGATGCATCCTGCAGGCTAGTCGAGTAAAAACACGTGCGAGAGGATGCATCCCTCAGGCTAGTCGAGTAAAAACACGTGCGAGAGGATGCATCCCGCAGGCTAGTCGAGTAAAAACACGTGCGAGAGGATGCATCCCGCAGGCTAGTCGAGTAAAAACACGTGCGAGGTTTTGTGGGATGCGCATGCGCAGGTTTTGTGGGATGCGCATGCGCAGGTTTTTTGGGATGCGCATGCGCAGGTTTTTTGGGATGCGCATGGCTAGTCGAGCAAAAACACGTGCGAGAGGATGCATCCCGCAGGCTAGTCGAGTAAAAACACGTGCGAGAGGATGCATCCTGCAGGCTAGTCGAGTAAAAACACGTGCGAGAGGATGCATCCCGCAGGCTAGTCGAGTAAAAACACGTGCGAGGTTTTGTGGGATGCGCATGCGCAGGTTTTGTGGGATGCGCATGCGCAGGTTTTTTGGGATGCGCATGGCTAGTCGAGTAAAAACACGTGCGAGAGGATGCATCCCGCAGGCTAGTCGAGTAAAAACACGTGCGAGAGGATGCATCCCGCAGGCTAGTCGAGTAAAAACACGTGCAAGGTTTTGTGGGATGCGCATGCGCAGGTTTTGTGGGATGCGCATGCGCAGGTTTTTTGGGATGCGCATGGCTAGTCGAGTAAAAACACGTGCGAGAGGATGCATCCCGCAGGCTAGTCGAGTAAAAACACGTGCGAGAGGATGCATCCCGCAGGCTAGTCGAGTAAAAACACGTGCAAGGTTTTGTGGGATGCGCATGCGCAGGTTTTGTGGGATGCGCATGCGCAGGTTTTTTGGGATGCGCATGGCTAGTCGAGCAAAAACACGTGCGAGAGGATGCATCCCGCAGGCTAGTCGAGCAAAAACACGTGCGAGAGGATGCATCCCGCAGGCTAGTCGAGTAAAAACACGTGCGAGGTTTTGTGGGATGCGCATGCGCAGGTTTTTTGGGATGCGCATGGCTAGTCGAGCAAAAACACGTGCGAGAGGATGCATCCCGCAGGCTAGTCGAGCAAAAACACGTGCGAGAGGATGCATCCCGCAGGCTAGTCGAGTAAAAACACGTGCGAGGTTTTGTGGGATGCGCATGCGCAGGTTTTGTGGGATGCGCATGCGCAGGTTTTTTGGGATGCGCATGGCTAGTCGAGCAAAAACACGTGCGAGAGGAGGTGTTACGTCGGACGACCTCCGACGTTGGTCGAATCGAGGACCGTACCTCGATTCTAGGTTAAGACTAAATATTAAGTACATAACAACCTCTTAAACCCATCGCTACCAAACTCTTGTTCTAATTCTAATACCTCTTAAACCCATCACTACTTCACCCACAACTTTCCCTAAACTTGTTCTAATACCCATCACTACTTAAATCTCGACTCTCCCAATTGTTCTAAACCCAACCATCACTCCGAACTTACTTTCACTTGTTCAAACCCTCATCTACACTTACAACTTGTTCAAATCCTCAACTCCGCTCGAGTAAACGCCACCTCGAGAACAAAGAGACTGCAACGTCAGCAGTCTTGCACCCGTCACCACTCCGACGAGCGAGGACAAAGGGACTGCAACGTCAGCAACCCCCACTCCGAGCGAAGGAGGCTACGCAGAGCTGCCTCTTGCATCAGTCTGGTGCTAGCCAGCGAAGTGAGCGGACGTGTCGGTCTGCGCTCACTCCATTCTCACACAACGACATCAGTCAGTCTGGCCCAAGCCAGCGAAGCGAGCAGACGTGTCGATCTGCGCTCTTCTAATTCGCGCTTCGACGTTCATCGACGTTTGTTCTACTATTCTATTCCAAATCCATTCCAATTCAATTCCTAAATCAATTCCAATTCTAACTCTTACTAACTCATACTCCGTATACGATTATTACGTTTAATTCATTTATTATTATACTACCAAGTTTATACTCAAGTGTACTCAACGTTCTTTATTTCAATATATATATTATATTTTACCAGTGCTACGTGAAGTTAATTTCCACATCATTCTACTAAATCCAGTGACAGTTTCTTTTCGAAATTCGAATCGTGCCCTCGTTAATCATACAGAACTCGGCTTGGAGGTCAGTTCGTCCTCTCCGCTGAGAAGTAGTGGTTGACGAGTAGACGTTTGGAAATAATAACTTTCCAAATCAGATAAACGCATTTAATATTAATAATAAATAATTGAGCTCTCGCTTACGTGTTCAACCTCGGTCACAAAGGGAGAAGCTTACAGCTCCGCCGAGGCAATACGTCAACGAGGTGACACTTAGTCAAAAGATTATCGAAGTTAAAGTGACAGTTTGTGAAAGGAAACATATCAGTGTCTAAAGTGAAGTGACTGTTTTAATAGTGCCCTCGTTGTCGCACGGTGACCCGGCTCGGAGGCCAGTTCGTCTGCTCTGCTGGGTAGTGCCGATTAACGAGTGGACATTTTCGAGTCAGGTAAATTACCTCTGGCCAGCGCCTACGGGGAACCCCTGGCCAATTTTTCTTCCACGTTTGGGACTTAGACAAAATCCGACAAAAGGATTTTCAGAGTATTAACTCTTCCGAAACAGTTCCTTCCATACCCATCCCTTATGCGTCGTACACGTCGTGCAGGCCGAAAGTATCAACAGAGATCAACCACGCGGATCTCTCGCGTTCTTCACCTGTCACCAAACCGTCTGCTGGTCGCTACGAGATAGCCGATCTCGTTGACATCTCTGACGACGACGACGACGTCAGGAATACCATAAACCTGTCCAGTGACAACAACAACCCGCCTGCCGTTCGTTACGAGGTCATTGATCTCGTCACCAGCTCTGATGACGATGACAGCAGGAGCACCATAATCTTGCCGCACGTTCGCTGTAGGATCATCAAGGACGAGTACCTACCGTCCAACAGACGCATTGTCGTGCGTACCCCAGCGAGACAGCTGCCAAACCTTCCTCATCTCGATGAGATCTGTCTGGACGACCCGTTATACCAGACCCATGCTGACCGACGAGCTCAGCTCCTTCAACAGTACTACTAAGATACAACAACTAACCGGTGAGAATTCGTATCTTTTGTAACCCCTTTTGTTCCATGTCAACTCACCGCGTTCGTTGCGTCAGCGTAGAAGTATCGCCATCCGCGTTGACTGCTAGCGGGTGTCGGTCTCAAATGACTATCGGTGTCCTAGCGCATATGACTGCCCGTCTGGCTGTCTTGGCGTAAAAGACCGTTTCCTCTTCAATTCCACGTGCCGCCTCCTGGGGTCATCTTCTTTGCCTAGGACGTGGGGCGTGACGTAACAAAATTTGGCGCAGTCGGTAGGACACGAAAACGGTCGCCGGTAGTCGAACCATTAACAAATTGTTTTCGTACGTCTGACATTTGTTCTTTAAATCGTGTGTCGAGTAAGAATTCACACTAATATCGCAAAATGTCTCGCCCAATCACACGATCCCAAACGGATCCCCGAGCGGATCCTAATCAAGACCTTCCTCCGCCAACCGAGGAAGAGCTACTTCTTTACGCGCAAGATCTCGCCCGTAAAGAGGAATATTTAAAAGAGCAAACCGAATTCATTGCTAAATTGCGTCTTAAATATGAAGAAGACGCACAGAATCAAAATAACATGCTCGATGAAATACGCAAAGAGCTCCACAATATTCAAGCCTTGAACCAAAACTTACGTCACCAAGCGCCTACACCAGGCCCCAGTAACGTCTCTAACACGCGAGAACCTTCATTATCAGAGCCACGCGAAACCCCGCAATATGAGCCAACAGGAAATTTCGCGTTGAAACAAGCCGCAGAACTCGTACCCAAATTCGACGGAACATCGATTCCCGTCCTAAAATTCATCCGCGCCTGCAAACGCGCGCGTGATTCTATCCCCGAATCCATAGAACGTGCCCTTACTAAACTAATCTGCAATAAACTTTCCGATCGTGCGTACGCTGCCATTGAAGGCGAAAACATACGTACGATCTCACAACTTTGCGATAAGCTACGAACAGTACTGGGACCCTACAAATTCGTGGACCAGTACCGTGGCGAATTGGCAAGCGTAGCCCAGGGCAACAATGAGCATATTCTTGACTTCATAAATCGAGTCAAAGATTTACGAACCGCCATCAGCGATTCTACCGAAGGACATTACGACTACAGAGAAATCGATCGTTTCACAGTCGAGTGCTTCCTTCGCGGTCTACTCCCACAACTTCGCAGCGAAGTTTTGCATTGCCGTTCTCAGAATTCGGCAGAGATCTTCGAAGCAGCCATCTCTGCATATAAGCAATATGAGCTGTATCAAAACCGTCGTCGCGAATCTAATCGTGACGATTCCCGCAAGGTAAGCTTCTCAGATAACAGAAGCTCCTATCGCCCACGCTCTTCTGACAATTTCAATTCTCGCGAACGCATCCCTGAACGTTGCGACAACAGACCGGATGAGCGTCGCGATAACGGGTCCGACCAACGTCGAAACTCGTGGAGAAACTCGAACCACAACTCTTATCGTTCTCCAACTCCGCAGTGGCGATCCGAAACCCCTCGCGAACAAAACCCGCAGCGCGAAAACCGGGACCCGAATTCAAATCGCGACAGACGTTCGGGAGAGCCCCGCAAGTTTTGCAACTATTGCAAAACTCCCGGGCATGACATTCACGAATGTCGAAAAAGAGCCTATAACAATAACCTGCGCTCGGGAAACGAGTCAGGCCTCCCGACAGGAACGAATCAACAGCGGGAGGCCGCCCCAACAAAGCGCAACCAAACATTCACGCAGACCGCCGTTCGAACGAACGAGCTCCCCGAAGACCAGATCGACGATTCGTCTCTGCAGTTAACCTCGCAGTAGACTCGCCGATCCCGCGCGTACAAATCTCCGCCCCTCAGCTTCGCGAGAAAAGTGAATTCTTATTAGACACGGGCTCGGAAGTCAATTTGATACGCGCGTCTAGTTTAAAACCTGGGATAACCATTGATCCCACGAGCACGATCGAAGTTCATGGAATAACCGAGGGTTCCATAGTAACACTCGGCGAAGTCGTTATATTCATTCAGGGGACAATCCCTATCAAATTCCACGTGCTCGGGGACGAATTCCCAGTCAGTGTTAACGGGATTCTCGGCTCGCCCTTCTTTATAGGAGGAGCTGAGATTTCCTTTGCAAAGCAATTTGTTTTAATCGGAAACATTTCTATTCCGTTCTCTAATTCACGCGCACTGCCGACTGAGCCCCGCGATAGTTCAATGACCAGGGTTATTTCAATGCCTTCTCCGAAGACGGAGGTCTCTCTTGAAAAGCACGCCGCAAGGACAGAGGAAGAAACATTCCCTCTCTCAAAACGTCGGGTGCAACCGGGAGAGATTCGTATCACATCGAATAATATCGTAGAGGAACCGGTCGATAAGCGCAAAAATCAAAATCAACAGTCCGAATCAAGGACTGCAGCAGACTCTAATGAGTTTGCCGTTGAGCCCCGAACAGCCGCCTGCATTGCAGTCAGCGTACAGGGCCCGAAACAGGGATATATCCGCCGCGTCAGCGTAGCGCCGGATGTATTCCTCGGTGACTGTGTAGTCACTAATCGCGGAGGCAAAGCGAGCCTCAGATGTTTCAACACATCTCCGCGTCCGATCTCATTCCGATTACCCGTGTTAGAGGTGGAAGAGATCGAGCGTTATTCAACTAATTCCGGGCACTATCCCGACGCATTCGGTAACCATCCCGACCTTTCTAATTCCGGTAACTATCCCGACGCATTCGGTAACCATCCCGACCTTTCTAATTCCGGTAACCATCCCGACGTATTCGGTAACCATCCCGACCTTTCTAATTCCGGTAACCATCCCGACGCATTCGGTAACCATCCCGACCTTTTCAATTCCGGTAACCATCCCGACGTATTCGGTAACCATCCCGACAATTTTAATCCAGAGTCCAAAGAAGACTCCCACGAATTCAAACCTATGAAGGTTTATTCTACAAGCTCCGGTATCAAGTCCGATTGTTTCTATTCCGAGTCTAGGTTGAAAGGAAATGTCCCCGCCTTTGATTCTCTAAAGACGACAGAACGTCTACATAAAATAAAGCATAAAACTCTACCTCGTATAGACCGAGTATACGAGTCGATCATAAAAGATCATCCCGCGATAATTTCTAAATCAGAGTCAAAGAGAGTCTATATTTCATTTCAAAAACCTACCTCTGATTTTTCGCCGGAACATGATCTCTTCCAATCTAAACGGTCAAGTATCCGTGCACCGCAAAGCGAGTTTCATCCATCTAGGAATTATACGTCTGTAAAATACGCGTCAGCAAAAAGGAGAAACAAATTTCGTATTATACTATACCTCTGCGATAACCCGCGAACAATGATTGTAGCATCTCCTGCGACTTGCGATAAGAAACCCTCCCAGGAGATTTCATTACAGTCCTCCGCTGACGCGAAATTAGAATCCGCGTTAATCACGCGTCCGGTCAACACCGACAAACGAGCGAAATCCGAAACCCAGCGTCGACAAAATCTCCTTCTACAGCCGGAAGATAAGCTTGTCGCATCACGACTCAGCCCCTCGGAAGATAGGATCATTCCAGAGGAGCTCCAGTCTTCAGACAATTTCGCAACCACAAACATGTATCCGTTACAAGTTGCCATCCTATGCACCATTACCACGCAAGTTTATACCCTCATTGGATATGATTGCGGTGGACCGACACTCAACGTCACTACGTACTCTACCATCGATAACCTGAATTGCGAACCCGAAGATGTCACACCGATCGAGAGTTTAGAGCGAATTCAACTTCTGCAGCTAGCCGAGTTTTCGCAAGCCCGAGTCCTCCAATGCCACATTGAAATAGACAGAACGATCTACTACTGTGGCATGCATTCGCATAATTCCGTCGTCGCCAATGGTAGACAAGAGTATCTCCTAACCACCACCAGTGAAACATGCTCTAATCTACACACTACTGGAACTCTGTATATTACGCCAGCGGCACAGATCACAGGAGTCCAGCCAAATTCCACAACCTCTCGTAGCCTCACAATGGCAGGAGAAATCAAGAATGACGGAAGCTGCTCAGGCACAACCTACAACGATCCTTTTGGAACCTGGACGGACGTCGTGGTGCAAGCCATAATACGCATCACGATACGGGACTACATTGCACCGATAAAGCTATCCACAGCACAAATTCATTTACAATCCGGACAAACCTGTCCTCTTCAGAAAGGCAACTGCCTCGATTCACAGGACGGATACACATTCTGGGAACCCGCACCAACAGATTCATGCAGATTCAACAACTACGATGTTCTATACGAAGGGCTAGCGACCAAGCTATCCCCACAGTTAAAATCCTCGCCAACCTTGTATACAGTTGCCTCTCAGGATACAACATTTGCACTAACCGAGACAGGACGATCTTCAGTCTGCGGATTTATCATAATCCGTACAGAACATCCAAAACTGTTCATACTAGAAACGGGGAAGTCAGGGAAATTCAAGGAGAAGTCACCCACCCTCGTCAACAATCTCGACATATTCACCTATGTCAACAGCAAATTCGTCTACGTAGAGAAACATCTCCGTACACAATTTTCTCAACTATATAAGGACGTCATTCGTCAAAAGTGCGAACTAGAACGACAAATTCTCCAGAACGCACTCACTCAGCTGCACACAGCCCCTGAAGAAGTGGCAACCGCCATCATGAAAGACGCTGGATTTATTGCAGTCCCAGCAGGTGAAGTGGTCCATATTATCAAATGTATCCCAGTGACAGTCCAGATCCGGAAAACGGAACGCTGTTATGACGAACTGCCCGTCACGTACAAGAATTCTTCAAGATTCCTGAAACCAAAGGACCACATTATTTCAAACACCGGTACAGAGAAGCCGTGCAGCGAGTTACTATCTCCATATTACAGAATACATGGAACATGGTACCGACTCACTCCATCACTAACAGAAACTATTGCACCGTCAGAACTCCATCCAATCTCTAAGGCCACATGGAAATACGTGGACCCCAAAAACCTTGCGACTGGAGGCATATATTCGCAAGACGACCTCGACAAACTGCAGGATCACATAATGTTCCCTGTAGAAAAGGTAGCCGTAATAAATACTATTGCACAAGGCGCCTCAGGTAGACAATACGCAGCAGGAAATATTAACATGTTCAACCTGCTCGACGAAGAGTCGCTTCAACAAATAGCTGAATCTACCGCACAGAAGTTATGGTCAGGATTTACCACGTTCGGATCCGTAACCGCTGGATTAATAGGAATATATGTGGCAATTCGCACAATAAAAACTATTATCAACACAATCATCAATGGCATCGCTCTCCATTCGTTATACGGCTGGAGCCTCCACCTCATCGTCGCCATCTGGAGTTCCTTGACAAGATTCTTCATTTTCCTGAAACAAAGAGACGAAACATACACATACGCTGTCAGATATCGGAAAAGTGAAAGTGAAAATGACATAAGTGAGCCCATTCCCTCCCAAGACCCCAATAAAAGACAGTCAAATAATGAACATTGCGATTATAGACTGTCGGACATTGCGAAACCTACCCCAACTCCTCGCGCAGAATCAGACAACATCTCAGTGCATCCAGTGTTTCGTACTGTTAATACAGTCAACGTGCGCCGAGAACTGAGCTCCCTGCGCGGATCGCTCACTAATGATGCGTCTCAAAACCAAAAATTGTAATGCGAGCGTTCACCGAACACAACCTCGGACCGAGAGATTTCACTCCGAGAAATCTCTTCTCCGGCGAGGGAGGTGTTACGTCGGACGACCTCCGACGTTGGTCGAATCGAGGACCGTACCTCGATTCTAGGTTAAGACTAAATATTAAGTACATAACAACCTCTTAAACCCATCGCTACCAAACTCTTGTTCTAATTCTAATACCTCTTAAACCCATCACTACTTCACCCACAACTTTCCCTAAACTTGTTCTAATACCCATCACTACTTAAATCTCGACTCTCCCAATTGTTCTAAACCCAACCATCACTCCGAACTTACTTTCACTTGTTCAAACCCTCATCTACACTTACAACTTGTTCAAATCCTCAACTCCGCTCGAGTAAACGCCACCTCGAGAACAAAGAGACTGCAACGTCAGCAGTCTTGCACCCGTCACCACTCCGACGAGCGAGGACAAAGGGACTGCAACGTCAGCAACCCCCACTCCGAGCGAAGGAGGCTACGCAGAGCTGCCTCTTGCATCAGTCTGGTGCTAGCCAGCGAAGTGAGCGGACGTGTCGGTCTGCGCTCACTCCATTCTCACACAACGACATCAGTCAGTCTGGCCCAAGCCAGCGAAGCGAGCAGACGTGTCGATCTGCGCTCTTCTAATTCGCGCTTCGACGTTCATCGACGTTTGTTCTACTATTCTATTCCAAATCCATTCCAATTCAATTCCTAAATCAATTCCAATTCTAACTCTTACTAACTCATACTCCGTATACGATTATTACGTTTAATTCATTTATTATTATACTACCAAGTTTATACTCAAGTGTACTCAACGTTCTTTATTTCAATATATATATTATATTTTACCAGTGCTACGTGAAGTTAATTTCCACATCATTCTACTAAATCCAGTGACAGTTTCTTTTCGAAATTCGAATCGTGCCCTCGTTAATCATACAGAACTCGGCTTGGAGGTCAGTTCGTCCGCTCCGCTGAGAAGTAGTGGTTGACGAGTAGACGTTTGGAAATAATAACTTTCCAAATCAGATAAACGCATTTAATATTAATAATAAATAATTGAGCTCTCGCTTACGTGTTCAACCTCGGTCACAAAGGGAGAAGCTTACAGCTCCGCCGAGGCAATACGTCAACGAGGTGACACTTAGTCAAAAGATTATCGAAGTTAAAGTGACAGTTTGTGAAAGGAAACATATCAGTGTCTAAAGTGAAGTGACTGTTTTAATAGTGCCCTCGTTGTCGCACGGTGACCCGGCTCGGAGGCCAGTTCGTCTGCTCTGCTGGGTAGTGCCGATTAACGAGTGGACATTTTCGAGTCAGGTAAATTACCTCTGGCCAGCGCCTACGGGGAACCCCTGGCCAATTTTTCTTTCACGTTTGGGACTTAGACAAAATCCGACAAAAGGATTTTCAGAGTATTAACTCTTCCGAAACAGTTCCTTCCATACCCATCCCTTATGCGTCGTACACGTCGTGCAGGCCGAAAGTATCAACAGAGATCAACCACGCGGATCTCTCGCGTTCTTCACCTGTCACCAAACCGTCTGCTGGTCGCTACGAGATAGCCGATCTCGTTGACATCTCTGACGACGACGACGACGTCAGGAATACCATAAACCTGTCCAGTGACAACAACAACCCGCCTGCCGTTCGTTACGAGGTCATTGATCTCGTCACCAGCTCTGATGACGATGACAGCAGGAGCACCATAATCTTGCCGCACGTTCGCTGTAGGATCATCAAGGACGAGTACCTACCGTCCAACAGACGCATTGTCGTGCGTACCCCAGCGAGACAGCTGCCAAACCTTCCTCATCTCGATGAGATCTGTCTGGACGACCCGTTATACCAGACCCATGCTGACCGACGAGCTCAGCTCCTTCAACAGTACTACTAAGATACAACAACTAACCGGTGAGAATTCGTATCTTTTGTAACCCCTTTTGTTCCATGTCAACTCACCGCGTTCGTTGCGTCAGCGTAGAAGTATCGCCATCCGCGTTGACTGCTAGCGGGTGTCGGTCTCAAATGACTATCGGTGTCCTAGCGCATATGACTGCCCGTCTGGCTGTCTTGGCGTAAAAGACCGTTTCCTCTTCAATTCCACGTGCCGCCTCCTGGGGTCATCTTCTTTGCCTAGGACGTGGGGCGTGACGTAACAGATGCATCCCGCAGGCTAGTCGAGCAAAAACACGTGCGAGAGGATGCATCCCGCAGGCTAGTCGAGTAAAAACACGTGCGAGGTTTTGTGGGATGCGCATGCGCAGGTTTTGTGGGAGGCGCATGCGCAGGTTTTTTGGGATGCGCATGCGCAGGTATTTTGGGATGCGCATGGCTAGTCGAGGAAAAACACGTGCGAGAGGATGCATCCCGCAGACTAGTCGAGTAAAAACACGTGCGAGGTTTTGTGGGATGCGCATGCGCAGGTTTTGTGGGATGCGCATGCGCAGGTTTTTTGGGATGCGCATGCGCAGGTTTTTTGGGATGCGCATGCCTAGTCGAGCAAAAACACGTGCGAGAGGATGCATCCCGCAGGCTAGTCGAGCAAAAACACGTGCGAGAGGATGCATCCCGCAGGCTAGTCGAGTAAAAACACGTGCGAGAGGATGCATCCCGCAGGCTAGTCGAGTAAAAACACGTGCGAGAGGATGCATCCCGCAGGCTAGTCGAGTAAAAACACGTGCGAGGTTTTGTGGGATGCGCATGCGCAGGTTTTGTGGGATGCGCATGCGCAGGTTTTTTGGGATGCGCATGGCTAGTCGAGGAAAAACACGTGCGAGAGGATGCATCCCGCAGGCTAGTCGAGTAAAAACACGTGCGAGGTTTTGTGGGATGCGCATGCGCAGGTTTTGTGGGATGCGCATGCGCAGGTTTTTTGGGATGCGCATGCGCAGGTTTTTTGGGATGCGCATGCCTAGTCGAGCAAAAACACGTGCGAGAGGATGCATCCCGCAGGCTAGTCGAGCAAAAACACGTGCGAGAGGATGCATCCCGCAGGCTAGTCGAGTAAAAACACGTGCGAGAGGATGCATCCCGCAGGCTAGTCGAGTAAAAACACGTGCGAGGTTTTGTGGGATGCGCATGCGTAGGTTTTTTGGGATGCGCATGGCTAGTCGAGCAAAAACACGTGCGAGAGGATGCATCCCGCAGGCTAGTCGAGTAAAAACACGTGCGAGAGGATGCATCCTGCAGGCCAGTCGAGTAAAAACACGTGCGAGAGGATGCATCCCGCAGGCTAGTCGAGTAAAAACACGTGCGAGGTTTTGTGGGATGCGCATGCGCAGGTTTTGTGGGATGCGCATGCGCAGGTTTTTTGGGATGCGCATTTCTAGTCGAGCAAAAACACGTGCGAGAGGATGCATCCCGCAGGGTAGTCGAGTAAAAACACGTGCGAGAGGATGCATCCCGCAGGCTAGTCGAGTAAAAACACGTGCGAGGTTTTGTGGGATGCGCATGCGCAGGTTTTGTGGGATGCGCATGCGCAGGTTTTTTGGGATGCGCATGCGCAGGTTTTTTGGGATGCGCATGCCTAGTCGAGCAAAAACACGTGCGAGAGGATGCATCCCGCAGGCTAGTCGAGCAAAAACACGTGCGAGAGGATGTATCCGGCAGGCTAGTCGAGTAAAAACACGTGCGAGAGGATGCATCCCGCAGGCTAGTCGAGTAAAAACACGTGCGAGGTTTTGTGGGATGCGCATGCGCAGGTTTTTTGGGATGCGCATGGCTAGTCGAGTAAAAACACGTGCGAGAGGATGCATCCCGCAGGCTAGTCGAGTAAAAACACGTGCGAGGTTTTGTGGGATGCGCATGCGCAGGCTTTGTGGGATGCGCATGCGCAGGTTTTTTGGGATGCGCATGGCTAGTCGAGCAAAAACACGTGCGAGAGGATGCATCCCGCAGGCTAGTCGAGCAAAAACACGTGCGAGAGGATGCATCCCGCAGGCTAGTCGAGTAAAAACACGTGCGAGGTTTTGTGGGATGCGCATGCGCAGGTTTTGTGGGATGCGCATGCGCAGGTTTTTTGGGATGCGCATGGCTAGTCGAGCAAAAACACGTGCGAGAGGATGCATCCCGCAGGCTAGTCGAGCAAAAACACGTGCGAGAGGATGCATCCCGCAGGCTAGTCGAGTAAAAACACGTGCGAGGTTTTGTGGGATGCGCATGCGCAGGTTTTGTGGGAGGCGCATGCGCAGGTTTTTTGGGATGCGCATGCGCAGGTATTTTGGGATGCGCATGGCTAGTCGAGGAAAAACACGTGCGAGAGGATGCATCCCGCAGACTAGTCGAGTAAAAACACGTGCGAGGTTTTGTGGGATGCGCATGCGCAGGTTTTGTGGGATGCGCATGCGCAGGTTTTTTGGGATGCGCATGCGCAGGTTTTTTGGGATGCGCATGCCTAGTCGAGCAAAAACACGTGCGAGAGGATGCATCCCGCAGGCTAGTCGAGCAAAAACACGTGCGAGAGGATGCATCCCGCAGGCTAGTCGAGTAAAAACACGTGCGAGAGGATGCATCCCGCAGGCTAGTCGAGTAAAAACACGTGCGAGAGGATGCATCCCGCAGGCTAGTCGAGTAAAAACACGTGCGAGGTTTTGTGGGATGCGCATGCGCAGGTTTTGTGGGATGCGCATGCGCAGGTTTTTTGGGATGCGCATGGCTAGTCGAGGAAAAACACGTGCGAGAGGATGCATCCCGCAGGCTAGTCGAGTAAAAACACGTGCGAGGTTTTGTGGGATGCGCATGCGCAGGTTTTGTGGGATGCGCATGCGCAGGTTTTTTGGGATGCGCATGCGCAGGTTTTTTGGGATGCGCATGCCTAGTCGAGCAAAAACACGTGCGAGAAGATGCATCCCGCAGGCTAGTCGAGCAAAAACACGTGCGAGAGGATGCATCCCGCAGGCTAGTCGAGTAAAAACACGTGCGAGAGGATGCATCCCGCAGGCTAGTCGAGTAAAAACACGTGCGAGGTTTTGTGGGATGCGCATGCGCAGGTTTTTTGGGATGCGCATGGCTAGTCGAGCAAAAACACGTGCGAGAGGATGCATCCCGCAGGCTAGTCGAGTAAAAACACGTGCGAGAGGATGCATCCTGCAGGCTAGTCGAGTAAAAACACGTGCGAGAGGATGCATCCCGCAGGCTAGTCGAGTAAAAACACGTGCGAGGTTTTGTGGGATGCGCATGCGCAGGTTTTGTGGGATGCGCATGCGCAGGTTTTGTGGGATGCGCATGCGCAGGTTTTTTGGGATGCGCATTTCTAGTCGAGCAAAAACACGTGCGAGAGGATGCATCCCGCAGGGTAGTCGAGTAAAAACACGTGCGAGAGGATGCATCCCGCAGGCTAGTCGAGTAAAAACACGTGCGAGGTTTTGTGGGATGCGCATGCGCAGGTTTTGTGGGATGCGCATGCGCAGGTTTTTTGGGATGCGCATGTGCAGGTTTTTTGGGATGCGCATGCCTAGTCGAGCAAAAACACGTGCGAGAGGATGCATCCCGCAGGCTAGTCGAGCAAAAACACGTGCGAGAGGATGTATCCGGCAGGCTAGTCGAGTAAAAACACGTGCGAGAGGATGCATCCCGCAGGCTAGTCGAGTAAAAACACGTGCGAGAGGATGCATCCCGCAGGCTAGTCGAGTAAAAACACGTGCGAGAGGATGCATCCCGCAGGCTAGTCGAGTAAAAACACGTGCGAGGTTTTGTGGGATGCGCATGCGCAGGTTTTTTGGGATGCGCATGCGCAGGTTTTTTGGGATGCGCATGGCTAGTCGAGCAAAAACACGTGCGAGAGGATGCATCCCGCAGGCTAGTCGAGTAAAAACACGTGCGAGAGGATGCATCCTGCAGGCTAGTCGAGTAAAAACACGTGCGAGAGGATGCATCCCGCAGGCTAGTCGAGTAAAAACACGTGCGAGGTTTTGTGGGATGCGCATGAGCAGGTTTTGTGGGATGCGCATGCGCAGGTTTTTTGGGATGCGCATGGCTAGTCGAGTAAAAACACGTGCGAGAGGATGCATCCCGCAGGCTAGTCGAGTAAAAACACGTGCGAGAGGATGCATCCCGCAGACTAGTCGAGTAAAAACACGTGCGAGGTTTTGTGGGATGCGCATGCGCAGGTTTTGTGGGATGCGCATGCGCAGGTTTTTTGGGATGCGCATGGCTAGTCGAGCAAAAACACGTGCGAGAGGATGCATCCCGCATGGCTAGTCGAGGAAAAACACGTGCGAGAGGATGCATCCCGCAGGCTAGTCGAGTAAAAACACGTGCGAGAGGATGCATCCCGCAGGCTAGTCGAGTAAAAACACGTGCGAGAGGATGCATCCCGCAGGCTAGTCGAGTAAAAACACGTGCGAGAGGATGCATCCCGCAGGCTAGTCGAGTAAAAACACGTGCGAGGTTTTGTGGGATGCGCATGCGCAGGTTTTGTGGGATGCGCATGCGCAGGTTTTTTGGGATGCGCATGCGCAGGTTTTTTGGGATGCGCATGGCTAGTCGAGCAAAAACACGTGCGAGAGGATGCATCCCGCAGGCTAGTCGAGTACAAACACGTGCGAGAGGAAGCATCCTGCAGGCTAGTCGAGTAAAAACACGTGCGAGAGGATGCATCCCGCAGGCTAGTCGAGTAAAAACACGTGCGAGGTTTTGTGGGATGCGCATGCGCAGGTTTTTTGGGATGCGCATGGCTAGTCGAGTAAAAACACGTGCGAGAGGATGCATCCCGCAGGCTAGTCGAGTAAAAACACGTGCGAGGTTTTGTGGGATGCGCATGCGCAGGTTTTGTGGGATGCGCATGCGCAGGTTTTTTGTGATGCGCATAGCTAGTCGAGCAAAAACACGTGCGAGAGGATGCATCCCGCAGGCTAGTCGAGCAAAAACACGTGCGAGAGGATGCATCCCGCAGGCTAGTCGAGTAAAAACACGTGCGAGGTTTTGTGGGATGCGCATGCGCAGGTTTTGTGGGATGCGCATGCGCAGGTTTATTGGGATGCGCAAGGCTAGTCGAGCAAAAACACGTGCGAGAGGATGCATCCCGCAGGCTAGTCGAGCAAAAACACGTGCGAGAGGATGCATCCCGCAGGCTAGTCGAGTAAAAACACGTGCGAGGTTTTGTGGGATGCGCATGCGCAGGTTTTTTGGGATGCGCATGGCTAGTCGAGGAAAAACACGTGCGAGAGGATGCATCCCGCAGGCTAGTCGAGTAAAAACACGTGCGAGGTTTTGTGGGATGCGCATGCGCAGGTTTTGTGGGATGCGCATGCGCAGGTTTTTTGGGATGCGCATGCGCAGGTTTTTTGGGATGCGCATGCGCAGGTTTTTTGGGATGCGCATGCCTAGTCGAGCAAAAACACGTGCGAGAGGATGCATCCCGCAGGCTAGTCGAGCAAAAACACGTGCGAGAGGATGCATCCCGCAGGCTAGTCGAGTAAGAACACGTGCGAGAGGATGCATCCCGCAGGCTAGTCGAGTAAAAACACGTGCGAGAGGATGCATCCCGCAGGCTAGTCGAGTATAAACACGTGCGAGGTTTTGTGGGATGCGCATGCGCAGGTTTTTTGGGATGCGCATGCGCAGGTTTTTTGGGATGCGCATGCGCAGGTTTTTTGGGATGCGCATGCCTAGTCGAGCAAAAACACGTGCGAGAGGATGCATCCCGCAGGCTAGTCGAGCAAAAACACGTGCGAGAGGATGCATCCCGCAGGCTAGTCGAGTAAAAACACGTGCGAGAGGATGCATCCCGCAGGCTAGTCGAGTAAAAACACGTGCGAGGTTTTGTGGGATGCGCATGCGCAGGTTTTTTGGGATGCGCATGCGCAGGTTTTTTGGGATGCGCATGGCTAGTCGAGGAAAAACACGTGCGAGAGGATGCATCCCGCAGGCTAGTCGAGTAAAAACACGTGCGAGGTTTTGTGGGATGCGCATGCGCAGGTTTTGTGGGATGCGCATGCGCAGGTTTTTTGGGATGCGCATGGCTAGTCGAGCAAAAACACGTGCGAGAGGATGCATCCCGCAGGGTAGTCGAGTAAAAACACGTGCGAGAGGATGCATCCCGCAGGCTAGTCGAGTAAAAACACGTGCGAGAGGATGCATCCCGCAGGCTAGTCGAGTAAAAACACGTGCGAGAGGATGCGTCCCGCAGGCTAGTCGAGCAAAAACACGTGCGAGAGGATGCATCCCGCAGGCTAGTCGAGCAAAAACACGTGCGAGAGGATGCATCCCGCAGGCTAGTCGAGCAAAAACACGTGCGAGAGGATGTATCCCGCAGGCTAGTCGAGTAAAAACACGTGCGGGAGGATGCATCCCGCAGGCTAGTCGAGTAAAAACACGTGCGAGAGGATGCATCCCGCAGGCTAGTCGAGCAAAAACACGTGCGAGAGGATGCATGCCGCAGGCTAGTCGAGTAAAAACACGTGCGAGAGGATGAATCCCGAAGGCTAGTCGAGTAAAAACACGTGCGAGAGGATGCATCCCGCAGGCTAGTCGAGTAAAAACACGTGCGAGAGGATGCATCCCGCAGGCTAGTCGAGTAAAAACACGTGCGAGAGGATGCATCCCGCAGGCTAGTCGAGTAAAAACACGTGCGAGGTTTTGTGGGATGCGCATGCGCAGGTTTTGTGGGATGCGCATGCGCAGGTTTTTTGGGATGCGCATGCGCAGGTTTTTTGGGATGCGCATGGCTAGTCGAGCAAAAACACGTGCGAGAGGATGCATCCCGCAGGCTAGTCGAGTAAAAACACGTGCGAGAGGATGCATCCTGCAGGCTAGTCGAGTAAAAACACGTGCGAGAGGATGCATCCCGCAGGCTAGTCGAGTAAAAACACGTGCGAGGTTTTGTGGGATGCGCATGCGCAGGTTTTTTGGGATGCGCATGGCTAGTCGAGTAAAAACACGTGCGAGAGGATGCATCCCGCAGGCTAGTCGAGTAAAAACACGTGCGAGGTTTTGTGGGATGCGCATGCGCAGGTTTTGTGGGATGCGCATGCGCAGGTTTTTTGGGATGCGCATAGCTAGTCGAGCAAAAACACGTGCGAGAGGATGCATCCCGCAGGCTAGTCGAGCAAAAACACGTGCGAGAGGATGCATCCCGCAGGCTAGTCGAGTAAAAACACGTGCGAGGTTTTGTGGGATGCGCATGCGCAGGTTTTGTGGGATGCGCATGCGCAGGTTTATTGGGATGCGCAAGGCTAGTCGAGCAAAAACACGTGCGAGAGGATGCATCCCGCAGGCTAGTCGAGCAAAAACACGTGCGAGAGGATGCATCCCGCAGGCTAGTCGAGTAAAAACACGTGCGAGGTTTTGTGGGATGCGCATGCGCAGGTTTTTTGGGATGCGCATGGCTAGTCGAGGAAAAACACGTGCGAGAGGATGCATCCCGCAGGCTAGTCGAGTAAAAACACGTGCGAGGTTTTGTGGGATGCGCATGCGCAGGTTTTGTGGGATGCGCATGCGCAGGTTTTTTGGGATGCGCATGCGCAGGTTTTTTGGGATGCGCCTGCGCAGGTTTTTTGGGATGCGCATGCCTAGTCGAGCAAAAACACGTGCGAGAGGATGCATCCCGCAGGCTAGTCGAGCAAAAACACGTGCGAGAGGATGCATCCCGCAGGCTAGTCGAGTAAAAACACGTGCGAGAGGATGCATCCCGCAGGCTAGTCGAGTAAAAACACGTGCGAGAGGATGCATCCCGCAGGCTAGTCGAGTATAAACACGTGCGAGGTTTTGTGGGATGCGCATGCGCAGGTTTTTTGGGATGCGCATGCGCAGGTTTTTTGGGATGCGCAGGCGCAGGTTTTTTGGGATGCGCATGGCTAGTCGAGGAAAAACACGTGCGAGAGGATGCATCCCGCAGGCTAGTCGAGTAAAAACACGTGCGAGGTTTTGTGGGATGCGCATGCGCAGGTTTTTTGGGATGCGCATGCGCAGGTTTTTTGGGATGCGCATGCCTAGTCGAGCAAAAACACGTGCGAGAGGATGCATCCCGCAGGCTAGTCGAGCAAAAACACGTGCGAGAGGATGCATCCCGCAGGCTAGTCGAGTAAAAACACGTGCGAGAGGATGCATCCCGCAGGCTAGTCGAGTAAAAACACGTGCGAGAGGATGCATCCCGCAGGCTAGTCGAGTAAAAACACGTGCGAGGTTTTGTGGGATGCGCATGCGCAGGTTTTTTGGGATGCGCATGCGCAGGTTTTTTGGGATGCGCATGGCTAGTCGAGCAAAAACACGTGCGAG
Source organism: Lasioglossum baleicum (assembly GCF_051020765.1). Taxonomy (NCBI): domain Eukaryota; kingdom Metazoa; phylum Arthropoda; class Insecta; order Hymenoptera; family Halictidae; genus Lasioglossum; species Lasioglossum baleicum. The sequence continues at coordinate 318,274 of NW_027469112.1, read as the reverse complement.
AGGATGCATCCCGCAGGCTAGTCGAGCAAAAACACGTGCGAGAGGATGCATCCCGCAGGCTAGTCGAGTAAAAACACGTGCGAGGTTTTGTGGGATGCGCATGCGCAGGTTTTGTGGGAGGCGCATGCGCAGGTTTTTTGGGATGCGCATGCGCAGGTTTTTTGGGATGCGCATGGCTAGTCGAGGAAAAACACGTGCGAGAGGATGCATCCCGCAGGCTAGTCGAGTAAAAACACGTGCGAGGTTTTGTGGGATGCGCATGCGCAGGTTTTGTGGGATGCGCATGCGCAGGTTTTTTGGGATGCGCATGCGCAGGTTTTTTGGGATGCGCATGCGCAGGTTTTTTGGGATGCGCATGCCTAGTCGAGCAAAAACACGTGCGAGAGGATGCATCCCGCAGGCTAGTCGAGCAAAAACACGTGCGAGAGGATGCATCCCGCAGGCTAGTCGAGTAAAAACACGTGCGAGAGGATGCATCCCGCAGGCTAGTCGAGTAAAAACACGTGCGAGGTTTTGTGGGATGCGCATGCGCAGGTTTTTTGGGATGCGCATGGCTAGTCGAGGAAAAACACGTGCGAGAGGATGCATCCCGCAGGCTAGTCGAGTAAAAACACGTGCGAGGTTTTGTGGGATGCGCATGCGCAGGTTTTGTGGGATGCGCATGCGCAGGTTTTTTGGGATGCGCATGGCTAGTCGAGCAAAAACACGTGCGAGAGGATGCATCCCGCAGGGTAGTCGAGTAAAAACACGTGCGAGAGGATGCATCCCGCAGGCTAGTCGAGTAAAAACACGTGCGAGAGGATGCATCCCGCAGGCTAGTCGAGTAAAAACACGTGCGAGAGGATGCGTCCCGCAGGCTAGTCGAGCAAAAACACGTGCGAGAGGATGCATCCCGCAGGCTAGTCGAGCAAAAACACGTGCGAGAGGATGCATCCCGCAGGCTAGTCGAGCAAAAACACGTGCGAGAGGATGTATCCCGCAGGCTAGTCGAGTAACAACACGTGCGGGAGGATGCATCCCGCAGGCTAGTCGAGTAAAAACACGTGCGAGAGGATGCATCCCGCAGGCTAGTCGAGCAAAAACACGTGCGAGAGGATGCATGCCGCAGGCTAGTCGAGTAAAAACACGTGCGAGAGGATGAATCCCGAAGGCTAGTCGAGTAAAAACACGTGCGAGAGGATGCATCCCGCAGGCTAGTCGAGTAAAAACACGTGCGAGAGGATGCGTCCCGCAGGCTAGTCGAGCAAAAACACGTGCGAGAGGATGCATCCTGCAGGCTAGTCGAGTAAAAACACGTGCGAGAAGATGCATCCCGCAGGCTAGTCGAGCAAAAACACGTGCGAGAGGATGCATCCCGCAGGCTAGTCGAGTAAAAACACGTGCGAGGTTTTGTGGGATGCGCATGCGCAGGTTTTGTGGGATGCGCATGCGCAGGTTTTTTGGGATGCGCATGGCTAGTCGAGCAAAAACACGTGCGAGAGGATGCATCCCGCAGGCTAGTCGAGTAAAAACACGTGCGAGGTTTTGTGGGATGCGCATGCGCAGGTTTTGTGGGATGCGCATGCGCAGGTTTTTTGGGATGCGCATGCGCAGGTTTTTTGGGATGCGCATGCGCAGGTTTTTTGGGATGCGCATGCCTAGTCGAGCAAAAACACGTGCGAGAGGATGCATCCCGCAGGCTAGTCGAGCAAAAACACGTGCGAGAGGATGCATCCCGCAGGCTAGTCGAGTAAAAACACGTGCGAGAGGATGCATCCCGCAGGCTAGTCGAGTAAAAACACGTGCGAGAGGATGCATCCCGCAGGCTAGTCGAGTAAAAACACGTGCGAGGTTTTGTGGGATGCGCATGCGCAGGTTTTTTGGGATGCGCATGCGCAGGTTTTTTGGGATGCGCATGGCTAGTCGAGGAAAAACACGTGCGAGAGGATGCATCCCGCAGGCTAGTCGAGTAAAAACACGTGCGAGGTTTTGTGGGATGCGCATGCGCAGGTTTTGTGGGATGCGCATGCGCAGGTTTTTTGGGATGCGCATGGCTAGTCGAGCAAAAACACGTGCGAGAGGATGCATCCCGCAGGGTAGTCGAGTAAAAACACGTGCGAGAGGATGCATCCCGCAGGCTAGTCGAGTAAAAACACGTGCGAGAGGATGCATCCCGCAGGCTAGTCGAGTAAAAACACGTGCGAGAGGATGCGTCCCGCAGGCTAGTCGAGCAAAAACACGTGCGAGAGGATGCATCCCGCAGGCTAGTCGAGCAAAAACACGTGCGAGAGGATGCATCCCGCAGGCTAGTCGAGCAAAAACACGTGCGAGAGGATGTATCCCGCAGGCTAGTCGAGTAAAAACACGTGCGGGAGGATGCATCCCGCAGGCTAGTCGAGTAAAAACACGTGCGAGAGGATGCATCCCGCAGGCTAGTCGAGCAAAAACACGTGCGAGAGGATGCATGCCGCAGGCTAGTCGAGTAAAAACACGTGCGAGAGGATGAATCCCGAAGGCTAGTCGAGTAAAAACACGTGCGAGAGGATGCATCCCGCAGGCTAGTCGAGTAAAAACACGTGCGAGAGGATGCGTCCCGCAGGCTAGTCGAGCAAAAACACGTGCGAGAGGATGCATCCTGCAGGCTAGTCGAGTAAAAACACGTGCGAGAAGATGCATCCCGCAGGCTAGTCGAGCAAAAACACGTGCGAGAGGATGCATCCCGCAGGCTAGTCGAGTAAAAACACGTGCGAGGTTTTGTGGGATGCGCATGCGCAGGTTTTGTGGGATGCGCATGCGCAGGTTTTTTGGGATGCGCATGGCTAGTCGAGCAAAAACACGTGCGAGAGGATGCATCCCGCAGGCTAGTCGAGTAAAAACACGTGCGACAGGATGCATCCCGCAGGCTAGTCGAGTAAAAACACGTGCGAGGTTTTGTGGGATGCGCATGCGCAGGTTTTTTGGGATGCGCATAGCTAGTCGAGCAAAAACACGTGCGAGAGGATGCATCCCGCAGGCTAGTCGAGCAAAAACACGTGCGAGAGGATGCATCCCGCAGGCTAGTCGAGTAAAAACATGTGCGAGAGGATGCATCCCGCAGGCTAGTCGAGTAAAAACACGTGCGAGAGGATGCATCCCGCAGGCTAGTCGAGTAAAAACACGTGCGAGGTTTTGTGGGATGCGCATGCGCAGGTTTTTTGGGATGCGCATGCGCAGGTTTTTTGGGATGCGCATGGCTAGTCGAGGAAAAACACGTGCGAGAGGATGCATCCCGCAGGCTAGTCGAGTAAAAACACGTGCGAGGTTTTGTGGGATGCGCATGCGCAGGTTTTGTGGGATGCGCATGCGCAGGTTTTGTGGGATGCGCATGCGCAGGTTTTTTGGGATGCGCATGGCTAGTCGAGCAAAAACACGTGCGAGAGGATGCATCCCGCAGGGTAGTCGAGTAAAAACACGTGCGAGAGGATGCATCCCGCAGGCTAGTCGAGTAAAAACACGTGCGAGAGGATGCATCCCGCAGGCTAGTCGAGTAAAAACACGTGCGAGAGGATGCGTCCCGCAGGCTAGTCGAGCAAAAACACGTGCGAGAGGATGCATCCCGCAGGCTAGTCGAGCAAAAACACGTGCGAGAGGATGCATCCCGCAGGCTAGTCGAGCAAAAACACGTGCGAGAGGATGTATCCCGCAGGCTAGTCGAGTAAAAACACGTGCGGGAGGATGCATCCCGCAGGCTAGTCGAGTAAAAACACGTGCGAGAGGATGCATCCCGCAGGCTAGTCGAGCAAAAACACGTGCGAGAGGATGCATGCCGCAGGCTAGTCGAGTAAAAACACGTGCGAGAGGATGAATCCCGAAGGCTAGTCGAGTAAAAACACGTGCGAGAGGATGCATCCCGCAGGCTAGTCGAGTAAAAAAACGTGCGAGAGGATGCGTCCCGCAGGCTAGTCGAGCAAAAACACGTGCGAGAGGATGCATCCTGCAGGCTAGTCGAGTAAAAACACGTGCGAGAAGATGCATCCCGCAGGCTAGTCGAGCAAAAACACGTGCGAGAGGATGCATCCCGCAGGCTAGTCGAGTAAAAACACGTGCGAGGTTTTGTGGGATGCGCATGCGCAGGTTTTGTGGGATGCGCATGCGCAGGTTTTTTGGGATGCGCATGGCTAGTCGAGCAAAAACACGTGCGAGAGGATGCATCCCGCAGGCTAGTCGAGTAAAAACACGTGCGAGAGGATGCATCCCGCAGGCTAGTCGAGTAAAAACACGTGCGAGAGGATGCATCCCGCAGGCTAGTCGAGTAAAAACACGTGCGAGGTTTTGTGGGATGCGCATGCGCAGGTTTTTTGGGATGCGCATAGCTAGTCGAGCAAAAACACGTGCGAGAGGATGCATCCCGCAGGCTAGTCGAGCAAAAACACGTGCGAGAGGATGCATCCCGCAGGCTAGTCGAGTAAAAACATGTGCGAGAGGATGCATCCCGCAGGCTAGTCGAGTAAAAACACGTGCGAGAGGATGCATCCCGCAGGCTAGTCGAGTAAAAACACGTGCGAGGTTTTGTGGGATGCGCATGCGCAGGTTTTTTGGGATGCGCATGCGCAGGTTTTTTGGGATGCGCATGGCTAGTCGAGGAAAAACACGTGCGAGAGGATGCATCCCGCAGGCTAGTCGAGTAAAAACACGTGCGAGGTTTTGTGGGATGCGCATGCGCAGGTTTTGTGGGATGCGCATGCGCAGGTTTTTTGGGATGCGCATGGCTAGTCGAGCAAAAACACGTGCGAGAGGATGCATCCCGCAGGGTAGTCGAGTAAAAACACGTGCGAGAGGATGCATCCCGCAGGCTAGTCGAGCAAAAACACGTGCGAGAGGATGCATCCCGCAGGCTAGTCGAGTAAAAACACGTGCGAGAGGATGCGTCCCGCAGGCTAGTCGAGCAAAAACACGTGCGAGAGGATGCATCCCGCAGGCTAGTCGAGCAAAAACACGTGCGAGAGGATGCATCCCGCAGGCTAGTCGAGCAAAAACACGTGCGAGAGGATGTATCCCGCAGGCTAGTCGAGTAAAAACACGTGCGGGAGGATGCATCCCGCAGGCTAGTCGAGTAAAAACACGTGCGAGAGGATGCATCCCGCAGGCTAGTCGAGCAAAAACACGTGCGAGAGGATGCATGCCGCAGGCTAGTCGAGTAAAAACACGTGCGAGAGGATGAATCCCGAAGGCTAGTCGAGTAAAAACACGTGCGAGAGGATGCATCCCGCAGGCTAGTCGAGTAAAAACACGTGCGAGAGGATGCGTCCCGCAGGCTAGTCGAGCAAAAACACGTGCGAGAGGATGCATCCTGCAGGCTAGTCGAGTAAAAACACGTGCGAGAAGATGCATCCCGCAGGCTAGTCGAGCAAAAACACGTGCGAGAGGATGCATCCCGCAGGCTAGTCGAGTAAAAACACGTGCGAGGTTTTGTGGGATGCGCATGCGCAGTTTTGTGGGATGCGCATGCGCAGGTTTTTTGGGATGCGCATGGCTAGTCGAGCAAAAACACGTGCGAGAGGATGCATCCCGCAGGCTAGTCGAGTAAAAACACGTGCGAGAGGATGCATCCCGCAGGCTAGTCGAGTAAAAACACGTGCGAGGTTCTGTGGGATGCGCATGCGCAGGTTTTGTGGGATGCGCATGGCTAGTCGAGCAAAAACACGTGCGAGAGGATGCATCCCGCAGGCTAGTCGAGTAAAAACACGTGCGAGAGGATGCATCCCGCAGGCTAGTCGAGTAAAAACACGTGCGAGGTTTTGTGGGATGCGCATGCGCAGGTTTTTTGGGATGCGCATGGCTAGTCGAGCAAAAACACGTGCGAGAGGATGCATCCCGCAGGCTAGTCGAGTAAAAACACGTGCGAGAGGATGCATCCTGCAGGCTAGTCGAGTAAAAACACGTGCGAGAGGATGCATCCCGCAGGCTAGTCGAGTTAAAACACGTGCGAGGTTTTGTGGGATGCGCATGAGCAGGTTTTGTGGGATGCGCATGCGCAGGTTTTTTGGGATGCGCATGGCTAGTCGAGTAAAAACACGTGCGAGAGGATGCATCCCGCAGGCTAGTCGAGTAAAAACACGTGCGAGAGGATGCATCCCGCAGGCTAGTCGAGTAAAAACACGTGCGAGGTTTTGTGGGATGCGCATGCGCAGGTTTTGTGGGATGCGCATGCGCAGGTTTTTTGGGATGCGCATGGCTAGTCGAGCAAAAACACGTGCGAGAGGATGCATCCCGCATGGCTAGTCGAGGAAAAACACGTGCGAGAGGATGCATCCCGCAGGCTAGTCGAGGAAAAACACGTGCGAGAGGATGCATCCCGCAGGCTAGTCGAGTAAAAACACGTGCGAGGTTTTGTGGGATGCGCATGCGCAGGTTTTGTGGGATGCGCATGCGCAGGTTTTTTGGGATGCGCATGCGCAGGTTTTTTGGGATGCGCATGGCTAGTCGAGCAAAAACACGTGCGAGAGGATGCATCCCGCAGGCTAGTCGAGTAAAAACACGTGCGAGAGGATGCATCCTGCAGGCTAGTCGAGTAAAAACACGTGCGAGAGGATGCATCCCGCAGGCTAGTCGAGTAAAAACACGTGCGAGGTTTTGTGGGATGCGCATGCGCAGGTTTTGTGGGATGCGCATGCGCAGGTTTTTTGGGATGCGCATGGCTAGTCGAGTAAAAACACGTGCGAGAGGATGCATCCCGCAGGCTAGTCGAGTAAAAACACGTGCGAGAGGATGCATCCCGCAGGGTAGTCGAGTAAAAACACGTGCGAGGTTTTGTGGGATGCGCATGCGCAGGTTTTTTGGGATGCGCATGCGCAGGTTTTTTGGGATGCGCATGGCTAGTCGAGGAAAAACACGTGCGAGAGGATGCATCCCGCAGGCTAGTCGAGTAAAAACACGTGCGAGGTTTTGTGGGATGCGCATGCGCAGGTTTTGTGGGATGCGCATGCGCAGGTTTTTTGGGATGCGCATGCGCAGGTTTTTTGGGATGCGCATGCCTAGTCGAGCAAAAACACGTGCGAGAGGATGCATCCCGCATGCTAGTCGAGCAAAAACACGTGCGAGAGGATGCATCCCGCTGGCTAGTCGAGTAAAAACACGTGCGAGAGGATGCATCCCGCAGGCTAGTCGAGTAAAAACACGTGCGAGAGGATGCATCCCGCAGGCTAGTCGAGTAAAAACACGTGCGAGGTTTTGTGGGATGCGCATGCGCAGGTTTTGTGGGATGCGCATGCGCATGTTTTTTGGGATGCGCATGGCTAGTCGAGTAAAAACACGTGCGAGAGGATGCATCCCGCAGGCTAGTCGAGTAAAAACACGTGCGAGAGGATGCATCCCGCAGGCTAGTCGAGTAAAAACACGTGCGAGGTTTTGTGGGATGCGCATGCGCAGGTTTTGTGGGATGCGCATGCGCAGGTTTTTTGGGATGCGCATAGCTAGTCGAGCAAAAACACGTGCGAGAGGATGCATCCCGCAGGCTAGTCGAGGAAAAACACGTGCGAGAGGATGCATCCCGCAGGCTAGTCGAGTAAAAACACGTGCGGGGTTTTGTGGGATGCGCATGCGCAGGTTTTGTGGGATGCGCATGCGCAGGTTTATTGGGATGCGCATGGCTAGTCGAGCAAAAACACGTGCGAGAGGATGCATCCCACAGGCTAGTCGAGCAAAAACACGTGCGAGAGGATGCATCCCGCAGGCTAGTCGAGTAAAAACACGTGCGAGGTTTTGTGGGATGCGCATGCGCAGGTTTTTTGGGATGCGCATGCGCAGGTTTTTTGGGATGCGCATGGCTAGTCGAGGAAAAACACGTGCGAGAGGATGCATCCCGCAGGCTAGTCGAGTAAAAACACGTGCGAGGTTTTGTGGGATGCGCATGCGCAGGTTTTTTGGGATGCGCATGCGCAGGTTTTTTGGGATGCGCATGCCTAGTCGAGCAAAAACACGTGCGAGAGGATGCATCCCGCATGCTAGTCGAGCAAAAACACGTGCGAGAGGATGCATCCCGCTGGCTAGTCGAGTAAAAACACGTGCGAGAGGATGCATCCCGCAGGCTAGTCGAATAAAAACACGTGCGAGAGGATGCATCCCGCAGGCTAGTCGAGTAAAAACACGTGCGAGGTTTTGTGGGATGCGCATGCGCAGGTTTTGTGGGATGCGCATGCGCAGGTTTTTTGGGATGCGCATAGCTAGTCGAGCAAAAACACGTGCGAGAGGATGCATCCCGCAGGCTAGTCGAGCAAAAACACGTGCGAGAGGATGCATCCCGCAGGCTAGTCGAGTAAAAACACGTGCGAGAAGATGCATCCCGCAGGCTAGTCGAGCAAAAACACGTGCGAGAGGATGCATCCCGCAGGCTAGTCGAGTAAAAACACGTGCGAGGTTTTGTGGGATGCGCATGCGCAGGTTTTGTGGGATGCGCATGGCTAGTCGAGCAAAAACACGTGCGAGAGGATGCATCCCGCAGGCTAGTCGAGTAAAAACACGTGCGAGAGGATGCATCCCGCAGGCTAGTCGAGTAAAAACACGTGCGAGGTTTTGTGGGATGCGCATGCGCAGGTTTTGTGGGATGCGCATGCGCAGGTTTTTTGGGATGCGCATGCGCAGGTTTTTTGGGATGCGCATGGCTAGTCGAGCAAAAACACGTGCGAGAGGATGCATCCCGCAGGCCAGTCGAGTAAAAACACGTGCGAGAGGATGCATCCCGCAGGCTAGTCGAGTAAAAACACGTGCGAGGTTTTGTGGGATGCGCATGCGCAGGTTTTGTGGGATGCGCATGCGCAGGTTTTTTGGGATGCGCATGGCTAGTCGAGCAAAAACACGTGCGAGAGGATGTGTCACGTCCGTCACTGTGTTTTTGTTACAGGTACCAAGAGAGAGAAAAGGATGGCACTCAAGAACAGTGACAGACGGACGGTGGAGATATGAAAAGTAATTGAGGAGTGGTCTTTCGTGCCGAGACAGCCGCGGGCTGTCATATGCACTAGGACAACCGATATTGCTATGGATGCAGTCAAGAAGAGAACGTCCGACGCGGTTACAAGAAGTGTCCCGACAAGAATCACGCGCGAGATGATGCAACGAAAACGGTGAGTTTACAGGATTCAGCAATTATACAAGACATTATACGACTCACCGCAATGCTGTATTAACGCCTAATAATATTGTTGCAGCAGGAACTGGCGGTACTGGCAGTAGGTGTCGTACATCGGGTCTTCTATACAGATGTCCTCGAGGTGGGGAAGATCTGGCAGAGTTGCTGCTGCTCTCCTCGGGACGACATTAGTGGCCTTGGATGCTGGCCGCAAGATGACACGTTGATGAGCTGGCAGAGGAACGTCACGGATGATTCGGCAACGGACCCTGGGAACGATGATCGTGTCTCGGCTGTCGTCGTCGTCGGCTATGTCGATCACCTCTGGACAATCGACCGGATGTAGAACTGGCGTCGGAGCTCGCGAGAGATCCGCGTGGTTGACCTCTTTAGGAGGGTTGCAAGGGCAACCGTATACAGAAACGTAATCGGACGCGTCACACGGAATGTGCTCGGTAGTTCCCAGAAGTTCTGTCCACTCGGTAGTGGCAATGATTTGATCGAGCACCGCTTTATTTCTTAACGCGCGTCTCAATTTAGCAAGTTGATACTTGCGTCCCGCTCGACGTGGGCGTCGCATGGGTAAGGAATAGTAATGATGGAATATTAATAATATAATGAAAATGAACTTCCATTTGTTATTAACCTTTTTGGTAGTTAACTCGCTTCACGTCTATAGTGGCGGCTCAGCGTTTCCACTGCGCTCTTTAGACCAATTCTATACGTGGCACGAGAACTTCTCTATGACTCGCTTCAAATTCCTTATTGGCGGCTCAGCGTTTCCACTGCGCACTTTAGACCAAGTCCGGATATGTCACGAGTATAATACATTCAATGTAAGAACTGAATTGGAAGATGGTGTTGAACTAACACAAGAATAACAAGATCGAAGCACTGGTATAACAACGATATATTAAATAAGAACTGGTAAGTACACTGGTATACAATATGTAAGTAGTATTATAATAGGAGTAGTAATTGGATTAATGAATAATGGATATTGTAATATGTTATAGGAATAACGTATGAGAATTAGGACTTGAGTTGAGTTGAGTTAGAGTTGGAATTGGAATTGGAATTAGGAGTGAAGGATCGACACACTTCACTTTCGCGGAGCTAGACTGAACACGTCTGCTCTTGAAGCCGGACTGGCGGCTGAGGCCAGGTTGGCACGTCTGTGCGAGTCGCTGGCTGAAGGCGGACTGATGCAAGCGCCTGCTCTGCCTTGCCTCCTTCGGTCGGAGTGGGGATAGCTGACGCTGCAGTCTCTTTGTTCTTCAGTCGTCGGAGTGGGAGAACCGCTGACGCAGCAGCGTCTTTGCTCCCGGGGACTGCACGTGCATTTCTGCTGACGCTGCAGTCTCGTGGCTGTCCTATTGCCCTCTACGAGTGTGGGACTGCTGATGCAGCAGTCTTTGGACTTCTCGACGTTTCTAGAAGCTTCTAGATGCTTCCAGAGTGATGCAATACTTTATTGCATTATGTGTCGTGGTGATGGGTTGAAACTGAGGTAAGGTGTTGATCAAGGAGAAGTTATGGTGATGGGTAGAGACGGAGATAAGGATTAGAACAATAGAATAATGAAATCTTAATACTATGCTCTTATGTCTAGGGGACGGTGTATGGATCTTATGCAGATCAGACCTTGTATACATAGTGTGTGTACAAGGCCAACGTCGTACATCGGACGACGTAACATCGGAATGGTTACCGGAATTATTTAAAGAATCGGGATGGCTACCGGAATCGTCGGAATGGTTACCGGAATTATTTAAAGAATCGGGATGGCTACCGGAATCGTCGGGATGGTTACCGGAATTGATAGAAGACGCGAGTTGATCGTTAACGATCGTCTCGTGCGCGCGGCACGCACGAGCATTGAATACGTCCGAATTGACTTCGGCTTGAATATTCGAAAAGGGAACCTCGATCTCTTCCACCTCCAACGTAGGCAGGGAGAAGGACGCCACTTCGGACGATGCGTTAAAGCATCGCAGGTATGCCTTTCCGTTACGGTTGGTGACTAAACAATCACCTAAGAACACATCGGGTTTTACATCTACTTTTCGCACATACCCTTCGCTTGGGCCCTTTACGTTGACGGCTATGCAGGCGGCGGTACGGCTTTCGATGGAATATTCCCGAGGATTCGAAAAGGGAATACGTAGGTTTTTATACTCTACGCATTCCTTCGCAAATGATATCTCTGCTCCCTCTCTGAAGAAGGGGGAGCCTAAGATACCATCTATATTAATTGGAAAACTGTCAGGCAGAACGTGTAGCGTGACTTTAATGGAATCTGCTAGCTCCGCATTGATATAACCGAGGGTCGCAATTTCTCCTTCTGTCACGCCATGGACGTGTATGACGCTGTCAGTTTTTAGATGAACGTCAGATCTGATACCAGACGCTCGGATTAAGTTGACCTCGGACCCGGTGTCCAAGAGGAACTCACACTCTTTTGAGAAGAGTGACGATTTTGCTTTTATTCGAGGGATAGGGGAGTCCGGCGCGAGATTTATTGCCGAGACTAATTTCGCGGATGGTCGTTCATTCTGCTGACCGTCCGGGTTATCTCTCCTATCTACTCGAATTTCATCTACTGCTGGTCGTCGCTGATGACGGCCAGCTGTGTTGCCTTTTGGCGATTCTCTTGGGATGCCTCCCGTCCTTTGGTCGCGTTTGTCGGGAGGCTTGATTCGTTTCCCGACTCATTTTTATTGTAATATTCGCGGCGGCGACATTCGTGTATGTCATGTCCCGTGCGCTTACAATATTTACAATACTTCCGATTCTCCGTAGGAAAGCGATCGCGACCTGGGGACTGGGAAGCGCGATCTTCGCGTTTATACGTTTCGCGCTGATTTGATTGCGACGGTTCGTGACGTCGCGGAGGAGGAGAGCGATACGCGTCTCTGTTATCGGGTTTCCTGTCTCGCCAGGATTCACGAGGTGAAAAGGAAGGTCGTTGATCTTTCCTTTCCGAAGATCTATTGCGCTGCTCTGGCGCATTCCTATCATAAGGAGAGTTGCTTGATCGCTCTGGTGTGCGATTACGAGAGTCGGAGAATGCAACGCGGCGTCCGTCGTCGCGATAACGAACACGGTCAAGCTCGTACTGTTTGTACGCGGTTACTGCTTCATCGAATATTTTCTGTAATTCGAGTGACGCGCAGAGCCTGACCTCGGCTCGAAGCGCTGGGATAAGACCACGCATGAAACAATCAATTGTGAATTTATCAATCTCGTCTAGATTGGGGACCCCGCGGCCTGAATCTATGATCGCCGTTCTAAGGTCCTTTACTCGCGTAATATAATTCAACACGTGCTCGGACTGTCCCTGGTGTATCGAAGCTAATTCTCCGCGATACTGATCGATGAATTTATATGGGCCTAGTACATCTTTCAGGCGGTTGCACAATTCAGAGATTGTGTTAATATTTACGTCTTCAATCGCGGCGTATGCCTGTCCTCTAAGCTTATTGCATACTAATCTAGTGTTACGTCGTCCGATGTACGACGTTGGCCTTGTACACACACTATGTATACAAGGTCTGATCTGCATAAGATCCATACACCGTCCCCTAGACATAAGAGCATAGTATTAAGATCTCATTATTGTATTGTTCTAATCCTTATCTCCGTCTCTACCCATCACCATAACTTCACCTTGATCAACACCTTACCTCAGTTTCAACCCATCACCACGACACATAATGCAATAAAGTATTGCATCACTCTGGAAGCATCTAGAAGCTTCTAGAAACGTCGAGAAGTCCAAAGACTGCTGCATCAGCAGTCCCACGCTCGTAGAGGGCAATAGGACAGCCACGAGACTGCAGCGTCAGCAGAAATGCACGTGCAGTCCCCGGGAGCAAAGACGCTGCTGCGTCAGCAGTTCTCCCACTCCGACGACTGAAGAACAAAGAGACTGCAGCGTCAGCTATCCCCACTCCGACCGAAGGAGGCAAGGCAGAGCGAACGCTTGCATCAGTCCGCCTCCAGACAGCGACTCGAACGGTCCGCTCCAAGCGAGCGACTCGCACGGACGTGCCAGTCCGGCTTCTTCCGACTTCAAGAGCAGACGTGTTCAGTCTAGCTCCGCGATAGTGAAGTGTGTCGATCCTTCACTCCTAATTCCAATTCCAATTCCAACTCTAACTCAACTCAACTCAAGTCCTAATTCTCATACATTATTCCTACAACATATTACTATATCCATTATTCATTAATCCAATTACTACTCCTATTATAATATTACTTACATATTGTATACCAGTGTACTTACCAGTTCTTATTTAATATATCGTTGTTATACCAGTGTTTCGATCTTGTTATTCTTGTGTTAGTTCAACACCATCTTCCAATTCAGTTCTTGCATCGAATATATTAAACTCGTGACATATCCGGACTTGGTCTAAAGTGCGCAGTGGAAACGCTGAGCCGCCAATAAGGAATTTGAAGCGAGTCATAGAGAAGTTCTCGTGCCACGTCTAGAATTGGTCTAAAGTGCGCAGTGGAAACGCTGAGCCGCCACTATAGACGTGAAGCGAGTTAACTACTGTCACGTCCGTCACTGTGTTTTTGTTACAGGTACCAAGAGAGAGAGAAGGATGGCACTCAAGAACAGTGACAGACGGACGGTGGATATATGAAGATTAATTGTGGAGTGGTCTTTCGTGCCGAGACAGCCGCGGGCTGTCATATGCACTAGGACAACCGATACTGCTATGGATGCAGTCAAGAAGAGAACGTCCGACGCGGTTACAAGAAGTGTCCCGACAAGAATCACGCGCGAGATGATGCAACGAAAACGGTGAGTTTACAGGATTCAGCAATTATACAAGATATTATACGACTCACCGCAATGTTGCATTAACGCCTAATAATATTGCTGCAGCAGGAACTGGCGGTACTGGCAGTAGGTGTCGTACATCGGGTCTTCTATACAGATGTCCTCGAGGTGGGGAAGATCTGGCAGAGTTGCTGCTGCTCGGTTCGGGACGACATTAGTGGCCTTGGATGCTGGCCGCAAGACGACACGTTGATGAGCTGGCAGAGGAACGTCACGGATGATTCGGCAACGGACCCTGGGAACGATGATCGTGTCTCGGCTGTCGTCGTCGTCGGCTATGTCGATCACCTCTGGACAATCGACCGGATGTAGAACTGGCGTCGGAGCTCGCGAGAGGTCCGCGTGGTTGACCTCTTTAGGAGGGTTGCAAGGGCAACCGTATACAGAAACGTAATCGGACGCGTCACACGGAATGTGCTCGGTGGTTCCCAGAAGTTCGGTCCACTCGGTAGTGGCGATGATTTGATCGAGCACCGCTTTATTTCTCAACGCGCGTCTCAATTTAGCAAGTTGATACTTGCGTCCCGCTCGACGTGGGCGTCGCATGGGTAAGGAATAGTAATGATGGAATATTAATAATATAATGAAAATGAACTTCCACTTGTTATTAACCTTTTTGGTAGTTAACTCGCTTCACGTCTATAGTGGCGGCTCAGCGTTTCCACTGCGCTCTTTAGACCAATTCTAGACGTGGCACGAGAACTTCTCTATGACTCGCTTCAAATTCCTTATTGGCGGCTCAGCGTTTCCACTGCGCACTTTAGACCAAGTCCGGATATGTCACGAGTTTAATATATTCGATGCAAGAACTGAATTGGAAGATGGTGTTGAACTAACACAAGAATAACAAGATCGAAGCACTGGTATAACAACGATATATTAAATAAGAACTGGTAAGTACACTGGTATACAATATGTAAGTAGTATTATAATAGGAGTAGTAATTGGATTAATGAATAATGGATATAGTAATATGTTATAGGAATAATGTATGAGAATTAGGACTTGAGTTGAGTTGAGTTAGAGTTGGAATTGGAATTGGAATTAGGAGTGAAGGATCGACACACTTCACTATCGCGGAGCTAGACTGAACACGTCTGCTCTTGAAGTCGGAAGAAGCCGGACTGGCACGTCCGTGCGAGTCGCTCGCTTGGAGCGGACCGTTCGAGTCGCTGTCTGGAGGCGGACTGATGCAAGCGTCCGCTCTGCCTTGCCTCCTTCGTTCGGAGTGGGGATAGCTGACGCTGCAGTCTCTTTGTTCTTCAGTCGTCGGAGTGGGAGAACCGCTGATGCAGCAGCGTCTTCGCTCCCGGGGACTGCACGTGCATTTCTGCTGACGCTGCAGTCTCGTGGCTGTCCTATTGCCCTCTACGAGCGTGGGACTGCTGATGCAGCAGTCTTTGGACTTCTCGACGTTTCTAGAAGCTTCTAGATGCTTCCAGAGTGATGCAATACTTTATTGCATTATGTGTCGTGGTGATGGGTTGAAACTGAGGTAAGGTGTTGATCAAGGTGAAGTTATGGTGATGGGTAGAGACGGAGATAAGGATTAGAACAATAGAATAATGAGATCTTAATATTATGCTCTTATGTCTAGGGGACGGTGTGTGGATCTTATGCAGATCAGACCTTGTATACATGGTGTGTGTACAAGGCCAACGTCGTACATCGGACGACGTAACACCTCCCAACGCGGAAAAGAAATTTCTTACAAGGAAGAAATTTCTCGCTCAACACTCGATATCACACTCATTCATGCGACGCATCGTCCGGAGGTACTCCGCGCAGGGAGCACAGTTTTCGGCGAGTATTTCCTATATTTGTACGAAACACTGGTCGCACTGAAATGTTGTCGGTGTCGGCACGTGGGGCTGGGGCTGGTTTTGTAATGTCCGACAAGTCGTATTCGCAATGTTCATTTTGCATAGTTGGGTTTTGGGTGGGTGGGGAATCACTGGTGTCACTGTCACTTTTGTCTCAGGTGACGAGATTACGGCTTTGGCACAAACACTCTGCATCTCTAATTTGCTTGAGTATTGGTGTCTTCGTCCGAGGAAGAGGTGCTTGAGTTTTCGTCCTCTTCTTCGTCGTCCGTGAGAATTTCGCCTCTTTCTCTTCTTATTCTGGCAGTGTCTGTTGCTGCCCGATCCAGTGCGAGGAGGAAGCTGCAGTGGATGCATTCCAATATTGGGGTTTCCCTCAATATGGGTTTTGTACACGCGTCGCATGCGTTCTTCCTTTTCCTTGTAAGAACGTGCGTGTATACGATGACCCTCCTGACTACCGCAGTGAGGCTGCAGGCAAGGCATAGTTCTCTGCCATTTAGGGAGATTCTGTGTCTGCCATTGTAGCAGAATATTCCCTGGTATCTGTAGATGAAGTCTCCGGCTTTGTTCGCCGATGGTCTCGCCGGTCGTAAGTGTCCGCACATGTTGATCGTGTTTGTGGATACTGGACACGATGTGGTAGGCGGCTGGGAACAGGCTGGGATTCTGGCTGTAGGAACTTCTTCGAAGTGCTGCTGTCGTTTGTTCTGTATCTTCCGGCGGTGGAAGGAGATTCTGTCGACGCTGGGTTTCGGATTTCGCTCGCTTATCGGTGTTGACCGGACGCGTGATTATCGCGGATTCTAATTTCGCGTCAGCGGAGGACTGTAATGAAATCTCCTGGGAGGGTTTCTTATCGCAAATCGCAGGAGACTCTACAATCATTGTTCGCGGGTTATTGCAAAGGTATAGTATAATACGAAATTTGTTTCTCCTTTTTGCTGACGCGTATTTTACAGACGTATAATTCCTAGATGGATGGAAATCGCTTTGCGGTGCACGGATACTTGACCGTTGAGACTGGAAGAGATCATGTTCCGGCGAAAAATCAGAGGTAGGTTTTTGAAATGAAATATAGACTCTCTTTGACTCTGATTTAGAAATTATCGCGGGATGATCTTTTATGATCGACTCGTATGCTCGGTCTATACGAGGTAGAGTTTTATGCTTTATTTTATGAAGACGTTCTGTCGTCTTTAGAGAATCAAAGGCGGGGACATTTCCTTTCAACCTAGACTCGGAATAGAAACAATCGGACTTGATACCGGAGCTTGTAGAATAAACCTTCATAGGTTTGAATTCGCGGGAGTCTTCTTTGGACTCTGGATTAAAATTGTCGGGATGGTTACCGAATACGTCGGGATGGTTACCGGAATTGAAAAGGTCGGGATGGTTACCGAATGCGTCGGGATGGTTACCGGAGTTAGAATAATGATCGGGCTGGTTACCGGAGTTAGAATAAGAATCGGGCTGGTTACCGGAGTTAGAATAAAGATCGGGCTGGTTACCGGAGTTAGTAATGTCGGGATGGTTACCGGAGTTAGTATTGTCGGGATCGTTACCGAATGCGTCGGGATGGTACCCGGAATTGGAAAGGTCGGGATGGTTACCGAATACGTCGGGATGGTTCCCGGAATTAGAAAGGTCGGGATGGTTACCGAATACGTCGGGATGGTTCCCGGAAGTAGAAAGGTCGGGATGGTTACCGAATACGTCGGGATGATACCCGGAATTAGAAAAGTCGGAAGAGTACGACTCGATTTCTTCCATCTCCAATGGGGGCAATCGAAATGAAACTCTTTCCGACGAGGTGTTAAAACACCGGAGGCTCGCTTTGCCTTTACGATTGGTGACAACGCAGTCACCCAGGAATACATCCGGCGCTACGTTAACACGGCGGATATATCCCTGTTTAGGTCCTTCGACGTCGACCGCTATGCACGCAACGGTACGAGGTTCGAGGACGAATTCTTCGGATTTCGGAGGAGTCTTTGTTCGGACTCGATCCTCACGCTCCACGATCCGACTTCTCGCAGTGTACTCCGATATCTCTCGAGTCTCCTTCGATTCCGGCCGGCTTTTCACGGCGTTTTTCTCTAGGGAGTACTCGATCGAATCCCGAGGAGGCATTGAAATAACCTCCGTCACCGGAGCTCTGCAAGGTCTGACCGCGGGTGCACGAGGATTTGAGGAAGACACTCGAACGTTCCTTGCCGAATGTTCCTCACGCTTGGCGGCTGGAGTTTTAACGAGATCGTTGGTCATAGACGAAGGCATTGAAATAACCTCTGCTGCCAATTCATCGCGAGGCTCAGCCGTGGGCGCGCAAGGGTTCGAGAAGGGAACCCGAATGTTTCCTATCGTTATGTATTCATTCGCAAAGGAGATCTCGGCTCCTGTTCTGAAGAAGGGAGAACCGAGGATTCCGTCGATGTTAATTGGGAAGTTTTCTTCCAAAACATGAAATTCGATAGGGTTTTGACCCTGTAAGTGTATTTTAATTTGACCGAGAGTTGGAATGGATCCCTCGGTTATTCCTTGGACTTCTATAGTGTTCGTATGATCTATAGGTAGATTTGGTTCTAGACTTGACGCACGAATTAAATTGATCTCCGAACCCGTGTCTAACAAAAATTCACACTTCTTTTGTAATTGAGGGGCGGAGATTTTTACGCGCGGGATTGGTGAGTCTGCAGCAAGATTTACTGCTGAGACGAATCGTCGGACTGGTCGTTCGTCCGGATAGCCGTTTGGGTGCGGGCTGTAGTTTGGGTTGAAGATGCGGCCTCCCGCCTTGGGTTGGCTTCGGTCGGGAGGCCGGACTCGTTTCCCGACCTCCTGTTATTATTAAAAGCGCGCTTACGGCACTCGTGAATATCGTGCCCGGGGACTTTGCAGTAGTTGCAAAATTTGTTAGGGCTTGAGGGGCGATCTGTGCGACCATCGCGGTACGTGTTTTGGTCGCGAGGATTATTTTCCCATCGCCGTTGCGACGTCGGGGAGCGATAAGAGTCCCGGTTTAAGTTTCTCGAGGACTGCTGAGACGAGTCCGGTCTGTTATCGCGGCGTTCTTGAGTTCGCTCTGGAATGTCACGAGCGGACTCGTACGTGGAACGCTGGCGATACGGCCGGTTATCAGAGAAGCTGACTCGTTTTTCTTCGCGGATCAGTTCTCGTCGACGAGTCTGGTCTGACTCATACTGCCTGTAAGCAGAGATGGCTGCTTCGAAAACAGTGGCAGGATTTCGCGAAGGGCAATGAAGCACTTCGGCACGCAGCTGGGGAAGGAGACCTCGTAGAAAACAATCTACTACGAAGCGATCTAGTTCTTCGTAATCAAGGCCAATGTCTGTGGCATCTTGAATCGCGGTTCGAAGGTCTTTGACGCGATTGATGAAGTCTAGGATGTGCTCGTTTGGAGCTTGGAGTACACTCGCGAGATCGCCACGGTACTGGTCAACGAATTTGTATGGGCCCAGTACTGTTCGTAATTTCTCGCATAGTGCAGAAATTGTGAATATGTGCTGGCCTTCTATAGCGGCATAAGCACGATCGTGGAGTTTATTGCAGAGCAATTTCGTGAGGGCACGCTCTGCAGTGGCCGGTACGGTGTCACGCGCGCGTTTGCATGCACGTATGAATTGTAGGACGGAAGACGAAGTACCGTCGAATCTAGGGACAAGCTCGGCGGCTTGTTTTAGAGCGAAATTACCAGTAGGTTCATACTGTGGGATTTCGCGTGGCTCTGGCGGTGAAGGTTCCCGCATATTAGAGACGTTACTAGGGCCTGGTATAGGCGATTGTTGACGTAGGGTTCGACTCGTGATTTGGATGTTATGAAGCTCTTTTCGTATTTCGTCGAGCATATTTTTTTGGTTTTGTGCGTCTTCTTCATATTTGAGACGCAATTTGGCAATAAAATCAGTTTCCTCTTTGAGATATTGCTCTCTACGGGCGAGGTCTTGCGCGTAAAGGAGTAACTCTTCCTCGGTCATTGGAGGAAGGTCTGCGTTAGGATCTGCTCGGAGATCCTTTTGAGATCGCGTGATTGGGCGAGACATTTTGAAAGATATGAATGGGATTTAAGAAATGTGAACTTCGTACTGACACGCATCGGGGCTTATTAATGCAAATATCGGCGACCACTTCGATGTCCTACCGACTGCGCCAAATTTGTCACGTCCGTCACTGTGTTTTTGTTACAGGTACCAAGAGAGAGAGAAGGATGGCACTCAAGAACAGTGACAGACGGACGGTGGATATATGAAGATTAATTGTGGAGTGGTCTTTCGTGCCGAGACAGCCGCGGGCTGTCATATGCACTAGGACAACCGATACTGCTATGGATGCAGTCAAGAAGAGAACGTCCGACGCGGTTACAAGAAGTGTCCCGGCAAGAATCACGCGCGAGATGATGCAACGAAAACGGTGAGTTTACAGGATTCAGCAATTATACAAGATATTATACGACTCACCGCAATGTTGCATTAACGCCTAATAATATTGCTGCAGCAGGAACTGGCGGTACTGGCAGTAGGTGTCGTACATCGGGTCTTCTATACAGATGTCCTCGAGGTGGGGAAGATCTGGCAGAGTTGCTGCTGCTCGGTTCGGGACGACATTAGTGGCCTTGGATGCTGGCCGCAAGACGACACGTTGATGAGCTGGCAGAGGAACGTCACGGATGATTCGGCAACGGACCCTGGGAACGATGATCGTGTCTCGGCTGTCGTCGTCGTCGGCTATGTCGATCACCTCTGGACAATCGACCGGATGTAGAACTGGCGTCGGAGCTCGCGAGAGGTCCGCGTGGTTGACCTCTTTAGGAGGGTTGCAAGGGCAACCGTATACAGAAACGTAATCGGACGCGTCACACGGAATGTGCTCGGTGGTTCCCAGAAGTTCGGTCCACTCGGTAGTGGCGATGATTTGATCGAGCACCGCTTTATTTCTCAACGCGCGTCTCAATTTAGCAAGTTGATACTTGCGTCCCGTGTCACGTCCGTCACTGTGTTTTTGTTACAGGTACCAGGAGAGAGAAAAGAGAACAGTGACAGACGGACGGTTGAGATATTATGATTAAAATGAGGAGTGGTCTTTCGTGCCGAGACAGCCGCGGGCTGTCATATGCACTAGGACAACCGATATTGCTATGGATGCAGTCAAGAAAAGAACGTCCGACGCGGTTACAAGGAGTGTCCGACAAGAATCGCGCGCGAGAGGATGCAACGAGAACGGTGAGTTTACAGGATTCAACAATTATACAAGATATTATACGACTCACCGCAATGTTGTATTAACGCCTAATAATATTGTTGCAGCAGGAACTGGCGGTACTGACAGTAGGTGTCGTACATCGGATCTTCTATACAGATGTCCTCGAGGTGGGGAAGATCTGGCAGAGTTGCTGCTGCTCGGTTCGGGACGACGTTAGTGGCCTTGGATGCTGGCCGCAAGACGACACGTTGATGAGCTGGCAGAGGAACGTCACGGATGATTCGGCAACGGACCCTGGGAACGATGATCGTGTCTCGGCTGTCGTCGTCGTCGGCTATGTCGATCACCTCTGGACAATCGACCGGATGTAGAACTGGCGTCGGAGCTCGCGAGAGGTCCGCGTGGTTGACCTCTTTAGGAGGGTTGCAAGGGCAACCGTATACAGAAACGTAATCGGACGCGTCACACGGAATGTGCTCGGTGGTTCCCAGAAGTTCTGTCCACTCGGTAGTGGCAATGATTTGATCGAGCACCGCTTTATTTCTCAACGCGCGTCTCAATTTAGCAAGTTGATACTTGCGTCCCGCTCGACGTGGGCGTCGCATGGGTAAGGAATAGTAATGATGGAATATTAATAATAATATAATGAAAATGAACTTCCACTTGTTATTAACCTTTTTGGTAGTTAACTCGCTTCACATCTATAGTGGCGGCTCAGCGTTTCCACTGCGCACTTTAGACCAATTCTAGACGTGGCACGAGAACTTCTCTATGACTCGCTTCAAATTCCTTATTGGCGGCTCAGCGTTTCCACTGCGCACTTTAGACCAAGTCCGGATATGTCACGAGTTTAATATATTCTATGCAAGAACTGAATTGGAAGATGGTGTTGAACTAACACAAGAATAACAAGATCGAAGCACTGGTATAACAACGATATATTAAATAAGAACTGGTAAGTACACTGGTATACAATATGTAAGTAGTATTATAATAGGAGTAGTAATTGGATTAATGAATAATGGATATTGTAATGTGACGTCGGTCGCACCTCCGACGTTAGCTTTAAGACTACATGTAAAATTAGATACATAAGAGCGAGCGTTCCCCTTTAAAGATTCCAAAACTCCTAAAAATCCTTCATAACAATGAATCCTTAACACCACGTACATCTGTTTGAAATCCATCAACATAACCTAAAATCCAAAATCTGTCAAAATCCTAAAATAGCCAAAAATGGCCCAAACTCGAAGATTGAAATATCATTGGACTCGTGAGCGAAAATCATGAAACTAACCTAAAAATTTGTAGGTTATGTTCTCAATTCGCGTTTGTTTAGACTTTACCAAAATTTCGATTTTTGGTAATTTTCAAAAGTACTTAGAATATTTTCAAACATATGATCGGTCGACAAATGATGTCAACTAATCATATGACATATAAAATTTACATCGAAACGCCTTGCAAAAGCAAGCGCTCGAAAATATTCTAAGTCCCAATTTATTTAAATAAATAAATAGGTACGCCAATGGTTACCACTTAATTTTCGAGTCCTGCACCACTGGGAACGAAAACTGCTGACTCTAGTGCGGCGGCCATCGCGCTGTTTACGACGAAGACCGGCACAAAGAGGACACGGTCCCCTTTTGCGAAGTCAGCATTTTTCGGACGAACGTTGTTCGTCGACGAACGTTCGATTTTCCCCAGTCCTCTCCGGGGACCCGAGTGGGTCAGTCGAGTTTTCGTCAATCTTCCAAGTCCAGACTATTTAGACATAGTCTTTCCAAATCCAGATTGTTTAGACACAATCTTCCCAAATCCATACTGTTTAGACACAGTCCCTAATACCATTCAGTAATATCGTATTCTTATTCGTTTAATTCAAATATTACTTCGTTTATTCAATTAAACATTTTTATTGCGTTTCATATTTCGTACTTAGTACGTATTTCGATATCGTTAATAATAAGCATCTTTACCTTTGTATTCTGTTACGTTTATAATATACTTTGTTTTACCAGAGTCAATCTAAATCCCAATTATTATTTCCTTGCTCCTAACTTCGTAGTTTGAAGTGACACGTTGTTAGTTAGAGATAGAGTTCTCACTGGAAAGTTCGCGAATAGTATTCCTTATTCAATTTCCTGTTACGTGTTCGCGTACGTGCGTGATAGTGATAGACTTGCTCGCATAGCAAGCTCCGCAGCATCCACGTCCGTTTTCTCGAATCAAAATATCGTCAACCACGCGGACGATATTCGCGAGATAAATTCACGGGATCGCACAGCGTCCACGCCCGTTTTCGCTAGTTAAAATATCGTCAATCACGCGGACGATATTCGTGAGTTAGATTCACGGTATCGTACAGCGTCCACGCCCGTTTCCTCAACGAGCGCATCCGTCTACAATACCGTAGCAGCCAGCTGTCAATCATTGGAGGTCGTTCCTGTCAAATATTGACGTGACAGAGTTTGGCGCAGTCGTCAATCCTTGAAGGTCGTTTCCAGCCATTTGGATCAACGCCTGTCAAGCAGAGCGGACCGTATTCAAGGCCATCAGCGCAACCGTAGCTGTTCATCCGTTGCGAATTCATGTCTCGTGTCAATCGACAAACAAGCGAAGCGTAAAAGTAAGTGGAACATATTACCGCGTATGTTTCAGGGTCGCGTGCATCATTCATCTGTGTAAGACTGCATGCAGGTGTCGGCATCGGGTCCTAGTCTGTTGATAAAAAGACCAACACTTTTATTAAATGTCAGTCAGTGGAAGAGCAGAGTAGCCGGGCCGCGGTATTCTCTTCTCTTGCTCTTATAGCCCCGCCAGGACGTGACAAATTTGGCGCAGTCGGTAGGACAGTCGTTGGTCACCGATGTTAGAAGCACGGCATCGAGGAATAAAAATAGAATCAGTGTTAGCACGCGAACCCCTGCGCGTTCCATCATTGTTTGACAATTTAACGCAGTAGACTTAGAGTCCGTGAAAGCATAGTGTCAGTTAAAAGTGCGACGGGCAGTGAAGGAAATGCCCTTTCGCCCACGTTACATACTCAAATTATTTTTCGCGATGTTCGTACTCAGTACAAATTCATCGAGAGTTTTAGTGAACGTTAAAGTGCGACGGGCGGTTTAGAAAACGCCCCTTCGCCCACGTTATATAGTCGGATTATTTTTCGCGAATTTCATACTTAGAAATTTTCAAGCGACGCAATCATGGAAACGCGTAGCGAGGCTAGAAAGAAGGTTCCTCCTACGGAAGAGGAATTAATTGAATTCCAGAAAGATTTAGCTCGTAGAGAAGCAGCTCTCATTAATCAAACCGCCGCGTTGACTCAACTCAAATTGCAATACGAAACAGAAACGCGTGAGCAGAGAGTAACGTACGAGGATATACGCCGCGAGATAGCAGAAATCCGATCGGCCAGAGATTCTCAATCAATTCCAGCTAGCCCAGTCGTTGCGCCCCGCGAACCCATAATGCACGATTCTTCGAATTTCACCGTTAAACAAGCGGTTGAACTTGTGCCTACCTTTGACGGCACCTCCATAACCGTGCTACAATTCGTTCGCGCGTGCAAGCGAGCCTTGGAAGCTGTTCCAGCCACAGCTGAGCGTACCCTTACTAGATTAGTATGCAATAAGCTTAGAGGACAGGCATACGCCGCGATTGAAGACGTAAATATTAACACAATCTCTGAATTGTGCAACCGCCTGAAAGATGTACTAGGCCCATATAAATTCATCGATCAGTATCGCGGAGAATTAGCTTCGATACACCAGGGACAGTCCGAGCACGTGTTGAATTATATTACGCGAGTAAAGGACCTTAGAACGGCGATCATAGATTCAGGCCGCGGGGTCCCCAATCTAGACGAGATTGACAAATTCACAATTGATTGTTTCATGCGTGGTCTTATCCCAGCGCTTCGAGCCGAGGTCAGGCTCTGCGCGTCACTCGAATTACAGAAAATATTCGACGAAGCAGTAACCGCGTACAAACAGTACGAGCTTGACCGTGTTCGTTATCGTGACGACGGACGCCGCGTTGCATTCTCCGACTCTCGTAATCGCACACCAGAGCGATCAAGCGACTCTTATTATGATAGGAATGCGCCTGAGCAGCGCAACAGATCTTCGGAAAGGAAAGATCAACGACCTTCCTTTTCACCTCGTGAATCCTGGCGAGACAGGAAACCCGATAACAGAGACGCGTATCGCTCTCCTCCTCCGCGACGTCACGAACCGTCGCAATCAAATCAGCGCGAAACGTATAAACGCGAAGATCGCGCTTCCCAGTCCCCAGGTCGCGATCGCTTTCCTACGGAGAATCAGAAGTATTGTAAATATTGTAAGCGCACGGGACATGACATACACGAATGTCGCCGCCGCGAATATTACAGTAGAAATGAGTCGGGAAACGAATCAAGCCTCCCGACAAACGCGACCAAAGGACGGGAGGCATCCCAAGAGAATCGCCAAAAGGCAACACAGCTGGCCGTCATCAGCAACGACCAGCAGTAGATGAAATTCGAGTAGATAGGAGAGATAACCCGGACGGTCAGCAGAATGAACGACCATCCGCGAAATTAGTCTCGGCAATAAATCTCGCGCCGGACTCCCCTATCCCTCGAATAAAAGCAAGATCGTCACTCTTCTCAAAAGAGTGTGAGTTCCTCTTGGACACCGGGTCCGAGGTCAACTTAATCCGAGCGTCTGGTATCAAATCTGACGTTCATCTAAAAACTGACAGCGTCATACACGTCCATGGCGTGACAGAAGGAGAAATTGCGACCCTCGGTTATATCAATGCGGAGCTAGCAGATTCCATTAAAGTCACGCTACACGTTCTGCCTGACAGTTTTCCAATTAATATAGATGGTATCTTAGGCTCCCCCTTCTTCAGAGAGGGAGCAGAGATATCATTTGCGAAGGAATGCGTAGAGTATAAAAACCTACGTATTCCCTTTTCGAATCCTCGGGAATATTCCATCGAAAGCCGTACCGCCGCCTGCATAGCCGTCAACGTAAAGGGCCCAAGCGAAGGGTATGTGCGAAAAGTAGATGTAAAACCCGATGTGTTCTTAGGTGATTGTTTAGTCACCAACCGTAACGGAAAGGCATACCTGCGATGCTTTAACGCATCGTCCGAAGTGGCGTCCTTCTCCCTGCCTACGTTGGAGGTGGAAGAGATCGAGGTTCCCTTTTCGAATATTCAAGCCGAAGTCAATTCGGACTTATTCAATGCTCGTGCGTGCCGCGCGCACGAGACGATCGTTAACGATCAACTCGCGTCTTCTATTAATTCCGGTAACCATTCCGACGATTCCGGTAGCCATCCCGATTCTTTAAATAATTCCGGTAACCATCCCGACGATTCCGGTAGCCATCCCGATTCTTTAAATAATTCCGGTAACCATCCCGACGATTCCGGTAGCCATCCCGATTCTTTAAATAATTCCGGTAACCATCCCGACGATTCCGGTAGCCATCCCGATTTCCTAAGCAATTCCGGTAACCATCCCGATCACTCATACTCGAAACCCCTTATGAAAGGCTTCGAATTCATACCCAAAAGGGTCCATTCCATTACCAAGTCCCGTAATGCTCGCGTTAATGAGCTTATGGAAACTATTCCCATGGATCACCTCGATCACGACGAGATAGACCATGTCAAATCTTTATTGGAGGAGAATAATGATCTCTTCCACCTTCAAGGGGATCGTCTGGGGAAAACTAACGCTGTAACACATAAAATCCCCACGACGGACGACATCCCCGTACATACCAAGCAATACCGGTATCCGCCGATTCACAAAGAGGAGATCGACAAACAAATGTGTGAACTCTTACAAAATGATATAGTCGCACCCTCTAGTTCACCGTATAACTCCCCTTTGTGGATCGTACCGAAGAAAGCGGATGCCGAAGGAAATAAGAAATGGAGAATGGTAATTGACTATCGCGCTTTAAACGAGAAGTCAATAGCAGACGCTTATCCACTGCCCAGCATAAACGAGATCTTAGATCAGCTGGGTAGTGCCAAATATTTTAGCGTATTTGATCTGGCAAGCGGGTTTCACCAAATAGGCATGGAAAAGGAGGACGCCGCAAAAACCGCCTTCTCAACTCCGTTCGGACATTACCAGTATAATAGAATGCCGTTCGGATTGCGTAATGCGCCGGCTACGTTCCAGCGACTAATGGATACGATTCTAACCGGTCTCCAGGGTAACGAACTCTTCGTTTATCTTGACGATATAGTCATATACGCGCGTTCCCTAGAAGAACACAAAGCGAAATTTGATAAATTGGCTCGCCGATTGAGAGCCGCCAATTTGAAATTACAACCGTCTAAATGCGGGTTTTTGCACAGAGAGGTAGCTTACCTAGGACACCAGTGTTACGTCGTCCGATGTACGACGTTGGCCTTGTACACACACTATGAATACAAGGTCTGATCTGCATAAGATCCATACACCGTCCCCTAGAAATAAGAGCATAGTATTAAGATCTCATTATTCTATTATTCTAATCCTTATCTCCGTCTCTACCCATCACCATAACTTCACCTTGATCAACACCTTACCTCAGTTTCAACCCATCACCACGACACATAATGCAATAAAGTATTGCATCACTCTGGAAGCATCTAGAAGCTTCTAGAAACGTCGAGAAGTCCAAGGACTGCTGCATCAGCAGTCCCACGCTCGTAGAGGGCAATAGGACAGCCACGAGACTGCAGCGTCAGCAGAAATGCACGTGCAGTCCCCGGGAGCGAAGACGCTGCTGCGTCAGCGGTTCTCCCACTCCGACGACTGAAGAACAAAGAGACTGCAGCGTCAGCTATCCCCACTCCGACCGAAGGAGGCAAGGCAGAACGGACGCTTGCGTCAGTCCGCCTCCATCTCGCGACTCGAGCAGTCCGCCTCCATCTCGCGACTCGAGCAGTCCGCCTTCAGCCAGCGACTCGCACAGACGTGCCTACCTGGCCTCAGAGCCAGTCCGGCTTCAAGAGCAGACTTGTTCAGTCTAGCTCCGCGATAGTGAAGTGTGTCGATCCTTCACTCCTAATTCCAATTCCAATTCCAACTCTAACTCAACTCAACTCAAGTCCTAATTCTCATACATTAATCCTACAACATATTACTATATCCATTATTCATTAATCCAATTACTACTCCAATTATAATACTACTTACATATTGTATATCAGTGTACTTACCAGTTCTTATTTAATATATCGTTGTTATACCAGTGCTTCGATCTTGTTATTCTTGTGTTAGTTCAACACCATCTTCCAATTCAGTTCTTGCATCGAATATATTAAACTCGTGACATATCCGGACTTGGTCTAAAGTGCGCAGTGGAAACGCTGAGCCGCCAATAAGGAATTTGAAGCGAGTCATAGAGAAGTTCTCGTGCCACGTCTAGAATTGGTCTAAAGTGCGCAGTGGAAACGCTGAGCCGCCACTATAGACGTGAAGCGAGTTAACTACCAAAAAGGTTAATAACAAGTGGAAGTTCATTTTCATTATATTATTAATATTCCATCATTACTATTCCTTACCCATGCGACGCCCACGTCGAGCGGGACGCAAGTATCAACTTGCTAAATTGAGACGCGCGTTGAGAAATAAAGCAGTGCTCGATCAAATCATTGCCACTACCGAGTGGACAGAACTTCTGGGAACCACCGAGCACATTCCGTGTGACGCGTCCGATTACGTTTCTGTATACGGTTGCCCTTGCAACCCTCCTAAAGAGGTCAACCACGCGGACCTCTCGCGAGCTCCGACGCCAGTTCTACATCCGGTCGATTGTCCAGAGGTGATCGACATAGCCGACGACGACGACAGCCGAGACACGATCATCGTTCCCAGGGTCCGTTGCCGAATCATCCGTGACGTTCCTCTGCCAGCTCATCAACGTGTCGTCTTGCGGCCAGCATCCAAGGCCACTAACGTCGTCCCGAACCGAGCAGCAGCAACTCTGCCAGATCTTCCCCACCTCGAGGACATCTGTATAGAAGATCCGATGTACGACACCTACTGTCAGTACCGCCAGTTCCTGCTGCAACAATATTATTAGGCGTTAATACAACATTGCGGTGAGTCGTATAATATCTTGTATAATTGTTGAATCCTGTAAACTCACCGTTCTCGTTGCATCCTCTCGCGCGCGATTCTTGTCGGGACACTTCTTGTAACCGCGTCGGACGTTCTCTTCTTGACTGCATCATAGCAATATCGGTTGTCCTAGTGCATATGACAGCCCGCGGCTGTCTCGGCACGAAAGACCACTCCTCATTTTAATCATAATATCTCAACCGTCCGTCTGTCACTGTTCTCTTTTCTCTCTCCTGGTACCTGCAACAAAAACACAGTGACGGACGTGACAAATTTGGCGCAGTCGGTAGGACATCGAAGTGGTCGCCGATATTTGCATTAATAAGCCCCGACGCGTGTCAGTGCGAAGTTCACATTTCTTAAATCCCATTTATATCTTTCAAAATGTCTCGCCCAATCACGCGATCTCAAAAGGATCTCCGAGCAGATCCTAACGCAGACCTTCCTCCAATGACCGAGGAAGAGTTACTCCTTTACGCGCAAGACCTCGCCCGTAGAGAGCAATATCTCAAAGAAGAAACTGATTTTATTGCCAAATTGCGTCTCAAATATGAAGAAGACGCACAAAACCAAAAGAATATGCTCGACGAAATACGAAAAGAGCTTCATAACATCCAAATCACGAGTCAAACCCTACGTCAACAATCGCCTACACCAGGCCCTAGTAACGTCTCTAATATGCGGGAACCTTCACCGCCAGAGCCACGCGAAATCCCACAGTATGAACCTACTGGTAATTTCGCTCTAAAACAAGCCGCCGAGCTTGTCCCTAGATTCGACGGTACTTCGTCTTCCGTCCTACAATTCATACGTGCATGCAAACGCGCGCGTGACACCGTACCGGCCACTGCAGAGCGTGCCCTCACGAAATTGCTCTGCAATAAACTCCACGATCGTGCTTATGCCGCTATAGAAGGCCAGCACATATTCACAATTTCAGCACTATGCGAGAAATTACGAACAGTACTGGGCCCATACAAATTCGTTGACCAGTACCGTGGCGATCTCGCGAGTGTACTCCAAGCTCCAAACGAGCACATCTTAGACTTCATCAATCGCGTTAAAGACCTTCGAACCGCGATTCAAGATGCCACAGATATTGGCCTTGATTACGAAGAACTAGATCGCTTCGTAGTAGATTGTTTTCTACGAGGTCTCCTTCCCCAGCTGCGTGCCGAAGTGCTTCATTGCCCTTCGCGAAATCCTGCCACTGTTTTCGAAGCAGCCATCTCTGCTTACAGGCAGTATGAGTCAGACCAGACTCGTCGACGAGAACTGATCCGCGAAGAAAAACGAGTCAGCTTCTCTGATAACCGGCCGTATCGCCAGCGTTCCACGTACGAGTCCGCTCGTGACATTCCAGAGCGAACTCAAGAACGCCGCGATAACAGACCGGACTCGTCTCAGCAGTCCTCGAGAAACTTAAACCGGGACTCTTATCGCTCCCCGACGCCGCAACGGCGATGGGAAAATAATCCTCGCGACCAAAACACGTACCGCGATGGTCGCACAGATCGCCCCTCAAGCCCTAATAAATTTTGCAACTACTGCAAAACCCCCGGGCACGATATTCACGAGTGCCGTAAGCGCGCTTTTAATAATAATAGGAGGTCGGGAAACGAGTCCGGCCTCCCGACCGAAGCCAACCCCAGGCGGGAGGCCGCATCTTCAACCCAAACTACAGCCCGCACCCAAACGACTATCCGGACGAACGACCAGTCCGACGATTCGTCTCAGCAGTAAATCTTGCTGCAGACTCACCAATTCCGCGCGTAAAAATCTCCGCCCCTCAATTACAAAAGAAGTGTGAATTTTTGTTGGACACGGGTTCGGAGATCAATTTAATTCGTGCGTCAAGTCTTGAACCAAATCTACCTATAGATCACACGAACATTATAGAAGTCCAAGGAATAACCGAGGGATCCATTCCAACTCTCGGTCAAATTAAAATACACTTACAGGGTCAAAACCCTATCGAATTTCATGTCTTGGAAGAAAACTTCCCAATTAACATCGACGGAATCCTCGGTTCTCCCTTCTTCAGAACAGGAGCCGAGATCTCCTTTGCGAATGAATACATTACGATAGGAAACATTCGGGTTCCCTTCTCGAACCCTTGCGCGCCCACGGCTGAGCCTCGCGATAAATTGGCAGCAGAGGTTATTTCAATGCCTTCGTCTATGACCAACGATCTCGTTAAAACTCCAGCCGCCAAGCGTGAGGAACATTCGGCAAGGAACGTTCGGGTGTCTTCCTCAAATCCTCGTGCACCCGCGGTCAGACCTTGCAGAGCTCCGGTGACGGAGGTTATTTCAATGCCTCCTCGGGATTCGATCGAGTACTCCCTAGAGAAAAACGCCGTGAAAAGCCGGCCGGAATCGAAGGAGACTCGAGAGATATCGGAGTACACTGCGAGAAGTCGGGTCGTGGAGCGTGAGGATCGAGTCCGAACAAAGACTCCTCCGAAATCCGAAGAATTCGTCCTCGAACCTCGTACCGTTGCGTGCATAGCGGTCGACGTCGAAGGACCTAAACAGGGATATATCCGCCGTGTTAACGTAGCGCCGGATGTATTCCTGGGTGACTGCGTCGTCACCAATCGTAAAGGCAAAGCGAGCCTCCGGTGTTTTAACACCTCGTCGGAAAGAGTTTCATTTCGATTGCCCCCATTGGAGATGGAAGAAATCGAGTCGTACTCTTCCGACCTTACTAATTCCGGGAACCATCCCGACGCATTCGGTAACCATCCCGACCTTTCTACTTCCGGGAACTATCCCGACGCATTCGGTATCCAGCCCGATTCTTATACTAACTCCGGTAACCAGCCCGATTCTTATTCTAACTCCGGTAACCAGCCCGATTCTTATTCTAACTCCGGTAACCAGCCCGATCTTTATACTAACTCCGGTAACCAGCCCGACTTTTATACTAACTCCGGTAACCAGCCCGATCAATTCCAAGACCAACTCCATTCCTACGACAATCAAAGATTTTCAAGACCCATATGTAAGCAGGTCTGTTCTATATTGCACAATAAATCCAGCGACAGTTCTAAACCAGAGAAGGATATCAAAGCCTCCAAAGTAAAAGAACTTCATAACTTACTTCGAAATCATATCTTTGATGATCCACAGAAACTCGATTCCTTTCAACTTCCATCTGCACGTTGCCATGCGAAGCGAAACAAATACGATAAAATTAATCTCTGCGCTACAGCGAAATGCGCGTCAGCAAGAAAGAAATATAAATCCGAGTACCCTCGCGATAACAGATACCCCTACCAGATTAAACGAGCGAAATACGAAACCTCTGGTCAGCAAAATCTCCTTCCACCACTGGAAGACCAGCATATCACATCGCAACACCGCTCCTCCGAAGCAGCAATCGCCTCAGAAGACCGTCAGTCCTTAGACACACACGAAACTGTAATCATGCAGCCGATCCAAGTTGCCATCTTACTCTCTATTGCCACGCGAGTGTACACCCTCATCGGATACGATTGTGGAGGATCTACACTGAACACGACAACGTTCTCCATCATCGATATTCCTGATTGCGAGCCTGAAGAAATCAAGCCCACGGAGGACTCAGTAAAAATCCAATTGCTACAACTAGCAGAGTTTACTCAGACGAGAGTAATCCAGTGCCACATAGAAATCGACCGCACGATATTCTATTGTGGCATGCACTCACATGTTTCCATCGTCACGAACGGACGACAGGAATATTTACTGGCAACCACCAGTGAAACCTGTTCCGAGTTGCAGAAGACCGGAACAATCCTCATCACTCCGACCGCCCAGGTCACGGGAGTCCAGACCAATTCTACTACATCCCGCAGCCTCACATTGGCGGGAGAACTTCAAAATAACGGGCAATGCGCAGGAACAACGTACAACGACCCATTCGGCACTTGGACCAGTGTCGTTGTACAGGCCATTGTTCGAATAACCCTGAGGGACTACACAGCAACAGTGAAACTCTCTACAGGTCAGATCCATCTACAGTCAGGACAAATATGCTCCTTCACAAAAGGAAGCTGCCTTGATACGCAAGATGGACATACATTCTGGGACGTCGTTCCCAATGATTACTGCAAGTTCAATAGCTACGACGTTCTCTACGAAGGACTAGCTACCAGAGTTTCTACAAAGACAAAGTTCTCACCCACACTATATATGGTGGAATCTGAAGACACCACATTCGCGTTGACAGAATCTGGTCGTACATCAATTTGCGGTTATATTATTATTCGCACGGAGCACCCCAAGCTCTTTATTCTGGATACAAGTCTGTCCGGTAAATTCAAGGAACGCACTCATACCATAGTAAGCAATCTGGACATATTCACCTACGTGAATAGTAAGTTCATCTACGTAGAAAAACATCTGAAAAGTCAACTTACCCAGTTGTACCAGGATGTCATCCGGCAAAAGTGCGAACTGGAGAAACAGGTCCTTCAAAACGCACTAACGATGTTACACTCATCACCGGAAGAAATAGCAGCTGCCATTATGCGAGAACCAGGATTCGTCGCAGTTCCAGCTGGAGAAGTGGTGCATATTATAAAGTGCATTCCAGTAACCGTACAAGTTCGGAAAACGGATAAGTGTTTCGATGAACTTCCGATCACTTACCAGAATTCTTCCAAGTTCTTAAAGCCAGGAGACCATATTATAGTTGCCACAGGTACAGAAAAGCCATGCAATGAACTCCTGCCGCCTCTCTACAAAATAAACGGAATTTGGTATCGTTTAACGCCGTCACTCACAGAGACCGTTGCCCCAGCAACATTACAACCGCTCATCAAACCCACGTGGAAGTACGTGGATCCAACAAATATCGCAACAGGCGGAATCTATTCCCAAGAGGATCTCAACAAACTACAGGACCACATCATGTTTCCAGTGGAAAGAGTGGCCGTAATAAATTCTATCGCCCAAGGAGCATCCGGCAGAGATTACGCAACAGGAAACGTTAATATGTTCAACCTGCTTGACGAAAACTCCCTGCAACAGATAGCGGAATCAACAGCACAAAAACTGTGGTCAGGATTCACCACATTTGGTTCAATCAGTGCTGGAGTGCTAGGAATATATATAGCAATCCGAACAATAAAGACTATCATAAGTACCATAATCAATGGTATTGCATTGCACTCACTTTACGGATGGAGTTTGCATCTAGCAGTCGCCGTATGGAGCTCCCTCACAAGATTCTTCATCTTCCTGAAGCAAAAGGACAATACTTACACGTATACAGCAAGATACAGGAAAAGTGCAAGTGAAAGTGTTAGTGAACAAAGTGATTCCCCACCCACCCTAAACCCCGAGAAAAGACAGTCGAAAAATGAACATTGCGAATACGACTTGTCGGACATTACAAAACCAGCCCCAGCCCCACGTGCCGACACCGATAACATTTCAGTGCGACCAGTGTTTCGTACAAATATAGGAAATACTCGCCGAGAACTGTGCTCCCTGCGCGGAGTACCCCCGGACGATGCATCGCATGAATGAGTGTGTGGTCGAGTGTTGAGCGAGAAATTTCTTCCTTGTAAGAAATTTCTTTTCCGCGTTGGGAGGTGTTACGTCGTCCGATGTACGACGTTGGCCTTGTACACACACTATGAATACAAGGTCTGATCTGCATAAGATCCATACACCGTCCCCTAGAAATAAGAGCATAGTATTAAGATCTCATTATTCTATTATTCTAATCCTTATCTCCGTCTCTACCCATCACCATAACTTCACCTTGATCAACACCTTACCTCAGTTTCAACCCATCACCACGACACATAATGCAATAAAGTATTGCATCACTCTGGAAGCATCTAGAAGCTTCTAGAAACGTCGAGAAGTCCAAGGACTGCTGCATCAGCAGTCCCACGCTCGTAGAGGGCAATAGGACAGCCACGAGACTGCAGCGTCAGCAGAAATGCACGTGCAGTCCCCGGGAGCGAAGACGCTGCTGCGTCAGCGGTTCTCCCACTCCGACGACTGAAGAACAAAGAGACTGCAGCGTCAGCTATCCCCACTCCGACCGAAGGAGGCAAGGCAGAACGGACGCTTGCGTCAGTCCGCCTCCATCTCGCGACTCGAGCAGTCCGCCTCCATCTCGCGACTCGAGCAGTCCGCCTTCAGCCAGCGACTCGCACAGACGTGCCTACCTGGCCTCAGAGCCAGTCCGGCTTCAAGAGCAGACTTGTTCAGTCTAGCTCCGCGATAGTGAAGTGTGTCGATCCTTCACTCCTAATTCCAATTCCAATTCCAACTCTAACTCAACTCAACTCAAGTCCTAATTCTCATACATTAATCCTACAACATATTACTATATCCATTATTCATTAATCCAATTACTACTCCAATTATAATACTACTTACATATTGTATATCAGTGTACTTACCAGTTCTTATTTAATATATCGTTGTTATACCAGTGCTTCGATCTTGTTATTCTTGTGTTAGTTCAACACCATCTTCCAATTCAGTTCTTGCATCGAATATATTAAACTCGTGACATATCCGGACTTGGTCTAAAGTGCGCAGTGGAAACGCTGAGCCGCCAATAAGGAATTTGAAGCGAGTCATAGAGAAGTTCTCGTGCCACGTCTAGAATTGGTCTAAAGTGCGCAGTGGAAACGCTGAGCCGCCACTATAGACGTGAAGCGAGTTAACTACCAAAAAGGTTAATAACAAGTGGAAGTTCATTTTCATTATATTATTAATATTCCATCATTACTATTCCTTACCCATGCGACGCCCACGTCGAGCGGGACGCAAGTATCAACTTGCTAAATTGAGACGCGCGTTGAGAAATAAAGCAGTGCTCGATCAAATCATTGCCACTACCGAGTGGACAGAACTTCTGGGAACCACCGAGCACATTCCGTGTGACGCGTCCGATTACGTTTCTGTATACGGTTGCCCTTGCAACCCTCCTAAAGAGGTCAACCACGCGGACCTCTCGCGAGCTCCGACGCCAGTTCTACATCCGGTCGATTGTCCAGAGGTGATCGACATAGCCGACGACGACGACAGCCGAGACACGATCATCGTTCCCAGGGTCCGTTGCCGAATCATCCGTGACGTTCCTCTGCCAGCTCATCAACGTGTCGTCTTGCGGCCAGCATCCAAGGCCACTAACGTCGTCCCGAACCGAGCAGCAGCAACTCTGCCAGATCTTCCCCACCTCGAGGACATCTGTATAGAAGATCCGATGTACGACACCTACTGTCAGTACCGCCAGTTCCTGCTGCAACAATATTATTAGGCGTTAATACAACATTGCGGTGAGTCGTATAATATCTTGTATAATTGTTGAATCCTGTAAACTCACCGTTCTCGTTGCATCCTCTCGCGCGCGATTCTTGTCGGGACACTTCTTGTAACCGCGTCGGACGTTCTCTTCTTGACTGCATCATAGCAATATCGGTTGTCCTAGTGCATATGACAGCCCGCGGCTGTCTCGGCACGAAAGACCACTCCTCATTTTAATCATAATATCTCAACCGTCCGTCTGTCACTGTTCTCTTTTCTCTCTCCTGGTACCTGCAACAAAAACACAGTGACGGACGTGACACCAGATTAGCGAGGATGGCGTACGGCCATGCCCTAAAAAAATTAACGCGGTCCAAAATTATCCTCGACCGAAAAACGCAAAGAACGTCCGCGAATTTTTAGGTCTAGCGGGCTATTACCGCAGATTCATAGATAGATTCGCTCATATTTCCAAACCCCTCACCCAACTCCTTACCAAGGATACGAAATTCGTGTGGGGGTCAAAGCAGGAGGAAGCCTTCGAGACTTTACGACAGGCATTGTGTACGGAGCCTGTCCTCCAGTACCCAGATTTTGGGAAACCATTCAACGTAACTTGCGACGCCTCAGGGTACGCGATCGGCGCTGTCCTAAGCCAAGGCGACGTGGGAAAGGATCGCCCTATCGCGTACGCGTCACGTATCCTTCACGGCGCTGAACTAAACTACTCCACAATAGAAAAGGAGTGTTTAGCCATAATATTCGCCGTCCAATATTTCCGCCCGTACATTTACGGCAGGAAATTCTTACTCATCACCGATCACAGACCGCTGGTGTGGATGACATCCGTAAAGGATCCCACATCCCGGCTCCTCCGGTGGAGATTAAAATTGGCAGAGTTCGAATACCAGGTTATCTACAAACCTGGCAGAGCCAACTCTAATGCGGATGCCCTATCCCGGAATCCGGTGGCATTGCCCATCTCATGGACCGATTCAGAGGAAACGACTCCGCCTAGGACGCCATTGTCAAGCCCGGGGACTCCTCTTTTCGACGCACGCCGCAGGAAGAAAGATAGAGACGATTCAATTCTCATGCCTCCACCGAAGTCAATGCCCCCAAAAAGGAGAAGATCATCGGCAGCCTCGTCACCGGGACCATCGATGGGTACGCCATCGCATTCTGATGACCCCCGCGCAGCATCCCCGCCTCTTATTTCAATCGCCGATCAAGGATTACTACGGGATCTGGGAGTCGAAGAAACTCTTTCCTTTTCTCCTATATTTCCGCCTTCCTTGACCGGACCAGATGTCTTCGATGAGCGAGAAGAGAGTATTCCCTCAGAAGAAGAAGAAGAAGAAGAAGAAGAAGAAGAAGAAGAAGAAGAAGAAGAAGAAGAAAGCAATCCTACACCACGTAGAAGAAGAATAATTCATACAAGAGACCGATTAATAATGAGAAGGGACAATTTAGTTTGCTTCATAACGATGGACGGACGGCCCATCGATCTCGGGGCCGTAGATCTCTATAGACAAGGCAAACTGGCCAAATCCCAAGACTTACTCCTACATAGAGCTAGGGTAACAGATCACGGTAAATACAAGTTAATCCAGATACCGATTAAACAATCGCCGCTTCATGAGGTATCTGCAGACGACCTCAAAGAATGTCTTAGAACGTTGATCGACGTTGTCAACGAGCTCGCGTTGGAATCCTTTTCAATCTCTAAAACATTCCTCGACCATTTGTCGAGAGAATACGTGATCAATCTACTCACAGAAACATTCGAGGACACACCAGTCCAAATATTTCTCTGTTCGAACGAGGTCCAAATCCCCGCTGAGGATAGAAGGATGGAGATCATCACGGAGAACCATGTATCAGCGTATGCCGGCCATAAAGGCATAACCAAGACATACAAAAGGATAAGAGAAAAATACTGGTGGAACAGCCTCAAAAAGGACGTAACCAACTACGTTAACAATTGCCTGAGTTGCCAGCGTAACAAGTTAACAAGAGTAAAAACTCGCCTACCAATGAAGTTAACGGATACGCCCGGCAGGGCGTTTGATAAGGTCTCGCTAGACATCGTGGGACCATTACCCACTACCGAAGATGGCAACACATATGTAATGACGATGCAAGACCTTCTTACAAAATACTCCGTCGCAGTGCCGCTCAAATCTACCGACTCCGTCAGTACAGCAAACGCCTTCATCGACCACCTGATATGTCGCTTTGGAACGCCTAAGGCAATATTAACGGATCAAGGGACTAACTTCACAAGCTCCCTTATGAAGGCTATCGCAAAAAGATTCAGGATTACACGCCTCCAAACCACTGCTTTCCATCCACAAAGCAACGGATCCATTGAGAGATCGCATCATGTACTGACGGAATATTTGAAGCAGTACGTCAACAAAAATAACTGGGATAAATGGATAAACTTGGCAATGTTTAGCTACAATACCAGCGTACACGAGGGAACAGACTTCACCCCACACGAGTTGGTATTCGGTTCCCTGGCCCGTGTTCCTTCCTCTGATTCCCATCTCTACGCAGTAGAGAACGAGTCCTACGCAGGTTACCTCTTTGACCTACAAAGAAAGATAAGCGAGACACAATCCCGCGCGCGCGATAATTTAGTAGCGGCAAAGCAGAAATCAAAGACTTATTATGATAGGAAGATTAACCCCGTGCAGTTCACGGTAGGCGAACAGGTATACTTGTTAAAAGAACCTCGTAAAGGAAAATTCGACGCGCAATATACTGGACCGCATGAGATAATAGAAATGCTTGATACGAACAATGTCAAATTACGAATAGGAAACCATTTCAAAATTGTCCATGCAAATAAGATTAAACGTCTTCCAGGTAGCCCGAGACAGGACACGCGTCAGCGAAATATTGTAACTGCAAACTTAATCTCTGATCCTTCTAAGAAAGACGATAGCGAGCCAAGGGTCCAACCAGAGGAGTCAGCTTACGAGACTCTTCACTCCTCATCCGATCAAGCTCCGAGTCACATTGCGGATCCCATAGCTATCCACGACAGAAAGATGTGCGGACCGATGGGAGGAAGACAGCCGACCGTGCTGAAAGCTCACCGATACATGAGACGATACAACAACACTATCTGTTACAATGGGATAGTTCGAGTGGCTTGCAACGGCAAGTTGCTGTGCCGCAACTGCAGCCAATACACCCGAATTGTTAGAGTGGAACGATGGGAGCATCAGCGGATGTATAACATCCCAAATAGATGCGAGTATTGTGGAATAAGGCTATGCACCGAAACACCAGTATTGGAGTGCATCCCTTGCGGACAGATTCTATCGGCAAGATGGATCGCACAACGGGACGACCCTGACTGGATATCCGATAGTTCCAGCGATGACACCGATTCAGACAATGGTGACATTTAAGCAGAAACTAGTGATAGTGCCAGTGTCGGAGAATTCCGAACCCGTCCTCCCTTGACGAAACGAACGTTAATTTGCGATTCCCTTGACCCAGCGTTGCGAGACAGGGATGACATTTCAGTGCATCCTGTCTACCGCCACCCAGAGGCAGAGATTCCACTGCGTGAAATCTCTTCTCTAAGGGGGGAGGTGTGACGTCGGTCGCACCTCCGACGTTAGCTTTAAGACTACATGTAAAAT
This sequence comes from Lasioglossum baleicum, assembly GCF_051020765.1. Lineage (NCBI taxonomy): Eukaryota > Metazoa > Arthropoda > Insecta > Hymenoptera > Halictidae > Lasioglossum > Lasioglossum baleicum. The sequence continues at coordinate 278,245 of NW_027469112.1, read as the reverse complement.
TAGATACATAAGAGCGAGCGTTCCCCTTTAAAGATTCCAAAACTCCTAAAAATCCTTCATAACAATGAATCCTTAACACCACGTACATCTGTTTGAAATCCATCAACATAACCTAAAATCCAAAATCTGTCAAAATCCTAAAATAGCCAAAAATGGCCCAAACTCGAAGATTGAAATATCATTGGACTCGTGAGCGAAAATCATGAAACTAACCTAAAAATTTGTAGGTTATGTTCTCAATTCGCGTTTGTTTAGACTTTACCAAAATTTCGATTTTTGGTAATTTTCAAAAGTACTTAGAATATTTTCAAACATATGATCGGTCGACAAATGATGTCAACTAATCATATGACATATAAAATTTACATCGAAACGCCTTGCAAAAGCAAGCGCTCGAAAATATTCTAAGTCCCAATTTATTTAAATAAATAAATAGGTACGCCAATGGTTACCACTTAATTTTCGAGTCCTGCACCACTGGGAACGAAAACTGCTGACTCTAGTGCGGCGGCCATCGCGCTGTTTACGACGAAGACCGGCACAAAGAGGACACGGTCCCCTTTTGCGAAGTCAGCATTTTTCGGACGAACGTTGTTCGTCGACGAACGTTCGATTTTCCCCAGTCCTCTCCGGGGACCCGAGTGGGTCAGTCGAGTTTTCGTCAATCTTCCAAGTCCAGACTATTTAGACATAGTCTTTCCAAATCCAGATTGTTTAGACACAATCTTCCCAAATCCATACTGTTTAGACACAGTCCCTAATACCATTCAGTAATATCGTATTCTTATTCGTTTAATTCAAATATTACTTCGTTTATTCAATTAAACATTTTTATTGCGTTTCATATTTCGTACTTAGTACGTATTTCGATATCGTTAATAATAAGCATCTTTACCTTTGTATTCTGTTACGTTTATAATATACTTTGTTTTACCAGAGTCAATCTAAATCCCAATTATTATTTCCTTGCTCCTAACTTCGTAGTTTGAAGTGACACGTTGTTAGTTAGAGATAGAGTTCTCACTGGAAAGTTCGCGAATAGTATTCCTTATTCAATTTCCTGTTACGTGTTCGCGTACGTGCGTGATAGTGATAGACTTGCTCGCATAGCAAGCTCCGCAGCATCCACGTCCGTTTTCTCGAATCAAAATATCGTCAACCACGCGGACGATATTCGCGAGATAAATTCACGGGATCGCACAGCGTCCACGCCCGTTTTCGCTAGTTAAAATATCGTCAATCACGCGGACGATATTCGTGAGTTAGATTCACGGTATCGTACAGCGTCCACGCCCGTTTCCTCAACGAGCGCATCCGTCTACAATACCGTAGCAGCCAGCTGTCAATCATTGGAGGTCGTTCCTGTCAAATATTGACGTGACAGAGTTTGGCGCAGTCGTCAATCCTTGAAGGTCGTTTCCAGCCATTTGGATCAACGCCTGTCAAGCAGAGCGGACCGTATTCAAGGCCATCAGCGCAACCGTAGCTGTTCATCCGTTGCGAATTCATGTCTCGTGTCAATCGACAAACAAGCGAAGCGTAAAAGTAAGTGGAACATATTACCGCGTATGTTTCAGGGTCGCGTGCATCATTCATCTGTGTAAGACTGCATGCAGGTGTCGGCATCGGGTCCTAGTCTGTTGATAAAAAGACCAACACTTTTATTAAATGTCAGTCAGTGGAAGAGCAGAGTAGCCGGGCCGCGGTATTCTCTTCTCTTGCTCTTATAGCCCCGCCAGGACGTGACAGTAATATGTTATAGGAATAATGTATGAGAATTAGGACTTGAGTTGAGTTGAGTTAGAGTTGGAATTGGAATTGGAATTAGGAGTGAAGGATCGACACACTTCACTATCGCGGAGCTAGACTGAACACGTCTGCTCTTGAAGTCGGAAGAAGCCGGACTGGCACGTCCGTGCGAGTCGCTCGCTTGGAGCGGACCGTTCGAGTCGCTGTCTGGAGGCGGACTGATGCAAGCGTCCGCTCTGCCTTGCCTCCTTCGTTCGGAGTGGGGATAGCTGACGCTGCAGTCTCTTTGTTCTTCAGTCGTCGGAGTGGGAGAACCGCTGACGCAGCAGCGTCTTCGCTCCCGGGGACTGCACGTGCATTTCTGCTGACGCTGCAGTCTCGTGGCTGTCCTATTGCCCTCTACGAGCGTGGGACTGCTGATGCAGCAGTCTTTGGACTTCTCGACGTTTCTAGAAGCTTCTAGATGCTTCTAGAGTGATGCAATACTTTATTGCATTATGTGTCGTGGTGATGGGTTGAAACTGAGGTAAGGTGTTGATCAAGGTGAAGTTATGGTGATGGGTAGAGACGGAGATAAGGATTAGAACAATAGAATATATGAGATCTTAATATTATGCTCTTATGTCTAGGGGACGGTGTGTGGATCTTATGCAGATCAGACCTTGAATACATAATGTATGTACAAGGCCAACGTCGTACATCGGACGACGTAACACCTCCCAACGCGGAAAAGAAATTTCTTACAAAGGAAGAAATTTCTCGCTCAACACCCGATCACACACTCATTCATGCGACGCATCGTCCGGAGGTACTCCGCGCAGGGAGCACAGTTCTCGGCGAGTATTTCCTATATTTGTACGAAACACTGGTCGCACTGAAATGTTGTCGGTGTCGGCACGTGGGGCTGGGGCTGATTTTGTAATGTCCGACAAGTCGTATTCGCAATGTCCATTTTTCGACTGTCTTTTCTCGGGGTTTAGGGTGGGTGGGGAATCACTTTGTTCACTAACACTTTCACTTTTGTCTTTTCTTATCTGCGTCCAGATGAGTGTCACGTTTCGCTGACGCGGGGTTTGCGTTGGATTATTCGGCGCACGCTTGAGTTTGTTTGCATGTACAATCTTAAAATGGTTCCCTACTTTAATTTTCACATTGTTTGAGTCTAAGATGTCGCAAATTTCGTGAGGACCCGTATATTGCGCATCGAATTTGCCCTTGCAGGGTTCTTTGAGTAGGAATACCTGTTCTATATCTTCCGGTGGTCGAAGGAGATTTTGCCGATGCTGGGCTTCGAATTTCGCTCGCTTATTCTCATAGGGATATCCTTTATCGCGAGGGTACTCGGATTTACATTTCTTTCTTGTTGACGCGTATTTCGCTGTAGCGCAGAGATTAATTTTATCGTATTTGTTTCGCTTCGCATGGCAACGTGCAGATGGAAGTTGAAAGGAATCGAGTTTCTGTGGATCATCAAAGATATGATTTCGAAGTAAGTTATGAAGTTCTTTTACTTTGGAGACTTTGATATCCTTCTCTGGTTTAGAACTGTCGCTGGATTTATTGTGCAATATAGAACAGACCTGCTTACATATGGGTCTTGAAGATCTTTGATTGTCGTAGGAATGGAGTTGGTCTTGGAATTGATCGGGCTGGTTACCGGAGTTAGAATAAGGATCGGGCTGGTTACCGGAGTTAGTATGAGAATCGGGCTGGTTACCGGAGTTAGTATAAGAATCGGGCTGGTTACCGGAGTTAGTATAAGAATCGGGCTGGTTACCGGAGTTAGTATGAGAATCGGGCTGGTTACCGGAGTTAGTATAAGAATCGGGCTGGTTACCGGAGTTAGAAAGGTCGGGATGGTTACCGAATGCGTCGGGATGGTTCCCGGAATTAGTAAGGTCGGGATGGTTACCGAATGCGTCGGGATAGTACCCGGAATTAGAAAGGTCGGGATGGTTACCGAATGCGTCGGGATAGTACCCGGAATTAGAAAGGTCGGAAGAGTACGACTCGATTTCTTCCATCTCCAATGGGGGCAATCGAAATGAAACTCTTTCCGACGAGGTGTTAAAACACCGGAGGCTCGCTTTGCCTTTACGATTGGTGACGACGCAGTCACCCAGGAATACATCCGGCGCTACATTAACACGGCGGATATATCCCTGTTTAGGTCCTTCGACGTCGACCGCTATGCACGCAACGGTACGAGGTTCGAGGACGAATTCTTCGGATTTCGGAGGAGTCTTTGTTCGGACTCGATCCTCACGCTCCACGATCCGACTTCTCGCAGTGTACTCCGATATCTCTCGAGTCTCCTTCGATTCCGGCCGGCTTTTCACGGCGTTTTTCTCTAGGGAGTACTCGATCGAATCCCGAGGAGGCATTGAAATAACCTCCGTCACCGGGGCTCTGCAAGGTCTGACCGCGGGTGCACGAGGATTTGAGGAAGACACTCGAACGTTCCTTGCCGAATGTTCCTCACGCTTGGCGGCTGGAGTTTTAACGAGATCGTTGGTCATAGACGAAGGCATTGAAATAACCTCTGCTGCCAATTTATCGCGAGGCTCAGCCGTGGGCGCGCAAGGGTTCGAGAAGGGAACCCGAATGTTTCCTATCGTTATGTATTCATTCGCAAAGGAGATCTCGGCTCCTGTTCTGAAGAAGGGAGAACCGAGGATTCCGTCGATGTTAATTGGGAAGTTTTCTTCCAAGACATGAAATTCGATAGGGTTCTGACCCTGTAAGTGTATTTTAATTTGACCGAGAGTTGGAATGGATCCCTCAGTTATTCCTTGGACTTCTATAGTGTTCGTATGATCTATAGGTAGATTTGGTTCTAGACTTGACGCACGAATTAAATTGATCTCCGAACCCGTGACTAACAAAAATTCACACTTCTTTTGTAATTGAGGGGCGGAGATTTTTACGCGCGGAATTGGTGAGTCTGCAGCAAGATTTACTGCTGAGACGAATCGTCGGACTGGTCGTTCGTCCGGATAGCTGTTTGGGTGCGGGCTGTAGTTTGGGTTGAAGATGCGGCCTCCCGCCTTGGGTTGGCTTCGGTCGGGAGGCCGGACTCGTTTCCCGACCTCCTATTATTATTAAAAGCGCGCTTACGGCACTCGTGAATATCGTGCCCGGGGACTTTGCAGTAGTTGCAAAACTTGTTAGGGCTTGAGGGGCGATCTGTGCGACCATCGCGGTACGTGTTTTGGTCGCGAGGATTATTTTCCCATCGCCGTTGCGGCGTCGGGTAGCGATAAGAGTCCCGGTTTAAGTTTCTCGAGGACTGCTGAGACGAGTCCGGTCTGTTATCGCGGCGTTCTTGAGTTCGCTCTGGAATGTTACGAGCGGACTCGTACGTGGAACGCTGGCGATACGGCCGGTTATCAGAGAAGCTGACTCGTTTTTCTTCGCGGATCAGTTCTCGTCGACGAGTCTGGTCTGACTCATACTGCCTGTAAGCAGAGATGGCTGCTTCGAAAACAGTGGCAGGATTTCGCGAAGGGCAATGAAGCACTTCGGCACGCAGCTGAGGAAGGAGACCTCGTAGAAAACAATCTACTACGAAGCGATCTAGTTCTTCGTAATCAAGGCCAATATCTGTGGCATCTTGAATCGCGGTTCGAAGGTCTTTAACGCGATTGATGAAGTCTAAGATGTGCTCGTTTGGAGCTTGGAGTACACTTGCGAGATCGCCACGGTACTGGTCCACGAATTTGTACGGGCCCAGTACTGTACGTAACTTTTCGCATAGTGCAGAAATTGTGACTATGTGCTCGCCTTCTATAGCGGCATAAGCACGATCGTGGAGTTTATTGCAGAGCAATTTCGTGAGGGCACGCTCTGCAGTGGCCGGTACGGTGTCACGCGCGCGTTTGCATGCACGTATGAATTGTAGGACGGAAGACGAAGTTCCGTCGAATCTAGGGACAAGCTCGGCAGCTTGTTTTAGAGCGAAATTACCAGTAGGTTCATACTGTGGGATTTCGCGTGGCTCTGGCGGTGAAGGTTCCCGCATATTAGAGACGTTACTAGGGCCTGGTGTAGGCGTCTGTTGACGTAGGGTTTGACTCGTGATTTGGATGTTATGAAGCTCTTTTCGTATTTCGTCGAGCATATTCTTTTGGTTTTGTGCGTCTTCTTCATATTTGAGACGCAATTTGGCAATAAAATCAGTTTCTTCTTTGAGATAGTGCTCTCTACGGGCGAGGTCTTGTGCATAAAGGAGTAGCTCTTCCTCGGTCATTGGAGGAAGGTCTGCGTTAGGATCTGCTCGGAGATCCTTTTGAGATCGCGTGATTGGGCGAGACATTTTGGGGGATATAAATGGGATTTAGAAATGTGAACTTCGCACTGACACGCGTCGGGGCTTATTAATGCAAATATCGGCGACCACTTCGATGTCCTACCGACTGCGCCAAATTTGTCACGTCCGTCACTGTGTTTTTGTTACAGGTACCAGGAGAGAGAAAAGAGAACAGTGACAGACGGACGGTTGAGATATTATGATTAAAATGAGGAGTGGTCTTTCGTGCCGAGACAGCCGCGGGCTGTCATATGCACTAGGACAACCGATATTGCTATGGATGCAGTCAAGAAAAGAACGTCCGACGCGGTTACAAGGAGTGTCCGACAAGAATCGCGCGCGAGAGGATGCAACGAGAACGGTGAGTTTACAGGATTCAACAATTATACAAGATATTATACGACTCACCGCAATGTTGTATTAACGCCTAATAATATTGTTGCAGCAGGAACTGGCGGTACTGACAGTAGGTGTCGTACATCGGATCTTCTATACAGATGTCCTCGAGGTGGGGAAGATCTGGCAGAGTTGCTGCTGCTCGGTTCGGGACGACGTTAGTGGCCTTGGATGCTGGCCGCAAGACGACACGTTGATGAGCTGGCAGAGGAACGTCACGGATGATTCGGCAACGGACCCTGGGAACGATGATCGTGTCTCGGCTGTCGTCGTCGTCGGCTATGTCGATCACCTCTGGACAATCGACCGGATGTAGAACTGGCGTCGGAGCTCGCGAGAGGTCCGCGTGGTTGACCTCTTTAGGAGGGTTGCAAGGGCAACCGTATACAGAAACGTAATCGGACGCGTCACACGGAATGTGCTCGGTGGTTCCCAGAAGTTCTGTCCACTCGGTAGTGGCAATGATTTGATCGAGCACCGCTTTATTTCTCAACGCGCGTCTCAATTTAGCAAGTTGATACTTGCGTCCCGCTCGACGTGGGCGTCGCATGGGTAAGGAATAGTAATGATGGAATATTAATAATAATATAATGAAAATGAACTTCCACTTGTTATTAACCTTTTTGGTAGTTAACTCGCTTCACATCTATAGTGGCGGCTCAGCGTTTCCACTGCGCACTTTAGACCAATTCTAGACGTGGCACGAGAACTTCTCTATGACTCGCTTCAAATTCCTTATTGGCGGCTCAGCGTTTCCACTGCGCACTTTAGACCAAGTCCGGATATGTCACGAGTTTAATATATTCTATGCAAGAACTGAATTGGAAGATGGTGTTGAACTAACACAAGAATAACAAGATCGAAGCACTGGTATAACAACGATATATTAAATAAGAACTGGTAAGTACACTGGTATACAATATGTAAGTAGTATTATAATAGGAGTAGTAATTGGATTAATGAATAATGGATATTGTAATATGTTATAGGAATAATGTATGAGAATTAGGACTTGAGTTGAGTTGAGTTAGAGTTGGAATTGGAATTGGAATTAGGAGTGAAGGATCGACACACTTCACTATCGCGGAGCTAGACTGAACACGTCTGCTCTTGAAGTCGGAAGAAGCCGGACTGGCACGTCCGTGCGAGTCGCTCGCTTGGAGCGGACCGTTCGAGTCGCTGTCTGGAGGCGGACTGATGCAAGCGTCCGCTCTGCCTTGCCTCCTTCGTTCGGAGTGGGGATAGCTGACGCTGCAGTCTCTTTGTTCTTCAGTCGTCGGAGTGGGAGAACCGCTGACGCAGCAGCGTCTTCGCTCCCGGGGACTGCACGTGCATTTCTGCTGACGCTGCAGTCTCGTGGCTGTCCTATTGCCCTCTACGAGCGTGGGACTGCTGATGCAGCAGTCTTTGGACTTCTCGACGTTTCTAGAAGCTTCTAGATGCTTCTAGAGTGATGCAATACTTTATTGCATTATGTGTCGTGGTGATGGGTTGAAACTGAGGTAAGGTGTTGATCAAGGTGAAGTTATGGTGATGGGTAGAGACGGAGATAAGGATTAGAACAATAGAATATATGAGATCTTAATATTATGCTCTTATGTCTAGGGGACGGTGTGTGGATCTTATGCAGATCAGACCTTGAATACATAATGTATGTACAAGGCCAACGTCGTACATCGGACGACGTAACACCCGCTCGACGTGGGCGTCGCATGGGTAAGGAATAGTAATGATGGAATATTAATAATATAATGAAAATGAACTTCCACTTGTTATTAACCTTTTTGGTAGTTAACTCGCTTCACGTCTATAGTGGCGGCTCAGCGTTTCCACTGCGCTCTTTAGACCAATTCTAGACGTGGCACGAGAACTTCTCTATGACTCGCTTCAAATTCCTTATTGGCGGCTCAGCGTTTCCACTGCGCACTTTAGACCAAGTCCGGATATGTCACGAGTTTAATATTGTCACGTCCTGGCGGGGCTATAAGAGCAAGAGAAGAGAATACCGCGGCCCGGCTACTCTACTCTTCCACTGACTGACATTTAATAAAAGTGTTGGTCTTTTTATCAACAGACTAGGACCCGATGCCGACACCTGCATGCAGTCTTACACAGATGAATGATGCACGCGACCCTGAAACATACGCGGTAATATGTTCCACTTACTTTTACGCTTCGCTTGTTTGTCGATTGACACGAGACATGAATTCGCAACGGATGAACAGCTACGGTTGCGCTGATGGCCTTGAATACGGTCCGCTCTGCTTGACAGGCGTTGATCCAAATGGCTGGAAACGACCTTCAAGGATTGACGACTGCGCCAAACTCTGTCACGTCAATATTTGACAGGAACGACCTCCAATGATTGACAGCTGGCTGCTACGGTATTGTAGACGGATGCGCTCGTTGAGGAAACGGGCGTGGACGCTGTACGATACCGTGAATCTAACTCACGAATATCGTCCGCGTGATTGACGATATTTTAACTAGCGAAAACGGGCGTGGACGCTGTGCGATCCCGTGAATTTATCTCGCGAATATCGTCCGCGTGGTTGACGATATTTTGATTCGAGAAAACGGACGTGGATGCTGCGGAGCTTGCTATGCGAGCAAGTCTATCACTATCACGCACGTACGCGAACACGTAACAGGAAATTGAATAAGGAATACTATTCGCGAACTTTCCAGTGAGAACTCTATCTCTAACTAACAACGTGTCACTTCAAACTACGAAGTTAGGAGCAAGGAAATAATAATTGGGATTTAGATTGACTCTGGTAAAACAAAGTATATTATAAACGTAACAGAATACAAAGGTAAAGATGCTTATTATTAACGATATCGAAATACGTACTAAGTACGAAATATGAAACGCAATAAAAATGTTTAATTGAATAAACGAAGTAATATTTGAATTAAACGAATAAGAACACGATATTACTGAATGGTATTAGGGACTGTGTCTAAACAGTATGGATTTGGGAAGATTGTGTCTAAACAATCTGGATTTGGAAAGACTATGTCTAAATAGTCTGGACTTGGAAGATTGACGAAAACTCGACTGACCCACTCGGGTCCCCGGAGAGGACTGGGGAAAATCGAACGTTCGTCGACGAACAACGTTCGTCCGAAAAATGCTGACTTCGCAAAAGGGGACCGTGTCCTCTTTGTGCCGGTCTTCGTCGTAAACAGCGCGATGGCCGCCGCACTAGAGTCAGCAGTTTTCGTTCCCAGTGGTGCAGGACTCGAAAATTAAGTGGTAACCATTGGCGTACCTATTTATTTATTTAAATAAATTGGGACTTAGAATATTTTCGAGCGCTTGCTTTTGCAAGGCGTTTCGATGTAAATTTTATATGTCATATGATTAGTTGACATCATTTGTCGACCGATCATATGTTTGAAAATATTCTAAGTACTTTTGAAAATTACCAAAAATCGAAATTTTGGTAAAGTCTAAACAAACGCGAATTGAGAACATAACCTACAAATTTTTAGGTTAGTTTCATGATTTTCGCTCACGAGTCCAATGATATTTCAATCTTCGAGTTTGGGCCATTTTTGGCTATTTTAGGATTTTGACAGATTTTGGATTTTAGGTTATGTTGATGGATTTCAAACAGATGTACGTGGTGTTAAGGATTCATTGTTATGAAGGATTTTTAGGAGTTTTGGAATCTTTAAAGGGGAACGCTCGCTCTTATGTATCTAATTTTACATGTAGTCTTAAAGCTAACGTCGGAGGTGCGACCGACGTCACACCTCCCCCCTTAGAGAAGAGATTTCACGCAGTGGAATCTCTGCCTCTGGGTGGCGGTAGACAGGATGCACTGAAATGTCATCCCTGTCTCGCAACGCTGGGTCAAGGGAATCGCAAATTAACGTTCGTTTCGTCAAGGGAGGACGGGTTCGGAATTCTCCGACACTGGCACTATCACTATCTTTGTCCTCGATGGCCGCTGAAGTCTTGTTGTCCCTCTGCTTCATGAATATAAAGAACCGGGTCAGTGAACTCCAGATGGCGACGACGAGATGCAGGCTCCAGCCGTATAGTGAGTGTAATGCGATGCCGTTAACGATCGTACTGATGATTGTTTTGATCGTGCGGATCGCTACGTACACTCCGATTATTCCAGCACTTATTGATCCGAATGTAGTGAATCCGGACCATAATTTCTGTGCTGTAGACTCCGCTATCTGCTGTAGGGAGTTTTCATCGAGCAGGTTGAACATGTTGATGTTTCCTGCTGCAAACTGTCTTCCCGTCGCACCCTGTGCGATTGAATTTATGACTGCCACCTTCTCTACAGGAAACATTATATGATCCTGTAGTTTGTCCAGGTCGTCTTGTGAATAAATGCCTCCCGTTGCCAAGTTCTTCGGATCTATGTATTTCCAGGTTGACTTGGCGAGGGGGTGAAGCTCCGAAGGAGTGATGGCCTCCATCAATGACGGTGTTAGGCGATACCATGTTCCGTGCAGTCTATAATATGGGGGAAGTAGCTCATTGCATGGCTTTTCTGTCCCCGTATTTGAAATGATGTGGTCCCTTGGCTTCAGGAATTTTGATGTGTTCCGATACGTGATGGGTAGCTCATCATAACACCGTTCGGTTTTCCTCACTTGGACCGTGACTGGTATGCACTTTATTATGTGCACTACCTCTCCTGCTGGAACTGCGATAAATCCGACATCCTTCATGATGGCAGTGGCAACTTCTTCGGGTGCTGAATGTAATAATGTGAGGGCGTTCTGGAGAATCTGACGCTCTAGCTCACACTTTTGACGGATTACATCTTTGTAGAGTTGAGAAAATTGTTTCCGGAGGTGCTTCTCCACGTAAACAAATTTGCTGTTGACATACGTGAAGATGTCCAGATTGTTGACTAAGGTGTGTGTTTTCTCCTTGAATTTTCCTGAACTTCCAACTTCTAGAATGAACAGCTTGGGGTGTTCCGTTCGGATTATGACATATCCGCAAACTGACGATCTGCCTGTCTCCGTGAGTGCAAAAGTCGTGTCCTGCGATGCTACGGTATACAGGGTTGGAGAAGGATTCACCTTGGAGGATAGTTTAGTGGCTATCCCTTCGTACAAGACATCATAATTATTGAATTTGCACGAGTCCGTCGGCGTGGTTTCCCAGAACGTATGGCCATCTTGTGCGTCTAAGCAGCTTCCTTTTTGAAGGGGGCAGGTTTGCCCAGTTTGTAGATGAATCTGTCCGGTTGACAATCTGATTGGAGCGATGTAGTCGCGGATCGTGATTCGGACTAAAGCTTGTACCACGACATCGGTCCAAGTCCCAAACGGATCACTATACGTGGTTCCAGCGCAGCTACCATCGTTCTGAATAACTCCTGCTAACGTGAGGCCGTGAGAGGAGGTCGAGTTCGGCTGAATACCTGTGATCTGGGCGGCTGGGGTGATGAATATTGTCCCCGTCGTGTGTAGGCTCGAACAGGTTTCGCTGGAGATCGGTAATATATAGTCTTGTCGACCATTGGATACTACCGAATTATGTGAATGCATGCCACAATAGTATATGGTTCTGTCTATTCCGATATGGCATTGCAAGACACGAGTTTGCGAGAATTCAGCTAGCTGCAGGAGCTGAATTCTTTCTAAATTTTCAGCTGGTGCGATGTCTTCTGGCTCGCAGTTAAGAGTGTCAATAGTTGAATACGTGGTAATATTCAAGGTTGAACCTCCACAGTCATATCCAATGAGTGTTGAGGCTTGCGTGGCAATAGAGAGCAAGATAGCTGCTTGTATCGGCTGCATGGTTGCTGTTATAGCGTTGTCGAGAGACTGATGATCTTCAGGGGTGACGGTTTCTCCTTGAAGATCTCGTTGCGTCGCAGGGATATCGTCTTCCTGCTGTGGAGTGGGGTGATGCTGACCAGAGGTTTTAAATTTCGCTCTTGGGTCGCTGCGATAGTTTATCGTTGGCGTAACGATATTGGAGCCTCTGTTAACGCTAGGAAGATTGAATTCGTTTCGCAAGATACATAACGAAAGCTTATAATCAGACTTAGTTGTCTCGGGCGAGTATAATGTATCGGCTTTATTTCTTTTTCTTGCTGACGCGAATCTCGCGGAATTGTATTTGCCAGACGCATGGACTTTGTTTTCGGTCGCACGGATACCTGATCGTTGAAGCTGCAAGAGGTCTTGTTCCGGCGAGGATTTGAAGATAGGAGTTTGTGGCAAAACATAAACTCCTTTTGATTTAACTTTAGGAATAGAAATGTTTTCTAAATTGTTCTCATATGAACATTCTAAAAGTTCATCTGAGGCGAAGGCGTTGATGTTTCTTTCCACACAGGACTTTGAATATAAATCGTCGGGATGGTTACCGGAATTCTTTAAAGTATCGGGATGGCTACCGGAATCGTCGGGATGGTTACCGGAATTATTTAAAGAATCGGGATGGCTACCGGAATCGTCGGAATGGTTACCGGAATTATTTAAAGAATCGGGATGGCTACCGGAATCGTCGGAATGGTTACCGGAATTAATAGAAGACGCGAGTTGATCGTTAACGATCGTCTCGTGCGCGCGGCACGCACGAGCATTGAATAAGTCCGAATTGACTTCGGCTTGAATATTCGAAAAGGGAACCTCGATCTCTTCCACCTCCAACGTAGGCAGGGAGAAGGACGCCACTTCGGACGATGCGTTAAAGCATCGCAGGTATGCCTTTCCGTTACGGTTGGTGACTAAACAATCACCTAAGAACACATCGGGTTTTACATCTACTTTTCGCACATACCCTTCGCTTGGGCCCTTTACGTTGACGGCTATGCAGGCGGCGGTACGGCTTTCGATGGAATATTCCCGAGGGTTCGAAAAGGGAATACGTAGGTTTTTATACTCTACGCATTCCTTCGCAAATGATATCTCTGCTCCCTCTCTGAAGAAGGGGGAGCCTAAGATACCATCTATATTAATTGGAAAACTGTCAGGCAGAACGTGTAGCGTGACTTTAATGGAATCTGCTAGCTCCGCATTGATATAACCGAGGGTCGCAATTTCTCCTTCTGTCACGCCATGGACGTGTATGACGCTGTCAGTTTTTAGATGAACGTCAGATCTGATACCAGACGCTCGGATTAAGTTGACCTCGGACCCGGTGTCCAAGAGGAACTCACACTCTTTTGAAAAGAGTGACGATTTTGCTTTTATTCGAGGGATAGGGGAATCCGGCGCGAGATTTATTGCCGAGACTAATTTCGCGGATGGTCGTTCATTCTGCTGACCGTCCGGGTTATCTCTCCTATCTACTCGAATTTCATCTACTGCTGGTCGTCGCTGATGACGGCCAGCTGTGTTGCCTTTTGGCGATTCTCTTGGGATGCCTCCCGTCCTTTGGTCGCGTTTGTCGGGAGGCTTGATTCGTTTCCCGACTCATTTCTATTGTAATATTCGCGGCGGCGACATTCGTGTATGTCATGTCCCGTGCGCTTACAATATTTACAATACTTCTGATTCTCCGTAGGAAAGCGATCGCGACCTGGGGACTGGGAAGCGCGATCTTCGCGTTTATACGTTTCGCGCTGATTTGATTGCGACGGTTCGTGACGTCGCGGAGGAGGAGAGCGATACGCGTCTCTGTTATCGGGTTTCCTGTCTCGCCAGGATTCACGAGGTGAAAAGGAAGGTCGTTGATCTTTCCTTTCCGAAGATCTGTTGCGCTGCTCAGGCGCATTCCTATCATAATAAGAGTTGCTTGATCGCTCTGGTGTGCGATTACGAGAGTCGGAGAATGCAACGCGGCGTCCGTCGTCACGATAACGAACACGGTCAAGCTCGTACTGTTTGTACGCGGTTACTGCTTCGTCGAATATTTTCTGTAATTCGAGTGACGCGCAGAGCCTGACCTCGGCTCGAAGCGCTGGGATAAGACCACGCATGAAACAATCAATTGTGAATTTGTCAATCTCGTCTAGATTGGGGACCCCGCGGCCTGAATCTATGATCGCCGTTCTAAGGTCCTTTACTCGCGTAATATAATTCAACACGTGCTCGGACTGTCCCTGGTGTATCGAAGCTAATTCTCCGCGATACTGATCGATGAATTTATATGGGCCTAGTACATCTTTCAGGCGGTTGCACAATTCAGAGATTGTGTTAATATTTACGTCTTCAATCGCGGCGTATGCCTGTCCTCTAAGCTTATTGCATACTAATCTAGTAAGGGTACGCTCAGCTGTGGCTGGAACAGCTTCCAAGGCTCGCTTGCACGCGCGAACGAATTGTAGCACGGTTATGGAGGTGCCGTCAAAGGTAGGCACAAGTTCAACCGCTTGTTTAACGGTGAAATTCGAAGAATCGTGCATTATGGGTTCGCGGGGCGCAACGACTGGGCTAGCTGGAATTGATTGAGAATCTCTGGCCGATCGGATTTCTGCTATCTCGCGGCGTATATCCTCGTACGTTACTCTCTGCTCACGCGTTTCTGTTTCGTATTGCAATTTGAGTTGAGTCAACGCGGCGGTTTGATTAATGAGAGCTGCTTCTCTACGAGCTAAATCTTTCTGGAATTCAATTAATTCCTCTTCCGTAGGAGGAACCTTCTTTCTAGCCTCGCTACGCGTTTCCATGATTGCGTCGCTTGAAAATTTCTAAGTATGAAATTCGCGAAAAATAATCCGACTATATAACGTGGGCGAAGGGGCGTTTTCTAAACCGCCCGTCGCACTTTAACGTTCACTAAAACTCTCGATGAATTTGTACTGAGTACGAACATCGCGAAAAATAATTTGAGTATGTAACGTGGGCGAAAGGGCATTTCCTTCACTGCCCGTCGCACTTTTAACTGACACTATGCTTTCACGGACTCTAAGTCTACTGCGTTAAATTGTCAAACAATGATGGAACGCGCAGGGGTTCGCGTGCTAACACTGATTCTATTTTTATTCCTCGATGCCGTGCTTCTAACATCGGTGACCAACGACTGTCCTACCGACTGCGCCAAATTTGTCACAACAAATTTTGGCAGAGGTAGGACACATGACGTATCCTACAAAAGTGTTGACGGTGTCTCTAACATCGGTGACCAACGAGTGTCCTACCGACTGCGCCAAATTTGTCACGTCCTGGCGGGGCTATAAGAGCAAGAGAAGAGAATACCGCGGCCCGGCTACTCTACTCTTCCACTGACTGACATTTAATAAAAGTGTTGGTCTTTTTATCAACAGACTAGGACCCGATGCCGACACCTGCATGCAGTCTTACACAGATGAATGATGCACGCGACCCTGAAACATACGCGGTAATATGTTCCACTTACTTTTACGCTTCGCTTGTTTGTCGATTGACACGAGACATGAATTCGCAACGGATGAACAGCTACGGTTGCGCTGATGGCCTTGAATACGGTCCGCTCTGCTTGACAGGCGTTGATCCAAATGGCTGGAAACGACCTTCAAGGATTGACGACTGCGCCAAACTCTGTCACGTCAATATTTGACAGGAACGACCTCCAATGATTGACAGCTGGCTGCTACGGTATTGTAGACGGATGCGCTCGTTGAGGAAACGGGCGTGGACGCTGTACGATACCGTGAATCTAACTCACGAATATCGTCCGCGTGATTGACGATATTTTAACTAGCGAAAACGGGCGTGGACGCTGTGCGATCCCGTGAATTTATCTCGCGAATATCGTCCGCGTGGTTGACGATATTTTGATTCGAGAAAACGGACGTGGATGCTGCGGAGCTTGCTATGCGAGCAAGTCTATCACTATCACGCACGTACGCGAACACGTAACAGGAAATTGAATAAGGAATACTATTCGCGAACTTTCCAGTGAGAACTCTATCTCTAACTAACAACGTGTCACTTCAAACTACGAAGTTAGGAGCAAGGAAATAATAATTGGGATTTAGATTGACTCTGGTAAAACAAAGTATATTATAAACGTAACAGAATACAAAGGTAAAGATGCTTATTATTAACGATATCGAAATACGTACTAAGTACGAAATATGAAACGCAATAAAAATGTTTAATTGAATAAACGAAGTAATATTTGAATTAAACGAATAAGAACACGATATTACTGAATGGTATTAGGGACTGTGTCTAAACAGTATGGATTTGGGAAGATTGTGTCTAAACAATCTGGATTTGGAAAGACTATGTCTAAATAGTCTGGACTTGGAAGATTGACGAAAACTCGACTGACCCACTCGGGTCCCCGGAGAGGACTGGGGAAAATCGAACGTTCGTCGACGAACAACGTTCGTCCGAAAAATGCTGACTTCGCAAAAGGGGACCGTGTCCTCTTTGTGCCGGTCTTCGTCGTAAACAGCGCGATGGCCGCCGCACTAGAGTCAGCAGTTTTCGTTCCCAGTGGTGCAGGACTCGAAAATTAAGTGGTAACCATTGGCGTACCTATTTATTTATTTAAATAAATTGGGACTTAGAATATTTTCGAGCGCTTGCTTTTGCAAGGCGTTTCGATGTAAATTTTATATGTCATATGATTAGTTGACATCATTTGTCGACCGATCATATGTTTGAAAATATTCTAAGTACTTTTGAAAATTACCAAAAATCGAAATTTTGGTAAAGTCTAAACAAACGCGAATTGAGAACATAACCTACAAATTTTTAGGTTAGTTTCATGATTTTCGCTCACGAGTCCAATGATATTTCAATCTTCGAGTTTGGGCCATTTTTGGCTATTTTAGGATTTTGACAGATTTTGGATTTTAGGTTATGTTGATGGATTTCAAACAGATGTACGTGGTGTTAAGGATTCATTGTTATGAAGGATTTTTAGGAGTTTTGGAATCTTTAAAGGGGAACGCTCGCTCTTATGTATCTAATTTTACATGTAGTCTTAAAGCTAACGTCGGAGGTGCGACCGACGTCACAATATATTCGATGCAAGAACTGAATTGGAAGATGGTGTTGAACTAACACAAGAATAACAAGATCGAAGCACTGGTATAACAACGATATATTAAATAAGAACTGGTAAGTACACTGGTATACAATATGTAAGTAGTATTATAATAGGAGTAGTAATTGGATTAATGAATAATGGATATAGTAATATGTTATAGGAATAATGTATGAGAATTAGGACTTGAGTTGAGTTGAGTTAGAGTGTTACGTCGTCCGATGTACGACGTTGGCCTTGTACACACACTATGTATACAAGGTCTGATCTGCATAAGATCCACACACCGTCCCCTAGACATAAGAGCATAGTATTAAGATCTCATTATTCTATTGTTCTAATCCTTATCTCCGTCTCTTGTTACGTCGTCCGATGTACGACGTTGGCCTTGTACATACATTATGTATTCAAGGTCTGATCTGCATAAGATCCACACACCGTCCCCTAGACATAAGAGCATAATATTAAGATCTCATATATTCTATTGTTCTAATCCTTATCTCCGTCTCTACCCATCACCATAACTTCACCTTGATCAACACCTTACCTCAGTTTCAACCCATCACCACGACACATAATGCAATAAAGTATTGCATCACTCTAGAAG
Organism: Lasioglossum baleicum; assembly: GCF_051020765.1. Lineage (NCBI taxonomy): Eukaryota > Metazoa > Arthropoda > Insecta > Hymenoptera > Halictidae > Lasioglossum > Lasioglossum baleicum. The sequence continues at coordinate 260,266 of NW_027469112.1, read as the reverse complement.
CATCTAGAAGCTTCTAGAAACGTCGAGAAGTCCAAAGACTGCTGCATCAGCAGTCCCACGCTCGTAGAGGGCAATAGGACAGCCACGAGACTGCAGCGTCAGCAGAAATGCACGTGCAGTCCCCGGGAGCGAAGACGCTGCTGCGTCAGCGGTTCTCCCACTCCGACGACTGAAGAACAAAGAGACTGCAGCGTCAGCTATCCCCACTCCGAACGAAGGAGGCAAGGCAGAGCGGACGCTTGCATCAGTCCGCCTTCAGACAGCGACTCGAACGGTCCGCTCCAAGCGAGCGACTCGCACGGACGTGCCAGTCCGGCTTCTTCCGACTTCAAGAGCAGACGTGTTCAGTCTAGCTCCGCGATAGTGAAGTGTGTCGATCCTTCACTCCTAATTCCAATTCCAATTCCAACTCTAACTCAACTCAACTCAAGTCCTAATTCTCATACGTTATTCCTATAACATATTACAATATCCATTATTCATTAATCCAATTACTACACCTATTATAATACTACTTACATATTGTATACCAGTGTACTTACCAGTTCTTATTTAATATATCGTTGTTATACCAGTGCTTCGATCTTGTTATTCTTGTGTTAGTTCAACACCATCTTCCAATTCAGTTCTTGCATCGAATATATTAAACTCGTGACATATCCGGACTTGGTCTAAAGTGCGCAGTGGAAACGCTGAGCCGCCAATAAGGAATTTGAAGCGAGTCATAGAGAAGTTCTCGTGCCACGTCTAGAATTGTTCTAAAGTGCGCAGTGGAAACGCTGAGCCGCCACTATAGACGTGAAGCGAGTTAACTACCAAAAAGGTTAATAACAAGTGGAAGTTCATTTTCATTATATTATTAATATTCCATCATTACTATTCCTTACCCATGCGACGCCCACGTCGAGCGGGACGCAAGTATCAACTTGCTAAATTGAGACGCGCGTTGAGAAATAAAGCGGTGCTCGATCAAATCATCGCCACTACCGAGTGGACCGAACTTCTGGGAACCACCGAGCACATTCCGTGTGACGCGTCCGATTACGTTTCTGTATACGGTTGCCCTTGCAACCCTCCTAAAGAGGTCAACCACGCGGACCTCTCGCGAGCTCCGACGCCAGTTCTACATCCGGTCGATTGTCCAGAGGTGATCGACATAGCCGACGACGACGACAGCCGAGACACGATCATCGTTCCCAGGGTCCGTTGCCGAATCATCCGTGACGTTCCTCTGCCAGCTCATCAACGTGTCGTCTTGCGGCCAGCATCCAAGGCCACTAACGTCGTCCCGAACCGAGCAGCAGCAACTCTGCCAGATCTTCCCCACCTCGAGGACATCTGTATAGAAGATCCGATGTACGACACCTACTGTCAGTACCGCCAGTTCCTGCTGCAACAATATTATTAGGCGTTAATACAACATTGCGGTGAGTCGTATAATATCTTGTATAATTGTTGAATCCTGTAAACTCACCGTTCTCGTTGCATCCTCTCGCGCGCGATTCTTGTCGGGACACTCCTTGTAACCGCGTCGGACGTTCTTTTCTTGACTGCATCCATAGCAATATCGGTTGTCCTAGTGCATATGACAGCCCGCGGCTGTCTCGGCACGAAAGACCACTCCTCATTTTAATCATAATATCTCAACCGTCCGTCTGTCACTGTTCTCTTTTCTCTCTCCTGGTACCTGTAACAAAAACACAGTGACGGACGTGACAAATTTGGCGCAGTCGGTAGGACATCGAAGTGGTCGCCGATATTTGCATTAATAAGCCCCGACGCGTGTCAGTACGAAGTTCACATTTCTTAAATCCCATTTATATCTTTCAAAATGTCTCGCCCAATCACGCGATCTCAAAAGGATCTCCGAGCAGATCCTAACGCTGACCTTCCTCCAATGACCGAGGAAGAGTTACTCCTTTATGCGCAAGACCTCGCCCGTAGAGAGCAATATCTCAAAGAGGAAACTGATTTTATTGCCAAATTGCGTCTCAAATATGAAGAAGACGCACAAAACCAAAAGAATATGCTCGACGAAATACGAAAAGAGCTTCATAACATCCAAATCACGAGTCAAACCCTACGTCAACAATCGCCTACACCAGGCCCTAGTAACGTCTCTAATATGCGGGAACCTTCACCGCCAGAGCCACGCGAAATCCCTCAGTATGAACCTACTGGTAATTTCGCTCTAAAACAAGCCGCCGAGCTTGTCCCTAGATTCGACGGAACTTCGCCTTCCGTCCTACAATTCATACGTGCATGCAAACGCGCGCGTGACACCGTACCGGCCACTGCAGAGCGTGCCCTCACAAAATTGCTCTGCAATAAACTCCACGATCGTGCTTATGCCGCTATAGAAGGCCAGCACATATTCACAGTTTCTGCACTATGCGAGAAATTACGAACAGTACTGGGCCCATACAAATTCGTTGACCAGTACCGTGGCGATCTCGCGAGTGTACTCCAAGCTCCAAACGAGCACATCCTAGACTTCATCAATCGCGTTAAGGACCTTCGAACCGCGATTCAAGATGCCACAGACATTGGCCTTGATTACGAAGAACTAGATCGCTTCGTAGTAGATTGTTTTCTACGAGGTCTCCTTCCCCAGCTGCGTGCCGAAGTGCTTCATTGCCCTTCGCGAAATCCTGCCACTGTTTTCGAAGCAGCCATCTCTGCTTACAGGCAGTATGAGTCAGACCAGACTCGTCGACGAGAACTGACCCGCGAAGAAAAACGAGTCAGCTTCTCTGATAACCGGCCGTATCGCCCGCGTTCCACGTACGAGTCCCCTCGTGACATTCCAGAGCGAACTCAAGAACGCCGCGATAACAGACCGGACTCGTCTCAGCAGTCCTCGAGAAACTCAAACCGGGACTCTTATCGCTCCCCGACGCCGCAACGGCGATGGGAAAATAATCCTCGCGACCAAAACACGTACCGCGATGGTCGCACAGATCGCCCTTCAAGCTCTAACAAATTTTGCAACTACTGCAAAGTCCCCGGGCACGATATTCACGAGTGCCGTAAGCGCGCTTTTAATAATAATAGGAGGTCGGGAAACGAGTCCGGCCTCCCGACCGAAGCCAACCCAAGGCGGGAGGCCGCATCTTCAACCCAAACTACAGCCCGCACCCAAACAGCTATCCGGACGAACGACCAGTCCGACGATTCGTCTCAGCAGTAAATCTTGCTGCAGACTCACCAATCCCGCGCATAAAAATCTCCGCCCCTCAATTACAAAAGAAGTGTGAATTTTTGTTAGACACGGGTTCGGAGATCAATTTAATTCGTGCGTCAAGTCTAGAACCAAATCTACCTATAGATTATACGAACACTATAGAAGTCCAAGGAATAACCGAGGGATCCATTCCAACTCTCGGTCAAATTAAAATACACTTAGAGGGTCAAAACCCTATCGAATTTCATGTCTTGGAAGAAAACTTCCCAATTATCATCGACGGAATCCTCGGTTCTCCCTTCTTCAGAACAGGAGCCGAGATCTCCTTTGCGAATCAATCCATAACGATAGGAAACATTCGGGTTCCCTTCTCGAACCCTTGCGCGCCCACGGCTGAGCCTCGCGATAAATTGGCAGCAGAGGTTATTTCAATGCCTTCGTCTATGACCAACGATCTCGTTAAAACTCCAGCCGCCAAGCGTGAGGAACATTCGGCAAGGAACGTTCGAGTGTCTTCCTCAAATCCTCGTGCACCCGCGGTCAGACCTTGCAGAGCTCCGGTGACGGAGGTTATTTCAATGCCTCCTCGGGATTCGATCGAGTGCTCCCTAGAGAAAAACGCCGTGAAAAGCCGGCCGGAATCGAAGGAGACTCGAGAGATATCGGAGTACACTGCGAGAAGTCGGATCGTGGAGCGTGAGGATCGAGTCCGAACAAAGACTCCTCCGAACTCCGAAGAATTCGTCCTCGAACCTCGTACCGTTGCGTGCATAGCGGTCGACGTCGAAGGACCTAAACAGGGATATATCCGCCGTGTTAATGTAGCGCCGGATGTATTCCTGGGTGACTGCGTCGTCACCAATCGTAAAGGCAAAGCGAGCCTCCGGTGTTTTAACACCTCGTCGGAAAGAGTTTCATTTCGATTGCCCCCATTGGAGATGGAAGAAATCGAGTCGTACTCTTCCGATTCTTATACTACTTCCGGGTATCATCCCGACGCATTCGGTAACCATCCCGACCTTTCTAATTCCGGGTATCATCCTGACGCATTCGGTAACCATCCCGACCTTTCTAATTCCGGGAACCATCCCGACGCATTCGGTAACCATCCCGACCTTTCTAATTCCGGGTACTATCCCGACGAATTCGGTAACCATCCCGACCATTCTAATTCCGGGAACTATCCCGACGCATTCGGTAACCATCCCGACCTTACTAATTCCGGGAACCACCCCGACGCATTCGGTAACCATCCCGACCTTACTAACTCCGGTAACCAGCCCGATTCTCATACTAACTCCGGTAACCAGCCCGATTCTCATACTAACTCCGGTAACCAGCCCGATTCTCATACTAACTCCGGTAACCAGCCCGATTCTTATACTAACTCCGGTAACCAGCCCGATCAATTCCAAGACCAACTCCATTCCTACGACAATCAAAGATCTTCAAGACCCATATGTAAGCAGGTCTGTTCTATATTGCACAATAAACCCAGTGACAGTTCTAAACCAGAGAAGGATATCAAAGCCTCCAGAGTAAAAGAACTTCATAACTTACTTCACAATCATATCTTTGATGATCCACAGAAACTCGATTCCTTTCAACTTCCATCTGCACGTTGCCATGCGAAGCGAAACGAATACGATAAAATTAATCTCTGCGGTACAGCGAAATACGCGTCAGCAAGAAAGCAATATAAATCAGAGTACCCTCGCGATAAAGGATATCCCTATGAGAATAAGCGAGCGAAATTCGAAGCCCAGCATCGGCAAAATCTCCTTCGACCACCGGAAGATATAGAACAGGTATTCCTACTCAAAGAACCCTGCAAGGGCAAATTCGATGCGCAATATACGGGTCCTCACGAAATTTGCGACATCTTAGACTCAAACAATGTGAAAATTAAAGTAGGGAACCATTTTAAGATTGTACATGCAAACAAACTCAAGCGTGCGCCGAATAATCCAACGCAAACCCCGCGTCAGCGAAACGTGACACTCATCTGGACGCAGATAAGAAAAGACAAAAGTGAAAGTGTTAGTGAACAAAGTGATTCCCCACCCACCCTAAACCCCGAGAAAAGACAGTCGAAAAATGGACATTGCGAATACGACTTGTCGGACATTACAAAATCAGCCCCAGCCCCACGTGCCGACACCGACAACATTTCAGTGCGACCAGTGTTTCGTACAAATATAGGAAATACTCGCCGAGAACTGTGCTCCCTGCGCGGAGTACCTCCGGACGATGCGTCGCATGAATGAGTGTGTGATCGGGTGTTGAGCGAGAAATTTCTTCCTTTGTAAGAAATTTCTTTTCCGCGTTGGGAGGTGTTACGTCGTCCGATGTACGACGTTGGCCTTGTACATACATTATGTATTCAAGGTCTGATCTGCATAAGATCCACACACCGTCCCCTAGACATAAGAGCATAATATTAAGATCTCATATATTCTATTGTTCTAATCCTTATCTCCGTCTCTACCCATCACCATAACTTCACCTTGATCAACACCTTACCTCAGTTTCAACCCATCACCACGACACATAATGCAATAAAGTATTGCATCACTCTAGAAGCATCTAGAAGCTTCTAGAAACGTCGAGAAGTCCAAAGACTGCTGCATCAGCAGTCCCACGCTCGTAGAGGGCAATAGGACAGCCACGAGACTGCAGCGTCAGCAGAAATGCACGTGCAGTCCCCGGGAGCGAAGACGCTGCTGCGTCAGCGGTTCTCCCACTCCGACGACTGAAGAACAAAGAGACTGCAGCGTCAGCTATCCCTGTTACGTCGTCCGATATACGACGTTGGCCTTGTACACACACTATGTATACAAGGTCTGATCTACATAAGATCCATACACCGTCCCCTAGACATAAGAACATAATATTAAGATCTCATATATTCTATTGTTCTAATCCTTATCTCCGTCTCTACCCATCACCATAACTTCTCCTTGATCAACACCTTACCTCAGTTTCAACCCATCACCACGACACATAATGCAATAAAGTATTGCATCACTCTGGAAGCATCTAGAAGCTTCTAGAAACGTCGAGAAGTCCAAAGACTGCTGCATCAGCAGTCCCACGCTCGTAGAGGGCAATAGGACAGCCACGAGACTGCACCGTCAGCAGAAATGCACGTGCAGTCCCCGGGAGCAAAGACGCTGCTGCGTCAGCGGTTCTCCCACTCCGACGACTGAAGAACAAAGAGACTGCAGCGTCAGCTATCCCCACTCCGACCGAAGGAGGCAAGGCAGAGCGGACGCTTGCAACAGTCCGCCTTCAGCCAGCGACTCGCACAGACGTGCCTACCTGGCCTCAGCCGCCAGTCCGGCTTCTTCCGACTTCAAGAGCAGACGTGTTCAGTCTAGCTCCGCGAAAGTGAAGTGTGTCGATCCTTCACTCCTAATTCCAATTCCAATTCCAACTCTAACTCAACTCAACTCAAGTCCTAATTCTCATACATTATTCCTATAACATATTACAATATCCATTATTCATTAATCCAATTACTACTCCTATTATAATACTACTTACATATTGTATACCAGTGTACTTACCAGTTCTTATTTAATATATCGTTGTTATACCAGTGCTTCGATCTTGTTATTCTTGTGTTAGTTCAACACCATCTTCCAATTCAGTTCTTGCATCGAATATATTAAACTCGTGACATATCCGGACTTGGTCTAAAGTGCGCAGTGGAAACGCTGAGCCGCCAATAAGGAATTTGAAGCGAGTCATAGAGAAGTTCTCGTGCCACGTCTAGAATTGGTCTAAAGAGCGCAGTGGAAACGCTGAGCCGCCACTATAGACATGAAGCGAGTTAACTATCAAAAAGGTTAATAACAAGTGGAAGTTCATTTTCATTACATTATTAATATTCCATCATTACTATTCCTTACCCATGCGACGCCCACGTCGAGCGGGACGCAAGTATCAACTTGCTAAATTGAGACGCGCGTTGAGAAATAAAGCGGTGCTCGATCAAATCATTGCCACTACCGAGTGGACAGAACTTCTGGGAACCACCGAGCACATTCCGTGTGACGCGTCCGATTACGTTTCTGTATACGGTTGCCCTTGCAACCCTCCTAAAGAGGTCAACCACGCGGACCTCTCGCGAGCTCCGACGCCAGTTCTACATCCGGTCGATTGTCCAGAGGTGATCGACATAGCCGACGACGACGACAGCCGAGACACGATCATCGTTCCCAGGGTCCGTTGCCGAATCATCCGTGACGTTCCTCTGCCAGCTCATCAACGTGTCGTCTTGCGGCCAGCATCCAAGGCCACTAACGTCGTCCCGAACCGAGCAGCAGCAACTCTGCCAGATCTTCCCCACCTCGAGGACATCTGTATAGAAGATCCGATGTACGACACCTACTGTCAGTACCGCCAGTTCCTGCTGCAACAATATTATTAGGCGTTAATACAACATTGCGAGGTGATCGACATAGCCGACGACGACGACAGCCGAGACACGATCATCGTTCCCAGGGTCCGTTGCCGAATCATCCGTGACGTTCCTCTGCCAGCTCATCAACGTGTCGTCTTGCGGCCAGCATCCAAGGCCACTAACGTCGTCCCGAACCGAGCAGCAGCAACTCTGCCAGATCTTCCCCACCTCGAGGACATCTGTATAGAAGATCCGATGTACGACACCTACTGTCAGTACCGCCAGTTCCTGCTGCAACAATATTATTAGGCGTTAATACAACATTGCGGTGAGTCGTATAATATCTTGTATAATTGTTGAATCCTGTAAACTCACCGTTCTCGTTGCATCCTCTCGCGCGCGATTCTTGTCGGGACACTCCTTGTAACCGCGTCGGACGTTCTTTTCTTGACTGCATCCATAGCAATATCGGTTGTCCTAGTGCATATGACAGCCCGCGGCTGTCTCGGCACGAAAGACCACTCCTCATTTTAATCATAATATCTCAACCGTCCGTCTGTCACTGTTCTCTTTTCTCTCTCTTGGTACCTGTAACAAAAACACAGTGACGGACGTGACAAATTTGGCGCAGTCGGTAGGACATCGAAGTGGTCGCCGATATTTGCATTAATAAGCCCCGACGCGTGTCAGTACGAAGTTCACATTTCTTAAATCCCATTCATATCTTTCAAAATGTCTCGCCCAATCACGCGATCTCGAAAGGATCTCCGAGCAGATCCTAACGCAGACCTTCCTCCAATGACGGAGGAAGAGCTACTCCTTCATGCGCAAGACCTCGCCCGTAGAGAGCAATATCTCAAAGAGGAAACTGATTTTATTGCCAAATTGCGTCTCAAATATGAAGAAGACGCACAAAACCAAAAGAATATGCTCGACGAAATACGAAAAGAGCTTCATAACATCCAAATCACGAGTCAAACCCTACGTCAACAATCGCCTACACCAGGCCCTAGTAACGTCTCTAATATGCGGGAACCTTCACCGCCAGAGCCACGCGAAATCCCTCAGTATGAACCTACTGGTAATTTCGCTCTAAAACAAGCCGCCGAGCTTGTCCCTAGATTCGACGGAACTTCGTCTTCCGTCCTACAATTCATACGTGCATGCAAACGCGCGCGTGACACCGTACCGGCCACTGCAGAACGTGCCCTCACAAAATTGCTCTGCAATAAACTCCACGATCGTGCTTATGCCGCTATAGAAGGCCAGCACATATTCACAATTTCTGCACTATGCGAGAAATTACGAACAGTACTGGGCCCATACAAATTCGTGGACCAGTACCGTGGCGATCTCGCGAGTGTACTCCAAGCTCCAAACGAGCACATCTTAGACTTCATCAATCGCGTTAAAGACCTTCGAACCGCGATTCAAGATGCCACAGATATTGGCCTTGATTACGAAGAACTAGATCGCTTCGTAGTAGATTGTTTTCTACGAGGTCTCCTTCCCCAGCTGCGTGCCGAAGTGCTTCATTGCCCTTCGCGAAATCCTGCCACTGTTTTCGAAGCAGCCATCTCTGCTTACAGGCAGTATGAGTCAGACCAGACTCGTCGACGAGAACTGATCCGCGAAGAAAAACGAGTCAGCTTCTCTGATAACCGGCCGTATCGCCCGCGTTCCACGTACGAGTCCCCTCGTGACATTCCAGAGCGAACTCAAGAACGCCGCGATAACAGACCGGACTCGTCTCAGCAGTCCTCAAGAAACTCAAACCGGGACTCTTATCGCTCCCCGACGCCGCAACGGCGATGGGAAAACAATCCTCGCGACCAAAACACATACCGCGATGGTCGCACAGATCGCCCCTCAAGCCCTAACAAATTTTGCAACTACTGCAAAGTCCCCGGGCACGATATTCACGAGTGCCGTAAGCGCGCTTTCAATAATAATAGGAGGTCGGGAAACGAGTCCGGCCTCCCGACCGAAGCCAACCCAAGGCGGGAGGCCGCATCTTCAACCCAAACTACAGCCCGCACCCAAACGGCTATCCGGACGAACGACCAGTCCGACGATTCGTCTCAGCAGTAAATCTTGCTGCAGACTCACCAATTCCGCGCGTAAAAATCTCCGCCCCTCAATTACAAAAGAAGTGTGAATTTTTGTTGGACACGGGTTCGGAGATCAATCTAATTCGTGCGTCAAGTCTAGAACCAAATCTACCTATAGATCATACGAACACTATAGAAGTCCAAGGAATAACCGAGGGATCCATTCCAACTCTCGGTCAAATTAAAATACACTTACAGGGTCAAAACCCTGTCGAATTTCATGTCTTGGGAGAAAGCTTCCCAATTAACATCGACGGAATCCTCGGTTCTCCCTTCTTCAGAACAGGAGCCGAGATCTCCTTTGCGAATGAATACATTATGATAGGAAACATTCGGGTTCCCTTCTCGAACCCTTGCGCGCCCACGGCTGAGCCTCGCGATAAATTGGCAGCAGAGGTTATTTCAATGCCTTCGTCTATGACCAACGATCTCGTTAAAACTCCAGCCGCCAAGCGTGAGGAACATTCGGCAGGGAACGTTCGAGTGTCTTCCTCAAATCCTCGTGCACCCGCGGTCAGACCTTGCAGAGCTCCGGTGACGGAGGTTATTTCAATGCCTCCTCGGGATTCGATCGAGTGCTCCCTAGAGAAAAACGCCGTGAAGAGCCGGCCGGAATCGAAGGAGACTCGAGAGATATCGGAGTACACTGCGAGAAGTCGGATCGTGGAGCGTGAGGATCGAGTCCGAACAAAGACTCCTCCGAAATCCGAAGAATTCGTCCTCGAACCTCGTACCGTTGCGTGCATAGCGGTCGACGTCGATGGACCCAAACAGGGATATATCCGCCGTGTTAACGTAGCGCCGGATGTATTCCTGGGTGACTGCGTCGTCACCAATCGTAAAGGCAAAGCGAGCCTCCGGTGTTTTAACACCTCGTCGGAAAGAGTTTCATTTCGATTGCCCCCATTGGAGATGGAAGAAATCGAGTCGTACTCTTCCGACCTTTCTAATTCCGGGTACTATCCCGACGCATTCGGTAACCATCCCGACCTTTCTAATTCCGGTAACCAGCCCGACGCATTCGGTAACCATCCCGACCTTTCTAACTCCGGTAACCAGCCCGATCCTTATACTAACTCCGGTAACCAGCCCGATCTTTATACTAACTCCGGTAACCAGCCCGATTCTCATACTAACTCCGGTAACCAGCCCGATTCTTATTCTAACTCCGGTAACCAGCCCGATCTTTATACTAACTCCGGTAACCAGCCCGACTTTTATACTAACTCCGGTAACCAGCCCGATCAATTCCAAAACCAACTCCATTCCTACGACAATCAAAGATCTTCAAGACCCATATGTAAGCAGGTCTGTTCTATATTGCACAATAAACCCAGTAACAGTTCTAAACCAGAGAAGGATATCAAAGCCTCCAAAGTAAAAGAACTTCATAAGTTACTTCGAAATCATATCTTTCATGATCCACAGAAACTCGATTCCTTTCAACTTCCATCTGCATGTTGCCATGCGAGGCGAAACAAATACGATAAAATTAATCTCTGCGCTACAGCGAAATACGCGTCAGCAAGAAGGAAATATAAATCCGAGTACCCTCGCGATAACGGATACCCCTACCAGATTAAACGAGCGAAATACGAAACCTCTGGTCAGCAAAATCTCCTTCCACCACTGGAAGATCAACATATCACATCGCAACACCGCTCCTCCGAAGCAGCAATCGCCTCAGAAGACCGTCAGTCCTTAGACACACACGAAACTGTAATCATCCAGCCGATCCAATGTCACGTCCGTCACTGTGTTTTTGTTGCAGGTACCAGGAGAGAGAAAAGAGAACAGTGACAGACGGACGGTTGAGATATTATGATTAAAATGAGGAGTGGTCTTTCGTGCCGAGACAGCCGCGGGCTGTCATATGCACTAGGACAACCGATATTGCTATGATGCAGTCAAGAAGAGAACGTCCGACGCGGTTACAAGAAGTGTCCCGACAAGAATCGCGCGCGAGAGGATGCAACGAGAACGGTGAGTTTACAGGATTCAACAATTATACAAGATATTATACGACTCACCGCAATGTTGTATTAACGCCTAATAATATTGTTGCAGCAGGAACTGGCGGTACTGACAGTAGGTGTCGTACATCGGATCTTCTATACAGATGTCCTCGAGGTGGGGAAGATCTGGCAGAGTTGCTGCTGCTCGGTTCGGGACGACGTTAGTGGCCTTGGATGCTGGCCGCAAGACGACACGTTGATGAGTTGGCAGAGGAACGTCACTGATGATTCGGCAACGGACCCTGGGAACGATGATCGTGTCTCGGCTGTCGTCGTCGTCGGCTATGTCGATCACCTCTGGACGATCGACCGGATGCAGAACTGGCGTCGGAGCTCGCGAGAGGTCCGCGTGGTTGACCTCTTTAGGAGGGTTGCAAGGGCAACCGTATACAGAAACGTAATCGGACGCGTCACACGGAATGTGCTCGGTGGTTCCCAGAAGTTCGGTCCACTCGGTAGTGGCAATGATTTGATCGAGCACCGCTTTATTTCTCAACGCGCGTCTCAATTTAGCAAGTTGATACTTGCGTCCCGCTCGACGTGGGCGTCGCATGGGTAAGGAATAGTAATGATGGAATATTAATAATATAATGAAAATGAACTTCCACTTGTTATTAACCTTTTTGGTAGTTAACTCGCTTCACGTCTATAGTGGCGGCTCAGCGTTTCCACTGCGCTCTTTAGACCAATTCTAGACGTGGCACGAGAACTTCTCTATGACTCGCTTCAAATTCCTTATTGGCGGCTCAGCGTTTCCACTGCGCACTTTAGACCAAGTCCGGATATGTCACGAGTTTAATATATTCGATGCAAGAACTGAATTGGAAGATGGTGTTGAACTAACACAAGAATAACAAGATCGAAGCACTGGTATAACAACGATATATTAAATAAGAACTGGTAAGTACACTGGTATACAATATGTAAGTAGTATTATAATAGGAGTAGTAATTGGATTAATGAATAATGGATATTGTAATATGTTATAGGAATAATGTATGAGAATTAGGACTTGAGTTGAGTTGAGTTAGAGTTGGAATTGGAATTGGAATTAGGAGTGAAGGATCGACACACTTCACTTTCGCGGAGCTAGACTGAACACGTCTGCTCTTGAAGTCGGAAGAAGCCGGACTGGCACGTCCGTGCGAGTCGCTCGCTTGGAGCGGACCGTTCGAGTCGCTGTCTGGAGGCGGACTGCTCGAGTCGCGAGATGGAGGCGGACTGCTCGAGTCGCGAGATGGAGGCGGACTGACGCAAGCGTCCGTTCTGCCTTGCCTCCTTCGGTCGGAGTGGGGATAGCTGACGCTGCAGTCTCTTTGTTCTTCAGTCGTCGGAGTGGGAGAACCGCTGACGCAGCAGCGTCTTCGCTCCCGGGGACTGCACGTGCATTTCTGCTGACGCTGCAGTCTCGTGGCTGTCCTATTGCCCTCTACGAGCGTGGGACTGCTGATGCAGCAGTCCTTGGACTTCTCGACGTTTCTAGAAGCTTCTAGATGCTTCCAGAGTGATGCAATACTTTATTGCATTATGTGTCGTGGTGATGGGTTGAAACTGAGGTAAGGTGTTGATCAAGGTGAAGTTATGGTGATGGGTAGAGACGGAGATAAGGATTAGAATAATAGAATAATGAGATCTTAATACTATGCTCTTATTTCTAGGGGACGGTGTATGGATCTTATGCAGATCAGACCTTGTATTCATAGTGTGTGTACAAGGCCAACGTCGTACATCGGACGACGTAACACCTCCCAACGCGGAAAAGAAATTTCTTACAAGGAAGAAATTTCTCGCTCAACACTCGACCACACACTCATTCATGCGATGCATCGTCCGGGGGTACTCCGCGCAGGGAGCACAGTTCTCGGCGAGTATTTCCTATATTTGTACGAAACACTGGTCGCACTGAAATGTTATCGGTGTCGGCACGTGGGGCTGGGGCTGGTTTTGTAATGTCCGACAAGTCGTATTCGCAATGTTCATTTTTCGACTGTCTTTTCTCGGGGTTTAGGGTGGGTGGGGAATCACTTTGTTCACTAACACTTTCACTTTTGTCTTTTCTTATCTGCGTCCAGATGAGTGTCACGTTTCGCTGACGCGGGGTTTGCGTTGGATTATTCGGCGCACGCTTGAGTTTGTTTGCATGTACAATCTTAAAATGGTTCCCTACTTTAATTTTTACATTGTTTGAGTCTAGGATGTCGCAAATTTCGTGAGGACCCGTATATTGCGCGTCGAATTTGCCCTTGCAGGGTTCTTTGAGTAGGAATACCTGTTCTCCCACCTTGAATTCTACCGGGTTAATTCTTCTGTCGTAGTATGATTTTGATTTTCTTTTCGCGGAGACTAAGTTTCCGCGCGCGCGAATCTGGGTTTCGGTTATCTTTCTTTGCAATTGGGAGAGGTAGTGGGTATAGGAGTCGTTTTCGCATTCGTAGGAGTAGGAATCGGCGGATGGGACTCGTGCCAAAGAGCCGAATACTAACTCGTGCGGCGTGAAATCTGTGCCCTCGTGGACACTTGTATTGTAACTAAACATTGCCAAATCGACCCATTTGTCCCAGTTGTTCTTGTAGACGTATTGCTTCAGGTACTCTGCTAAGACGTGGTGGGATCTTTCGATTGACCCGTTGCTTTGAGGGTGGAAGGCTGTTGTTTGCAGCCGAGTTATTCTGAATCGTTTTGCGATGGCCTTCATCAGGGAGCTTGTGAAATTTGCTCCTTGATCCGTTAGGATGGCTTTAGGTGTTCCGAAACGACAGATAAAATTGTTTATAAATGCATCCGCAGTGCTGATAGCATCGGCGGATTTGAGAGGGATTGCGGTTGAGTGTTTCGTTAATAGATCCTGTATGGTTAAAATGTATGTGTTTCCGTCGTTGGTTGTTGGAAGGGGCCCTACAATGTCCATGGACACCTTATCGAACGCCCTACCGGGTGTATCCGTTATTCTCATCGGCAGGCGCGTTTTTACCCTGGTCAGTTTATTACGTTGGCAACTGAGGCAGTTATTAACGTAGTTCGTTATCTGGATCTTCATACCGCTCCACCAATATCTTTCGCGGATTCTCTTCAGGGTTTTTGTAATTCCTTTGTGCCCTGCGTACGCAGAGACGTGATTTTCTGCGATAATATCATTCCATCTATCTTCGGCCGGTATCTGGATTTCGTTTGCGCAGAAGAATATGTGTACGGGGGTGTCTTCGAATGTCGCGATGAGGAGGTTCGAGACGTACTCCATGGAATTGTCATCTATATAGGTTTTAGAGATTGAAAATGTTCGCAGTCTGAGTTCGTTGGCTACATCAAGTAATGTCCGGAAACATTCTTTTAGGTCGTCAGTTGAAACCTCGTGAGTCAGGGATGGTTTGATGGGTATCTGTATCAGCTTGTTGCTACCGAAATTACTTATCTTTGCTTTGAATAAGGTCAGATCTCGACCGTCGGACAGTTTCCTTTGTCTATGGAGGTCTACGGCTCCTGGGTCTATAGGTTGACCATCCAGGGCTGTGAAACACACTAAATTATCTTTCCTCATAATTAGTCGGTCGCGGAGGTACGTTATTCTCCCTTGTCGTCTTGGCTCCTCATCTTCTTCCTCGTCCTCGGAGGGTAAGGTTTCTTCTTCTTCATCGAGCCAGTTTGGTCCCGTTGGTTGGGGAATTAGGCTGGGGACGGCGGTTAAAATGTCCTCTAGTCCTGTTATGGGTGACTCCTCTTGACTGGAGGCGGGTACTAGGGGTGGTGATACCAAAAGGCTGTCGTCATCTGAACTCGCCCTAGGGCGTGGTGGCGTTTTCGATGGTGGTTCAGATGTTGAGTTTGACGATGATTTCCTCTTCCTCGGGGGAATTGACTGAGGCGGTGGCATAAGATGCGAGTCGGCCCATCTCCTTCGGCGGTTATCGAAGAGAGGGGTTCCTGGATTTGATAACGGTGCTCTTGGCGGCGATGTGCCTCCAGGGGTGCTCCATGAGAGGGGCAACGTAACTGGGTTTCGGGAGAGGGCATCAGCGTTAGAATTCGCTTTTCCGGGTTTGTAGACGACTTTATATTCAAACTCGGCCAGTTTTAGGCGCCATCTGAGGAGGCGCGACGTAGGGTCTTTTACTGACGTCATCCAGACCAGCGGTTTATGGTCTGTGATTAGTGTAAATTTTCGGCCGTAAATATATGGTCTAAAATACTGTACTGCGAATATTATTGCTAAGCACTCCTTCTCTATTGTAGAATAGTTCACTTCAGCGCCCTGCAGGATCCTTGAGGCATAGGCAACGGGACGATCCTTGCCTACTTCGCCTTGGCTTAGTACGGCGCCGATGGCATATCCAGATGCATCGCAGGTGACGTTAAACGGCTTATCGAAATCCGGGTATTGAAGGACCGGTTCGTCACACAGAGCTTGTCGTAGGTCTTCGAAGGCCTTTTCTTGTTTTGGACCCCATTCGAAATTGTGCTCTTTGGCGAGGAGTTGGGTTAGGGGTTTGGAGATTTTAGCGAAGTCATTAATAAATTTGCGGTAGTACCCTGCAAGGCCTAAAAATTCGCGCACGTTTTTCGCGTTCTTAGGTCGTGGGAAATTTTGTACGGCATTAATTTTCTTTGGACATGGTCTGACGCCGTCTTGACTGATCTGATGTCCCAGGTATGCCACTTCCTTATGAAGGAAGCCGCATTTCGAGGGCTGTAATTTGAGGTTGGCTCCGCGCAGCCGGCGGGCTAGTTTATTGAATTTGGCATAATGTTCTTCTAATGAACGCGCGTAGATCACGATATCATCGAGGTACACGAAGAGTTCGTTGCCTTGTAGGCCGCAGAGGACTGTGTCCATTAATCTTTGGAAGGTAGCCGGAGCATTACGGAGACCGAATGGCATTCTGTTGAATTCGTAGTGGCCGAAAGGCGTGGAGAAGGCGGTCTTCGCGGCATCCTCCTTCTCCATTCCTATCTGATGGAATCCGCTGGCTAAGTCAAACACACTGAAGTATGCGGCGCTGCCTAACTGATCTAGGATTTCGTTAATGCTAGGTAGCGGGTACGCGTCGGCCACCGACTTCTCGTTTAATGCGCGGTAATCGATTACCATGCGCCACTTTTTGTTACCCTCGGCGTCCGCTTTCTTAGGAACAATCCACAAGGGGGAATTATAAGGTGAGTTAGATGGAACGACTATGTCATTCCGTAAGAGTTCGGACATTTGCTTGTTGATTTCGTCCTTGTGGATTGGTGGGTAGCGATACTGTTTAACATGGATTGGAATATCATCCGTCGTGATGATTCTGTGAGTCACCGCATTTGTTTTCCCCAAACGATCCCCTTGGAGATGGAAAAGATCATTGTGCTTTTCTAACAAAGATTTAACATGGTCCATTTCGTCGCCGCTGAGATGATCCATGGGGATAGTTTCTAATAGCTCTTTCACGCGAGCTTCGTGGGAATTTGCGATGGAATAGGTCATTCTGACCTTGGTTTTATCGGGCTGGTTACCGGAGTTAGTATAATGATCGGGCTGGTTACCGGAGTTAGTATGAGAATCGGGCTGGTTACCGGAGTTAGTATGAGGATCGGGCTGGTTACCGGAGTTAGTATGAGAATCGGGCTGGTTACCGGAGTTAGTAATGTCGGGATGGTTACCGAATGCGTCGGGATGGTTCCCGGAATTGGAAAGGTCGGGATGGTTACCGAATACGTCGGGATGATACCCGGAATTAGAATGGTCGGGATGGTTACCGAATACGTCGGGATGATACCCGGAATTAGAATGGTCGGGATGGTTACCGAATGCGTCGGGATAGTACCCGGAAGTAGAAAGGTCGGAAGAGTACGACTCGATTTCTTCCATCTCCAATGGGGGCAATCGAAATGAAACTCTTTCCGACGAGGTGTTAAAGCACCGGAGGCTCGCTTTGCCTTTACGATTGGTGACGACGCAGTCACCCAGGAATACATCCGGCGCTACGTTAATACGGCGGATATATCCCTGTTTAGGTCCTTCGACGTCGACCGCTATGCACGCAACGGTACGAGGTTCGAGGACGAATTCTTCGGATTTCGGAGGAGTCTTTGTTCGGACTCGATCCTCACGCTCCACGATTTGACTTCTCGCAGTGTACTCCGATATCTCTCGAGTCTCCTTCGATTCCGGCCGGCTTTTCACGGCGTTTTTCTCTAGGGAGTACTCGATCGAATCCCGAGGAGGCATTGAAATAACCTCCGTCACCGGAGCTCTGCAAGGTCTGACCGCGGGTGCACGAGGATTTGAGGAAGACACTCGAACGTTCCTTGCCGAATGTTCCTCACGCTTGGCGGCTGGAGTTTTAACGAGATCGTTGGTCATAGACGAAGGCATTGAAATAACCTCTGCTGCCAATTTATCGCGAGGCTCAGCCGTGGGCGCGCAAGGGTTCGAGAAGGGAACCCGAATGTTTCCTATCGTAATGTATTCATTCGCAAAGGAGATCTCGGCTCCTGTTCTGAAGAAGGGAGAACCGAGGATTCCGTCGATGTTAATTGGGAAGTTTTCTTCCAAGACATGAAATTCGATAGGGTTTTGACCCTGTAAGTGTATTTTAATTTGACCGAGAGTTGGAATGGATCCCTCGGTTATTCCTTGGACTTCTATAATGTTCGTGTGATCTATAGGTAGATTTGGTTCAAGACTTGACGCACGAATTAAATTGATCTCCGAACCCGTGTCCAACAAAAATTCACACTTCTTTTGTAATTGAGGGGCGGAGATTTTTACGCGCGGAATTGGTGAGTCTGCAGCAAGATTTACTGCTGAGACGAATCGTCGGACTGGTCGTTCGTCCGGATAGTCGTTTGGGTGCGGGCTGTAGTTTGGGTTGAAGATGCGGCCTCCCGCCTGGGGTTGGCTTCGGTCGGGAGGCCGGACTCGT
This sequence comes from Lasioglossum baleicum, assembly GCF_051020765.1. NCBI lineage: Eukaryota > Metazoa > Arthropoda > Insecta > Hymenoptera > Halictidae > Lasioglossum > Lasioglossum baleicum. The sequence goes on along the minus strand of NW_027469112.1, from coordinate 241,652 downwards.
TTCCCGACCTCCTATTATTATTAAAAGCGCGCTTACGGCACTCGTGAATATCGTGCCCGGGGACTTTGCAGTAGTTGCAAAATTTGTTAGGGCTTGAGGGGCGATCTGTGCGACCATCGCGGTACGTGTTTTGGTCGCGAGGATTATTTTCCCATCGCCGTTGCGGCGTCGGGGAGCGATAAGAGTCCCGGTTTAAGTTTCTTGAGGACTGCTGAGACGAGTCCGGTCTGTTATCGCGGCGTTCTTGAGTTCGCTCTGGAATGTCACGAGGGGACTCGTACGTGGAACGCGGGCGATACGGCCGGTTATCAGAGAAGCTGACTCGTTTTTCTTCGCGGATCAGTTCTCGTCGACGAGTCTGGTCTGACTCATACTGCCTGTAAGCAGAGATGGCTGCTTCGAAAACAGTGGCAGGATTTCGCGAAGGGCAATGAAGCACTTCGGCACGCAGCTGGGGAAGGAGACCTCGTAGAAAACAATCTACTACGAAGCGATCTAGTTCTTCGTAATCAAGGCCAATATCTGTGGCATCTTGAATCGCGGTTCGAAGGTCTTTAACGCGATTGATGAAGTCTAAGATGTGCTCGTTTGGAGCTTGGAGTACACTCGCGAGATCGCCACGGTACTGGTCAACGAATTTGTATGGGCCCAGTACTGTTCGTAATTTCTCGCATAGTGCTGAAATTGTGAATATGTGCTGGCCTTCTATAGCGGCATAAGCACGATCGTGGAGTTTATTGCAGAGCAATTTCGTGAGGGCACGCTCTGCAGTGGCCGGTACGGTGTCACGCGCGCGTTTGCATGCACGTATGAATTGTAGGACGGAAGACGAAGTACCGTCGAATCTAGGGACAAGCTCGGCGGCTTGTTTTAGAGCGAAATTACCAGTAGGTTCATACTGTGGGATTTCGCGTGGCTCTGGCGGTGAAGGTTCCCGCATATTAGAGACGTTACTAGGGCCTGGTGTAGGCGATTGTTGACGTAGGGTTTGACTCGTGATTTGGATGTTATGAAGCTCTTTTCGTATTTCGTCGAGCATATTCTTTTGGTTTTGTGCGTCTTCTTCATATTTGAGACGCAATTTGGCAATAAAATCAGTTTCTTCTTTGAGATATTGCTCTCTACGGGCGAGGTCTTGCGCGTAAAGGAGTAACTCTTCCTCGGTCATTGGAGGAAGGTCTGCGTTAGGATCTGCTCGGAGATCCTTTTGAGATCGCGTGATTGGGCGAGACATTTTGAAAGATATAAATGGGATTTAAGAAATGTGAACTTCGCACTGACACGCGTCGGGGCTTATTAATGCAAATATCGGCGACCACTTCGATGTCCTACCGACTGCGCCAAATTTGTCACGTCCGTCACTGTGTTTTTGTTGCAGGTACCAGGAGAGAGAAAAGAGAACAGTGACAGACGGACGGTTGAGATATTATGATTAAAATGAGGAGTGGTCTTTCGTGCCGAGACAGCCGCGGGCTGTCATATGCACTAGGACAACCGATATTGCTATGATGCAGTCAAGAAGAGAACGTCCGACGCGGTTACAAGAAGTGTCCCGACAAGAATCGCGCGCGAGAGGATGCAACGAGAACGGTGAGTTTACAGGATTCAACAATTATACAAGATATTATACGACTCACCGCAATGTTGTATTAACGCCTAATAATATTGTTGCAGCAGGAACTGGCGGTACTGACAGTAGGTGTCGTACATCGGATCTTCTATACAGATGTCCTCGAGGTGGGGAAGATCTGGCAGAGTTGCTGCTGCTCGGTTCGGGACGACGTTAGTGGCCTTGGATGCTGGCCGCAAGACGACACGTTGATGAGTTGGCAGAGGAACGTCACTGATGATTCGGCAACGGACCCTGGGAACGATGATCGTGTCTCGGCTGTCGTCGTCGTCGGCTATGTCGATCACCTCTGGACGATCGACCGGATGCAGAACTGGCGTCGGAGCTCGCGAGAGGTCCGCGTGGTTGACCTCTTTAGGAGGGTTGCAAGGGCAACCGTATACAGAAACGTAATCGGACGCGTCACACGGAATGTGCTCGGTGGTTCCCAGAAGTTCGGTCCACTCGGTAGTGGCAATGATTTGATCGAGCACCGCTTTATTTCTCAACGCGCGTCTCAATTTAGCAAGTTGATACTTGCGTCCCGCTCGACGTGGGCGTCGCATGGGTAAGGAATAGTAATGATGGAATATTAATAATATAATGAAAATGAACTTCCACTTGTTATTAACCTTTTTGGTAGTTAACTCGCTTCACGTCTATAGTGGCGGCTCAGCGTTTCCACTGCGCTCTTTAGACCAATTCTAGACGTGGCACGAGAACTTCTCTATGACTCGCTTCAAATTCCTTATTGGCGGCTCAGCGTTTCCACTGCGCACTTTAGACCAAGTCCGGATATGTCACGAGTTTAATATATTCGATGCAAGAACTGAATTGGAAGATGGTGTTGAACTAACACAAGAATAACAAGATCGAAGCACTGGTATAACAACGATATATTAAATAAGAACTGGTAAGTACACTGGTATACAATATGTAAGTAGTATTATAATAGGAGTAGTAATTGGATTAATGAATAATGGATATTGTAATATGTTATAGGAATAATGTATGAGAATTAGGACTTGAGTTGAGTTGAGTTAGAGTTGGAATTGGAATTGGAATTAGGAGTGAAGGATCGACACACTTCACTTTCGCGGAGCTAGACTGAACACGTCTGCTCTTGAAGTCGGAAGAAGCCGGACTGGCACGTCCGTGCGAGTCGCTCGCTTGGAGCGGACCGTTCGAGTCGCTGTCTGGAGGCGGACTGCTCGAGTCGCGAGATGGAGGCGGACTGCTCGAGTCGCGAGATGGAGGCGGACTGACGCAAGCGTCCGTTCTGCCTTGCCTCCTTCGGTCGGAGTGGGGATAGCTGACGCTGCAGTCTCTTTGTTCTTCAGTCGTCGGAGTGGGAGAACCGCTGACGCAGCAGCGTCTTCGCTCCCGGGGACTGCACGTGCATTTCTGCTGACGCTGCAGTCTCGTGGCTGTCCTATTGCCCTCTACGAGCGTGGGACTGCTGATGCAGCAGTCCTTGGACTTCTCGACGTTTCTAGAAGCTTCTAGATGCTTCCAGAGTGATGCAATACTTTATTGCATTATGTGTCGTGGTGATGGGTTGAAACTGAGGTAAGGTGTTGATCAAGGTGAAGTTATGGTGATGGGTAGAGACGGAGATAAGGATTAGAATAATAGAATAATGAGATCTTAATACTATGCTCTTATTTCTAGGGGACGGTGTATGGATCTTATGCAGATCAGACCTTGTATTCATAGTGTGTGTACAAGGCCAACGTCGTACATCGGACGACGTAACACCAAGTTGCCATCATCGGATACGATTGTGGAGGATCTACACTGAACACGACAACGTTCTCCATCATCGATATTCCTGATTGCGAGCCTGAAGAAATCAAACCCACGGAGGACTCAGTAAAAATCCAATTGCTGCAACTAGCAGAATTTACTCAGACGAGAGTAATCCAGTGCCACATAGAAATCGACCGCACGATATTCTATTGTGGCATGCACTCACATGTTTCCATCGTCACGAACGGACGACAGGAATATTTACTGGCAACCACCAGTGAAACCTGTTCCGAGTTGCAGAAAACCGGAACAATCCTCATCACTCCGACCGCCCAGGTCACGGGAGTCCAGCCCAATTCTACTACATCCCGCAGCCTCACATTGGCGGGAGAACTTCAAAATAACGGGCAATGCGCAGGAACAACGTACAACGACCCATTCGGCACTTGGACCAGTGTCGTTGTACAGGCCATTGTTCGAATAACCCTGAGGGACTACACAGCAACAGTGAAACTCTCTACAGGTCAGATCCATCTACAGTCAGGACAAATATGCACCTTCACAAAAGGAAGCTGCCTTGATACGCAAGATGGACATACATTCTGGGACGTCGTTCCCAATGATTACTGCAAGTTCAATAGCTACGACGTTCTCTACGAAGGACTGGCTACCAGAGTTTCTACAAAGACAAAGTTCTCACCTACATTATATATGGTGGAATCTGAAGACACCACATTCGCGTTGACAGAATCTGGTCGTACATCAATTTGCGGTTATATTATTATTCGCACGGAGCACCCCAAGCTCTTTATTCTGGATACAAGTCTGTCCGGTAAATTCAAGGAACGCACTCACACCATAGTAAGCAATCTGGACATATTCACCTACGTGAATAGTAAGTTCATCTACGTAGAAAAACATCTGAAAAGTCAACTTACCCAGTTGTACCAGGATGTCATCCGGCAAAAGTGCGAACTGGAGAAACAGGTCCTTCAAAACGCACTAACGATGTTACACTCATCACCTGAAGAAATAGCAGCTGCCATTATGCGAGAACCAGGATTCGTCGCAGTTCCAGCTGGAGAAGTGGTGCATATTATAAAGTGCATTCCAGTAACCGTACAAGTTCGGAAAACGGATAAGTGTTTCGATGAACTTCCGATCACTTACCAGAATTCTTCCAAGTTCTTAAAGCCAGGAGACCATATTATAGTTGCCACAGGTACAGAAAAGCCATGCAATGAACTCCTGCCGCCTCTCTACAAAATAAACGGAATTTGGTATCGTTTAACGCCGTCACTCACAGAGACCGTTGCCCCAGCAACATTACAACCGCTCATCAAACCCACATGGAAGTACGTGGATCCAACAAATATCGCAACAGGCGGAATCTATTCCCAAGAGGATCTCAACAAACTACAGGACCACATCATGTTTCCAGTGGAAAGAGTGGCCGTAATAAATTCTATCGCCCAAGGAGCATCCGGCAGAGATTACGCAACAGGAAACGTTAATATGTTCAACCTGCTTGACGAAAACTCCCTGCAACAGATAGCGGAATCAACAGCACAAAAACTGTGGTCAGGATTCACCACATTTGGTTCAATCAGTGCTGGAGTGCTAGGAATATATATAGCAATCCGAACAATAAAGACTATCATAAGTACCATAATCAATGGTATTGCATTGCACTCACTTTACGGATGGAGTTTGCATCTAGCAGTCGCCGTATGGAGCTCCCTCACAAGATTCTTCATCTTCCTGAAGCAAAAGGACAATACTTACACGTATGCAGCAAGATACAGGAAAAGTGCAAGTGAAAGTGTTAGTGAACAAAGTGATTCCCCACCCACCCTAAACCCCGAGAAAAGACAGTCGAATAATGAACATTGCGAATACGACTTGTCGGACATTACAAAACCAGCCCCAGCCCCACGTGCCGACACCGACAACATTTCAGTGCGACCAGTGTTTCGTCCAAATATAGAAAATACTCGCCGAGAACTGTGCTCCCTGCGCGGAGTACCTCCGGACGATGCGTCGCATGAATGAGTCTGTAATCGAGTGTTGAGCGAGAAATTTCTTCCTTGTAAGAAATTTCTTTTCCGCGTTGGGAGGTGTTACGTCGTCCGATATACGACGTTGGCCTTGTACACACACTATGTATACAAGGTCTGATCTACATAAGATCCATACACCGTCCCCTAGACATAAGAACATAATATTAAGATCTCATATATTCTATTGTTCTAATCCTTATCTCCGTCTCTACCCATCACCATAACTTCTCCTTGATCAACACCTTACCTCAGTTTCAACCCATCACCACGACACATAATGCAATAAAGTATTGCATCACTCTGGAAGCATCTAGAAGCTTCTAGAAACGTCGAGAAGTCCAAAGACTGCTGCATCAGCAGTCCCACGCTCGTAGAGGGCAATAGGACAGCCACGAGACTGCACCGTCAGCAGAAATGCACGTGCAGTCCCCGGGAGCAAAGACGCTGCTGCGTCAGCGGTTCTCCCACTCCGACGACTGAAGAACAAAGAGACTGCAGCGTCAGCTATCCCCACTCCGACCGAAGGAGGCAAGGCAGAGCGGACGCTTGCAACAGTCCGCCTTCAGCCAGCGACTCGCACAGACGTGCCTACCTGGCCTCAGCCGCCAGTCCGGCTTCTTCCGACTTCAAGAGCAGACGTGTTCAGTCTAGCTCCGCGAAAGTGAAGTGTGTCGATCCTTCACTCCTAATTCCAATTCCAATTCCAACTCTAACTCAACTCAACTCAAGTCCTAATTCTCATACATTATTCCTATAACATATTACAATATCCATTATTCATTAATCCAATTACTACTCCTATTATAATACTACTTACATATTGTATACCAGTGTACTTACCAGTTCTTATTTAATATATCGTTGTTATACCAGTGCTTCGATCTTGTTATTCTTGTGTTAGTTCAACACCATCTTCCAATTCAGTTCTTGCATCGAATATATTAAACTCGTGACATATCCGGACTTGGTCTAAAGTGCGCAGTGGAAACGCTGAGCCGCCAATAAGGAATTTGAAGCGAGTCATAGAGAAGTTCTCGTGCCACGTCTAGAATTGGTCTAAAGAGCGCAGTGGAAACGCTGAGCCGCCACTATAGACATGAAGCGAGTTAACTATCAAAAAGGTTAATAACAAGTGGAAGTTCATTTTCATTACATTATTAATATTCCATCATTACTATTCCTTACCCATGCGACGCCCACGTCGAGCGGGACGCAAGTATCAACTTGCTAAATTGAGACGCGCGTTGAGAAATAAAGCGGTGCTCGATCAAATCATTGCCACTACCGAGTGGACAGAACTTCTGGGAACCACCGAGCACATTCCGTGTGACGCGTCCGATTACGTTTCTGTATACGGTTGCCCTTGCAACCCTCCTAAAGAGGTCAACCACGCGGACCTCTCGCGAGCTCCGACGCCAGTTCTACATCCGGTCGATTGTCCAGAGGTGATCGACATAGCCGACGACGACGACAGCCGAGACACGATCATCGTTCCCAGGGTCCGTTGCCGAATCATCCGTGACGTTCCTCTGCCAGCTCATCAACGTGTCGTCTTGCGGCCAGCATCCAAGGCCACTAACGTCGTCCCGAACCGAGCAGCAGCAACTCTGCCAGATCTTCCCCACCTCGAGGACATCTGTATAGAAGATCCGATGTACGACACCTACTGTCAGTACCGCCAGTTCCTGCTGCAACAATATTATTAGGCGTTAATACAACATTGCGAGGTGATCGACATAGCCGACGACGACGACAGCCGAGACACGATCATCGTTCCCAGGGTCCGTTGCCGAATCATCCGTGACGTTCCTCTGCCAGCTCATCAACGTGTCGTCTTGCGGCCAGCATCCAAGGCCACTAACGTCGTCCCGAACCGAGCAGCAGCAACTCTGCCAGATCTTCCCCACCTCGAGGACATCTGTATAGAAGATCCGATGTACGACACCTACTGTCAGTACCGCCAGTTCCTGCTGCAACAATATTATTAGGCGTTAATACAACATTGCGGTGAGTCGTATAATATCTTGTATAATTGTTGAATCCTGTAAACTCACCGTTCTCGTTGCATCCTCTCGCGCGCGATTCTTGTCGGGACACTCCTTGTAACCGCGTCGGACGTTCTTTTCTTGACTGCATCCATAGCAATATCGGTTGTCCTAGTGCATATGACAGCCCGCGGCTGTCTCGGCACGAAAGACCACTCCTCATTTTAATCATAATATCTCAACCGTCCGTCTGTCACTGTTCTCTTTTCTCTCTCTTGGTACCTGTAACAAAAACACAGTGACGGACGTGACATCCCCACTCCGAACGAAGGAGGCAAGGCAGAGCGGACGCTTGCATCAGTCCGCCTTCAGACAGCGACTCGAACGGTCCGCTCCAAGCGAGCGACTCGCACGGACGTGCCAGTCCGGCTTCTTCCGACTTCAAGAGCAGACGTGTTCAGTCTAGCTCCGCGATAGTGAAGTGTGTCGATCCTTCACTCCTAATTCCAATTCCAATTCCAACTCTAACTCAACTCAACTCAAGTCCTAATTCTCATACGTTATTCCTATAACATATTACAATATCCATTATTCATTAATCCAATTACTACACCTATTATAATACTACTTACATATTGTATACCAGTGTACTTACCAGTTCTTATTTAATATATCGTTGTTATACCAGTGCTTCGATCTTGTTATTCTTGTGTTAGTTCAACACCATCTTCCAATTCAGTTCTTGCATCGAATATATTAAACTCGTGACATATCCGGACTTGGTCTAAAGTGCGCAGTGGAAACGCTGAGCCGCCAATAAGGAATTTGAAGCGAGTCATAGAGAAGTTCTCGTGCCACGTCTAGAATTGTTCTAAAGTGCGCAGTGGAAACGCTGAGCCGCCACTATAGACGTGAAGCGAGTTAACTACCAAAAAGGTTAATAACAAGTGGAAGTTCATTTTCATTATATTATTAATATTCCATCATTACTATTCCTTACCCATGCGACGCCCACGTCGAGCGGGACGCAAGTATCAACTTGCTAAATTGAGACGCGCGTTGAGAAATAAAGCGGTGCTCGATCAAATCATCGCCACTACCGAGTGGACCGAACTTCTGGGAACCACCGAGCACATTCCGTGTGACGCGTCCGATTACGTTTCTGTATACGGTTGCCCTTGCAACCCTCCTAAAGAGGTCAACCACGCGGACCTCTCGCGAGCTCCGACGCCAGTTCTACATCCGGTCGATTGTCCAGAGGTGATCGACATAGCCGACGACGACGACAGCCGAGACACGATCATCGTTCCCAGGGTCCGTTGCCGAATCATCCGTGACGTTCCTCTGCCAGCTCATCAACGTGTCGTCTTGCGGCCAGCATCCAAGGCCACTAACGTCGTCCCGAACCGAGCAGCAGCAACTCTGCCAGATCTTCCCCACCTCGAGGACATCTGTATAGAAGATCCGATGTACGACACCTACTGTCAGTACCGCCAGTTCCTGCTGCAACAATATTATTAGGCGTTAATACAACATTGCGGTGAGTCGTATAATATCTTGTATAATTGTTGAATCCTGTAAACTCACCGTTCTCGTTGCATCCTCTCGCGCGCGATTCTTGTCGGGACACTCCTTGTAACCGCGTCGGACGTTCTTTTCTTGACTGCATCCATAGCAATATCGGTTGTCCTAGTGCATATGACAGCCCGCGGCTGTCTCGGCACGAAAGACCACTCCTCATTTTAATCATAATATCTCAACCGTCCGTCTGTCACTGTTCTCTTTTCTCTCTCCTGGTACCTGTAACAAAAACACAGTGACGGACGTGACACTCTACCCATCACCATAACTTCACCTTGATCAACACCTTACCTCAGTTTCAACCCATCACCACGACACATAATGCAATAAAGTATTGCATCACTCTGGAAGCATCTAGAAGCTTCTAGAAACGTCGAGAAGTCCAAAGACTGCTGCATCAGCAGTCCCACGCTCGTAGAGGGCAATAGGACAGCCACGAGACTGCAGCGTCAGCAGAAATGCACGTGCAGTCCCCGGGAGCAAAGACGCTGCTGCGTCAGCGGTTCTCCCACTCCGACGACTGAAGAACAAAGAGACTGCAGCGTCAGCTATCCCCACTCCGAACGAAGGAGGCAAGGCAGAGCGGACGCTTGCATCAGTCCGCCTTCAGCCAGCGACTCGCACAGACGTGCCTACCTGGCCTCAGAGTCAGTCCGGCTTCAAGAGCAGACGTGTTCAGTCTAGCTCCGCGAAAGTGAAGTGTGTCGATCCTTCACTCCTAATTCCAATTCCAATTCCAACTCTAACTCAACTCAACTCAAGTCCTAATTCTCATACATTATTCCTATAACATATTACTATATCCATTATTCATTAATCCAATTACTACTCCTATTATAATATTACTTACATATTGTATACCAGTGTACTTACCAGTTCTTATTTAATATATCGTTGTTATACCAGTGCTTCGATCTTGTTATTCTTGTGTTAGTTCAACACCATCTTCCAATTCAGTTCTTGCATCGAATATATTAAACTCGTGACATATCCGGACTTGGTCTAAAGTGCGCAGTGGAAACGCTGAGCCGCCAATAAGGAATTTGAAGCGAGTCATAGAGAAGTTCTCGTGCCACGTCTAGAATTGGTCTAAAGTGCGCAGTGGAAACGCTGAGCCGCCACTATAGACGTGAAGCGAGTTAACTACCTAAAAGGTTAATAACAAGTGGAAGTTCATTTTCATTATATTATTATTAATATTCCATCATTACTATTCCTTACCCATGCGACGCCCACGTCGAGCGGGACGCAAGTATCAACTTGCTAAATTGAGACGCGCGTTAAGAAATAAAGCGGTGCTCGAACAAATCATCGCCACTACCGAGTGGACAGAACTTCTGGGAACCACCGAGCACATTCCGTGTGACGCGTCCGATTACGTTTCTGTATACGGTTGCCCTTGCAACCCTCCTAAAGAGGTCAACCACGCGGACCTCTCGCGAGCTCCGACGCCAGTTCTACATCCGGTCGATTGTCCAGAGGTGATCGACATAGCCGACGACGACGACAGCCGAGACACGATCATCGTTCCCAGGGTCCGTTGCCGAATCATCCGTGACGTTCCTCTGCCAGCTCATCAACGTGTCGTCTTGCGGCCAGCATCCAAGGCCACTAACGTCGTCCCGAACCGAGCAGCAGCAACTCTGCCAGATCTTCCCCACCTCGAGGACATCTGTATAGAAGATCCGATGTACGACACCTACTGTCAGTACCGCCAGTTCCTGCTGCAACAATATTATTAGGCGTTAATACAACATTGCGGTGAGTCGTATAATATCTTGTATAATTGTTGAATCCTGTAAACTCACCGTTCTCGTTGCATCCTCTCGCGCGCGATTCTTGTCGGGACACTCCTTGTAACCGCGTCGGACGTTCTTTTCTTGACTGCATCCATAGCAATATCGGTTGTCCTAGTGCATATGACAGCCCGCGGCTGTCTCGGCACGAAAGACCACTCCTCATTTTAATCATAATACCTCAACCGTCCGTCTGTCACTGTTCTCTTTTCTCTCTCCTGGTACCTGTAACAAAAACACAGTGACGGACGTGACAAATTTGGCGCAGTCGGTAGGACATCGAAGTGGTCGCCGATATTTGCATTAATAAGCCCCGACGCGTGTCAGTGCGAAGTTCACATTTCTTAAATCCCATTTATATCTTTCAAAATGTCTCGCCCAATCACGCGATCTCAAAAGGATCTCCGAGCAGATCCTAACGCAGACCTTCCTCCAATGACCGAGGAAGAGTTACTCCTTTACGCGCAAGACCTCGCCCGTAGAGAGCAATATCTCAAAGAAGAAACTGATTTTATTGCCAAATTGCGTCTCAAATATGAAGAAGACGCACAAAACCAAAAGAATATGCTCGACGAAATACGAAAAGAGCTTCATAACATCCAAATCACGAGTCAAACCCTACGTCAACAATCGCCTACACCAGGCCCTAGTAACGTCTCTAATATGCGGGAACCTTCACCGCCAGAGCCACGCGAAATCCCACAGTATGAACCTACTGGTAATTTCGCTCTAAAACAAGCTGCCGAGCTTGTCCCTAGATTCGACGGAACTTCGTCTTCCGTCCTACAATTCATACGCGCATGTAAACGCGCGCGTGACACCGTACCGGCCACTGCAGAGCGTGCCCTCACAAAATTGCTCTGCAATAAACTCCACGATCGTGCTTATGCCGCTATAGAAGGCCAGCACATATTCACAATTTCTGCACTATGCGAGAAATTACGAACAGTACTGGGCCCATACAAATTCGTTGACCAGTACCGTGGCGATCTCGCGAGTGTACTCCAAGCTCCAAACGAGCACATCTTAGACTTCATCAATCGCGTTAAAGACCTTCGAACCGCGATTCAAGATGCCACAGATATTGGCCTTGATTACGAAGAACTAGATCGCTTCGTAGTAGATTGTTTTCTACGAGGTCTCCTTCCCCAGCTGCGTGCCGAAGTGCTTCATTGCCCTTCGCGAAATCCTGCCACTGTTTTCGAAGCAGCCATCTCTGCTTACAGGCAGTATGAATCAGACCAGACTCGTCGACGAGAACTGATCCGCGAAGAAAAACGAGTCAGCTTCTCTGATAACCGGCCGTATCGCCCGCGTTCCACGAATGAATCCGCTCGTGATATCCCAGAACGAACTCAAGAACGCCGCGATAACAGACCGGACTCGTCTCAGCAGTCCTCGAGAAACTCAAACCGGGACTCTTATCGCTCCCCGACGCCGCAACGGCGATGGGAAAATAATCCTCGCGACCAAAACACGTACCGCGATGGTCGCACAGATCGCCCCTCAAGCCCTAACAAGTTTTGCAACTACTGCAAAGTCCCCGGGCACGATATTCACGAGTGCCGTAAGCGCGCTTTTAATAATAATAGGAGGTCGGGAAACGAGTCCGGCCTCCCGACCGAAGCCAACCCAAGGCGGGAGGCCGCATCTTCAACCCAAACTACAGCCCGCACCCAAACAGCTATCCGGACGAACGACCAGTCCGACGATTCGTCTCAGCAGTAAATCTTGCTGCAGACTCACCAATTCCGCGCGTAAAAATCTCCGCCCCTCAATTACAAAAGAAGTGTGAATTTTTGTTAGACACGGGTTCGGAGATCAATTTAATACATCATGATAGGAAACATTCGGGTTCCCTTCTCGAACCCTTGCGCGCCCACGGCTGAGCCTCGCGATAAATTGGCAGCAGAGGTTATTTCAATGCCTTCGTCTATGACCAACGATCTCGTTAAAACTCTAGCCGCCAAGCGTGAGGAACATTCGGCAAGGAACGTTCGAGTGTCTTCCTCAAATCCTCGTGCACCCGCGGTCAGACCTTGCAGAGCCCCGGTGACGGAGGTTATTTCAATGCCTCCTCGGGATTCGATCGAGTGCTCCCTAGAGAAAAACGCCGTGAAAAGCCGGCCGGAATCGAAGGAGACTCGAGAGATATCGGAGTACACTGCGAGAAGTCGGATCGTGGAGCGTGAGGATCGAGTCCGAACAAAGACTCCTCTGAAATCCGAAGAATTCGTCCTCGAACCTCGTACCGTTGCGTGCATAGCGGTCGACGTCGATGGACCCAAACAGGGATATATCCGCCGTGTTAACGTAGCGCCGGATGTATTCCTGGGTGACTGCGTCGTCACCAATCGTAAAGGCAAAGCGAGCCTCCGGTGTTTTAACACCTCGTCGGAAAGAGTTTCATTTCGATTGCCCCCATTGGAGATGGAAGAAATCGAGTCGTACTCTTCCGACCTTTCTAATTCCGGGAACCATCCCGACGTATTCGGTAACCATCCCGACCATTCTACTTCCGGGTATCATCCCGACGTATTCGGTAACCATCCCGACCTTTCTAATTCCGGGAACCATCCCGACGTATTCGGTAACCATCCCGACCATTCTACTTCCGGGTATCATCCCGACGTATTCGGTAACCATCCCGACCTTACTAATTCCGGGAACTATCCCGACGCATTCGGTAACCATCCCGACCTTTCTAATTCCGGGTACTATCCCGACGCATTCGGTAACCATCCCGACCTTTCTAATTCCGGGAACTATCCCGACGCATTCGGTAACCATCCCGACCTTTCTAATTCCGGGTATCATCCCGACGTATTCGGTAACCATCCCGACCTTTCTAATTCCGGGTATCGTCCCGACGCATTCGGTAACCATCCCGACCTTTCTAACTCCGGTAACCAGCCCGATTCTCATACTAACTCCGGTAACCAGCCCGATTCTTATACTAACTCCGGTAACCAGCCCGATCATTATACTAACTCCGGTAACCAGCCCGATCCTTATTCTAACTCCGGTAACCAGCCCGATCAATTCCAAGACCAACTCCATTCCTACGACAATCAAAGATCTTCAAGACCCATATGTAAGCAGGTCTGTTCTATATTGCACAATAAACCCAGTGACAGTTCTAAACCAGAGAAGGATATCAAAGCCTCCAAAGTAAAAGAACTTCATAACTTACTTCGAAATCATATCTTTGATGATCCACAGAAACTCGATTCCTTTCAACTTCCATCTGCACGTTGCCATGCGAAGCGAAACGAATACGATAAAATTAATCTCTGCGCTACAGCGAAATACGCGTCAGCAAGAAAGAAATATAAATCCGAGTACCCTCGCGATAACAGATACCCCTACCAGATTAAACGAGCGAAATACGAAACCTCTGGTCAGCAAAATCTCCTTCGACCACCGGAAGATATAGAACAGGTATTCCTACTCAAAGAACCCTGCAAGGGCAAATTCGATGCGCAATATACGGGTCCTCACGAAATTTGCGACATCCTAGACTCAAACAATGTAAAAATTAAAGTAGGGAACCATTTTAAGATTGTACATGCAAACAAACTCAAGCGTGCGCCGAATAATCCAACGCAAACCCCGCGTCAGCGAAACGTGACACTCATCTGGAAGAAGATAAGGAAAGAACCCTGCCCGTTCTCAGTAGCCCCCACCTCCCTGATGAGATACAGGCAATACCAAAGTAATGACGACACTAGCAACTTGACGAAAGACCGTCAGTACGCTACGAACCGTCACGACAGCAGCATCCAAGCGGGACAACCTAACAAGATGTGCAAACAAGGCAAGATCCATAGGACATCAGACCGTAGAGCCAAGAGGTATCTACAGAACTACCTCCAAGTAATCTGTTTCACGGGAACAATCTACATAACCTCCGAGGGAAAACAATTATGCTGCACATGCAGTCTCCCTGCTAAGATAGGAAGAACGGAACGCTTCGATCACGTTAGAATGTACGGCATGTACAACACATGTGAACAATGCAAAGAGAACATCTGTGATGAAAAGCCAGTCTGGGACTGTGCTCCATGCGCTTACCAAATAGCACGTATGCGATCCAGGACAGATTTCCCTCACAGCCGTAGGCCAGTTATCGAAGAATTCAGTTTCGACTCTGAATCCAATTCCGACTCCGACACTGACTTCGACTCTGACTCCGACTCGGAAGACCTCCAAACCAGCGATAGTGACGCCTGTCACGTCCTGGCGGGGCTATAAGAGCAAGAGAAGAGAATACCGCGGCCCGGCTACTCTACTCTTCCACTGACTGACATTTAATAAAAGTGTTGGTCTTTTTATCAACAGACTAGGACCCGATGCCGACACCTGCATGCAGTCTTACACAGATGAATGATGCACGCGACCCTGAAACATACGCGGTAATATGTTCCACTTACTTTTACGCTTCGCTTGTTTGTCGATTGACACGAGACATGAATTCGCAACGGATGAACAGCTACGGTTGCGCTGATGGCCTTGAATACGGTCCGCTCTGCTTGACAGGCGTTGATCCAAATGGCTGGAAACGACCTTCAAGGATTGACGACTGCGCCAAACTCTGTCACGTCAATATTTGACAGGAACGACCTCCAATGATTGACAGCTGGCTGCTACGGTATTGTAGACGGATGCGCTCGTTGAGGAAACGGGCGTGGACGCTGTACGATACCGTGAATCTAACTCACGAATATCGTCCGCGTGATTGACGATATTTTAACTAGCGAAAACGGGCGTGGACGCTGTGCGATCCCGTGAATTTATCTCGCGAATATCGTCCGCGTGGTTGACGATATTTTGATTCGAGAAAACGGACGTGGATGCTGCGGAGCTTGCTATGCGAGCAAGTCTATCACTATCACGCACGTACGCGAACACGTAACAGGAAATTGAATAAGGAATACTATTCGCGAACTTTCCAGTGAGAACTCTATCTCTAACTAACAACGTGTCACTTCAAACTACGAAGTTAGGAGCAAGGAAATAATAATTGGGATTTAGATTGACTCTGGTAAAACAAAGTATATTATAAACGTAACAGAATACAAAGGTAAAGATGCTTATTATTAACGATATCGAAATACGTACTAAGTACGAAATATGAAACGCAATAAAAATGTTTAATTGAATAAACGAAGTAATATTTGAATTAAACGAATAAGAATACGATATTACTGAATGGTATTAGGGACTGTGTCTAAACAGTATGGATTTGGGAAGATTGTGTCTAAACAATCTGGATTTGGAAAGACTATGTCTAAATAGTCTGGACTTGGAAGATTGACGAAAACTCGACTGACCCACTCGGGTCCCCGGAGAGGACTGGGGAAAATCGAACGTTCGTCGACGAACAACGTTCGTCCGAAAAATGCTGACTTCGCAAAAGGGGACCGTGTCCTCTTTGTGCCGGTCTTCGTCGTAAACAGCGCGATGGCCGCCGCACTAGAGTCAGCAGTTTTCGTTCCCAGTGGTGCAGGACTCGAAAATTAAGTGGTAACCATTGGCGTACCTATTTATTTATTTAAATAAATTGGGACTTAGAATATTTTCGAGCGCTTGCTTTTGCAAGGCGTTTCGATGTAAATTTTATATGTCATATGATTAGTTGACATCATTTGTCGACCGATCATATGTTTGAAAATATTCTAAGTACTTTTGAAAATTACCAAAAATCGAAATTTTGGTAAAGTCTAAACAAACGCGAATTGAGAACATAACCTACAAATTTTTAGGTTAGTTTCATGATTTTCGCTCACGAGTCCAATGATATTTCAATCTTCGAGTTTGGGCCATTTTTGGCTATTTTAGGATTTTGACAGATTTTGGATTTTAGGTTATGTTGATGGATTTCAAACAGATGTACGTGGTGTTAAGGATTCATTGTTATGAAGGATTTTTAGGAGTTTTGGAATCTTTAAAGGGGAACGCTCGCTCTTATGTATCTAATTTTACATGTAGTCTTAAAGCTAACGTCGGAGGTGCGACCGACGTCACACCTCCCCCCTTAGAGAAGAGATTTCACGCAGTGGAATCTCTGCCTCTGGGTGGCGGTAGACAGGATGCACTGAAATGTCATCCCTGTCTCGCAACGCTGGGTCAAGGGAATCGCAAATTAACGTTCGTTTCGTCAAGGGAGGACGGGTTCGGAATTCTCCGACACTGGCACTATCACTAGTTTCTGCTTAAATGTCACCATTGTCTGAATCGGTGTCATCGCTGGAACTATCGGATATCCAGTCAGGGTCGTCCCGTTGTGCGATCCATCTTGCCGATAGAATCTGTCCGCAAGGGATGCACTCCAATACTGGTGTTTCGGTGCATAGCCTTATTCCACAATACTCGCATCTATTTGGGATGTTATACATCCGCTGATGCTCCCATCGTTCCACTCTAACAATTCGGGTGTATTGGCTGCAGTTGCGGCACAGCAACTTGCCGTTGCAAGCCACTCGAACTATCCCATTGTAACAGATAGTGTTGTTGTATCGTCTCATGTATCGGTGAGCTTTCAGCACGGTCGGCTGTCTTCCTCCCATCGGTCCGCACATCTTTCTGTCGTGGATAGCTATGGGATCCGCAATGTGACTCGGAGCTTGATCGGATGAGGAGTGAAGAGTCTCGTAAGCTGACTCCTCTGGTTGGACCCTTGGCTCGCTATCGTCTTTCTTAGAAGGATCAGAGATTAAGTTTGCAGTTACAATATTTCGCTGACGCGTGTCCTGTCTCGGGCTACCTGGAAGACGTTTAATCTTATTTGCATGGACAATTTTGAAATGGTTTCCTATTCGTAATTTGACATTGTTCGTATCAAGCATTTCTATTATCTCATGCGGTCCAGTATATTGCGCGTCGAATTTTCCTTTACGAGGTTCTTTTAACAAGTATACCTGTTCGCCTACCGTGAACTGCACGGGGTTAATCTTCCTATCATAATAAGTCTTTGATTTCTGCTTTGCCGCTACTAAATTATCGCGCGCGCGGGATTGTGTCTCGCTTATCTTTCTTTGTAGGTCAAAGAGGTAACCTGCGTAGGACTCGTTCTCTACTGCGTAGAGATGGGAATCAGAGGAAGGAACACGGGCCAGGGAACCGAATACCAACTCGTGTGGGGTGAAGTCTGTTCCCTCGTGTACGCTGGTATTGTAGCTAAACATTGCCAAGTTTATCCATTTATCCCAGTTATTTTTGTTGACGTACTGCTTCAAATATTCCGTCAGTACATGATGCGATCTCTCAATGGATCCGTTGCTTTGTGGATGGAAAGCAGTGGTTTGGAGGCGTGTAATCCTGAATCTTTTTGCGATAGCCTTCATAAGGGAGCTTGTGAAGTTAGTCCCTTGATCCGTTAATATTGCCTTAGGCGTTCCAAAGCGACATATCAGGTGGTCGATGAAGGCGTTTGCTGTACTGACGGAGTCGGTAGATTTGAGCGGCACTGCGACGGAGTATTTTGTAAGAAGGTCTTGCATCGTCATTACATATGTGTTGCCATCTTCGGTAGTGGGTAATGGTCCCACGATGTCTAGCGAGACCTTATCAAACGCCCTGCCGGGCGTATCCGTTAACTTCATTGGTAGGCGAGTTTTTACTCTTGTTAACTTGTTACGCTGGCAACTCAGGCAATTGTTAACGTAGTTGGTTACGTCCTTTTTGAGGCTGTTCCACCAGTATTTTTCTCTTATCCTTTTGTATGTCTTGGTTATGCCTTTATGGCCGGCATACGCTGATACATGGTTCTCCGTGATGATCTCCATCCTTCTATCCTCAGCGGGGATTTGGACCTCGTTCGAACAGAGAAATATTTGGACTGGTGTGTCCTCGAATGTTTCTGTGAGTAGATTGATCACGTATTCTCTCGACAAATGGTCGAGGAATGTTTTAGAGATTGAAAAGGATTCCAACGCGAGCTCGTTGACAACGTCGATCAACGTTCTAAGACATTCTTTGAGGTCGTCTGCAGATACCTCATGAAGCGGCGATTGTTTAATCGGTATCTGGATTAACTTGTATTTACCGTGATCTGTTACCCTAGCTCTATGTAGGAGTAAGTCTTGGGATTTGGCCAGTTTGCCTTGTCTATAGAGATCTACGGCCCCGAGATCGATGGGCCGTCCGTCCATCGTTATGAAGCAAACTAAATTGTCCCTTCTCATTATTAATCGGTCTCTTGTATGAATTATTCTTCTTCTACGTGGTGTAGGATTGCTTTCTTCTTCTTCTTCTTCTTCTTCTTCTTCTTCTTCTTCTTCTTCTTCTTCTTCTTCTGAGGGAATACTCTCTTCTCGCTCATCGAAGACATCTGGTCCGGTCAAGGAAGGCGGAAATATAGGAGAAAAGGAAAGAGTTTCTTCGACTCCCAGATCCCGTAGTAATCCTTGATCGGCGATTGAAATAAGAGGCGGGGATGCTGCGCGGGGGTCATCAGAATGCGATGGCGTACCCATCGATGGTCCCGGTGACGAGGCTGCCGATGATCTTCTCCTTTTTGGGGGCATTGACTTCGGTGGAGGCATGAGAATTGAATCGTCTCTATCTTTCTTCCTGCGGCGTGCGTCGAAAAGAGGAGTCCCCGGGCTTGACAATGGCGTCCTAGGCGGAGTCGTTTCCTCTGAATCGGTCCATGAGATGGGCAATGCCACCGGATTCCGGGATAGGGCATCCGCATTAGAGTTGGCTCTGCCAGGTTTGTAGATAACCTGGTATTCGAACTCTGCCAATTTTAATCTCCACCGGAGGAGCCGGGATGTGGGATCCTTTACGGATGTCATCCACACCAGCGGTCTGTGATCGGTGATGAGTAAGAATTTCCTGCCGTAAATGTACGGGCGGAAATATTGGACGGCGAATATTATGGCTAAACACTCCTTTTCTATTGTGGAGTAGTTTAGTTCAGCGCCGTGAAGGATACGTGACGCGTACGCGATAGGGCGATCCTTTCCCACGTCGCCTTGGCTTAGGACAGCGCCGATCGCGTACCCTGAGGCGTCGCAAGTTACGTTGAATGGTTTCCCAAAATCTGGGTACTGGAGGACAGGCTCCGTACACAATGCCTGTCGTAAAGTCTCGAAGGCTTCCTCCTGCTTTGACCCCCACACGAATTTCGTATCCTTGGTAAGGAGTTGGGTGAGGGGTTTGGAAATATGAGCGAATCTATCTATGAATCTGCGGTAATAGCCCGCTAGACCTAAAAATTCGCGGACGTTCTTTGCGTTTTTCGGTCGAGGATAATTTTGGACCGCGTTAATTTTTTTAGGGCATGGCCGTACGCCATCCTCGCTAATCTGGTGTCCTAGGTAAGCTACCTCTCTGTGCAAAAACCCGCATTTAGACGGTTGTAATTTCAAATTGGCGGCTCTCAATCGGCGAGCCAATTTATCAAATTTCGCTTTGTGTTCTTCTAGGGAACGCGCGTATATGACTATATCGTCAAGATAAACGAAGAGTTCGTTACCCTGGAGACCGGTTAGAATCGTATCCATTAGTCGCTGGAACGTAGCCGGCGCATTACGCAATCCGAACGGCATTCTATTATACTGGTAATGTCCGAACGGAGTTGAGAAGGCGGTTTTTGCGGCGTCCTCCTTTTCCATGCCTATTTGGTGAAACCCGCTTGCCAGATCAAATACGCTAAAATATTTGGCACTACCCAGCTGATCTAAGATCTCGTTTATGCTGGGCAGTGGATAAGCGTCTGCTATTGACTTCTCGTTTAAAGCGCGATAGTCAATTACCATTCTCCATTTCTTATTTCCTTCGGCATCCGCTTTCTTCGGTACGATCCACAAAGGGGAGTTATACGGTGAACTAGAGGGTGCGACTATATCATTTTGTAAGAGTTCACACATTTGTTTGTCGATCTCCTCTTTGTGAATCGGCGGATACCGGTATTGCTTGGTATGTACGGGGATGTCGTCCGTCGTGGGGATTTTATGTGTTACAGCGTTAGTTTTCCCCAGACGATCCCCTTGAAGGTGGAAGAGATCATTATTCTCCTCCAATAAAGATTTGACATGGTCTATCTCGTCGTGATCGAGGTGATCCATGGGAATAGTTTCCATAAGCTCATTAACGCGAGCATTACGGGACTTGGTAATGGAATGGACCCTTTTGGGTATGAATTCGAAGCCTTTCATAAGGGGTTTCGAGTATGAGTGATCGGGATGGTTACCGGAATTGCTTAGGAAATCGGGATGGCTACCGGAATCGTCGGGATGGTTACCGGAATTATTTAAAGAATCGGGATGGCTACCGGAATCGTCGGGATGGTTACCGGAATTATTTAAAGAATCGGGATGGCTACCGGAATCGTCGGGATGGTTACCGGAATTATTTAAAGAATCGGGATGGCTACCGGAATCGTCGGAATGGTTACCGGAATTAATAGAAGACGCGAGTTGATCGTTAACGATCGTCTCGTGCGCGCGGCACGCACGAGCATTGAATAAGTCCGAATTGACTTCGGCTTGAATATTCGAAAAGGGAACCTCGATCTCTTCCACCTCCAACGTAGGCAGGGAGAAGGACGCCACTTCGGACGATGCGTTAAAGCATCGCAGGTATGCCTTTCCGTTACGGTTGGTGACTAAACAATCACCTAAGAACACATCGGGTTTTACATCTACTTTTCGCACATACCCTTCGCTTGGGCCCTTTACGTTGACGGCTATGCAGGCGGCGGTACGGCTTTCGATGGAATATTCCCGAGGATTCGAAAAGGGAATACGTAGGTTTTTATACTCTACGCATTCCTTCGCAAATGATATCTCTGCTCCCTCTCTGAAGAAGGGGGAGCCTAAGATACCATCTATATTAATTGGAAAACTGTCAGGCAGAACGTGTAGCGTGACTTTAATGGAATCTGCTAGCTCCGCATTGATATAACCGAGGGTCGCAATTTCTCCTTCTGTCACGCCATGGACGTGTATGACGCTGTCAGTTTTTAGATGAACGTCAGATTTGATACCAGACGCTCGGATTAAGTTGACCTCGGACCCGGTGTCCAAGAGGAACTCACACTCTTTTGAGAAGAGTGACGATCTTGCTTTTATTCGAGGGATAGGGGAGTCCGGCGCGAGATTTATTGCCGAGACTAATTTCGCGGATGGTCGTTCATTCTGCTGACCGTCCGGGTTATCTCTCCTATCTACTCGAATTTCATCTACTGCTGGTCGTTGCTGATGACGGCCAGCTGTGTTGCCTTTTGGCGATTCTCTTGGGATGCCTCCCGTCCTTTGGTCGCGTTTGTCGGGAGGCTTGATTCGTTTCCCGACTCATTTCTACTGTAATATTCGCGGCGGCGACATTCGTGTATGTCATGTCCCGTGCGCTTACAATATTTACAATACTTCTGATTCTCCGTAGGAAAGCGATCGCGACCTGGGGACTGGGAAGCGCGATCTTCGCGTTTATACGTTTCGCGCTGATTTGATTGCGACGGTTCGTGACGTCGCGGAGGAGGAGAGCGATACGCGTCTCTGTTATCGGGTTTCCTGTCTCGCCAGGATTCACGAGGTGAAAAGGAAGGTCGTTGATCTTTCCTTTCCGAAGATCTGTTGCGCTGCTCAGGCGCATTCCTATCATAATAAGAGTTGCTTGATCGCTCTGGTGTGCGATTACGAGAGTCGGAGAATGCAACGCGGCGTCCGTCGTCACGATAACGAACACGGTCAAGCTCGTACTGTTTGTACGCGGTTACTGCTTCGTCGAATATTTTCTGTAATTCGAGTGACGCGCAGAGCCTGACCTCGGCTCGAAGCGCTGGGATAAGACCACGCATGAAACAATCAATTGTGAATTTGTCAATCTCGTCTAGATTGGGGACCCCGCGGCCTGAATCTATGATCGCCGTTCTAAGGTCCTTTACTCGCGTAATATAATTCAACACGTGCTCGGACTGTCCCTGGTGTATCGAAGCTAATTCTCCGCGATACTGATCGATGAATTTATATGGGCCTAGTACATCTTTCAGGCGGTTGCACAATTCAGAGATTGTGTTAATATTTACGTCTTCAATCGCGGCGTATGCCTGTCCTCTAAGCTTATTGCATACTAATCTAGTAAGGGTACGCTCAGCTGTGGCTGGAACAGCTTCCAAGGCTCGCTTGCACGCGCGAACGAATTGTAGCACGGTTATGGAGGTGCCGTCAAAGGTAGGCACAAGTTCAACCGCTTGTTTAACGGTGAAATTCGAAGAATCGTGCATTATGGGTTCGCGGGGCGCAACGACTGGGCTAGCTGGAATTGATTGAGAATCTCTGGCCGATCGGATTTCTGCTATCTCGCGGCGTATATCCTCGTACGTTACTCTCTGCTCACGCGTTTCTGTTTCGTATTGCAATTTGAGTTGAGTCAACGCGGCGGTTTGATTAATGAGAGCTGCTTCTCTACGAGCTAAATCTTTCTGGAATTCAATTAATTCCTCTTCCGTAGGAGGAACCTTCTTTCTAGCCTCGCTACGCGTTTCCATGATTGCGTCGCTTGAAAATTTCTAAGTATGAAATTCGCGAAAAATAATCCGACTATATAACGTGGGCGAAGGGGCGTTTTCTAAACCGCCCGTCGCACTTTAACGTTCACTAAAACTCTCGATGAATTTGTACTGAGTACGAACATCGCGAAAAATAATTTGAGTATGTAACGTGGGCGAAAGGGCATTTCCTTCACTGCCCGTCGCACTTTTAACTGACACTATGCTTTCACGGACTCTAAGTCTACTGCGTTAAATTGTCAAACAATGATGGAACGCGCAGGGGTTCGCGTGCTAACACTGATTCTATTTTTATTCCTCGATGCCGTGCTTCTAACATCGGTGACCAACGACTGTCCTACCGACTGCGCCAAATTTGTCACGTCCTGGCGGGGCTATAAGAGCAAGAGAAGAGAATACCGCGGCCCGGCTACTCTACTCTTCCACTGACTGACATTTAATAAAAGTGTTGGTCTTTTTATCAACAGACTAGGACCCGATGCCGACACCTGCATGCAGTCTTACACAGATGAATGATGCACGCGACCCTGAAACATACGCGGTAATATGTTCCACTTACTTTTACGCTTCGCTTGTTTGTCGATTGACACGAGACATGAATTCGCAACGGATGAACAGCTACGGTTGCGCTGATGGCCTTGAATACGGTCCGCTCTGCTTGACAGGCGTTGATCCAAATGGCTGGAAACGACCTTCAAGGATTGACGACTGCGCCAAACTCTGTCACGTCAATATTTGACAGGAACGACCTCCAATGATTGACAGCTGGCTGCTACGGTATTGTAGACGGATGCGCTCGTTGAGGAAACGGGCGTGGACGCTGTACGATACCGTGAATCTAACTCACGAATATCGTCCGCGTGATTGACGATATTTTAACTAGCGAAAACGGGCGTGGACGCTGTGCGATCCCGTGAATTTATCTCGCGAATATCGTCCGCGTGGTTGACGATATTTTGATTCGAGAAAACGGACGTGGATGCTGCGGAGCTTGCTATGCGAGCAAGTCTATCACTATCACGCACGTACGCGAACACGTAACAGGAAATTGAATAAGGAATACTATTCGCGAACTTTCCAGTGAGAACTCTATCTCTAACTAACAACGTGTCACTTCAAACTACGAAGTTAGGAGCAAGGAAATAATAATTGGGATTTAGATTGACTCTGGTAAAACAAAGTATATTATAAACGTAACAGAATACAAAGGTAAAGATGCTTATTATTAACGATATCGAAATACGTACTAAGTACGAAATATGAAACGCAATAAAAATGTTTAATTGAATAAACGAAGTAATATTTGAATTAAACGAATAAGAATACGATATTACTGAATGGTATTAGGGACTGTGTCTAAACAGTATGGATTTGGGAAGATTGTGTCTAAACAATCTGGATTTGGAAAGACTATGTCTAAATAGTCTGGACTTGGAAGATTGACGAAAACTCGACTGACCCACTCGGGTCCCCGGAGAGGACTGGGGAAAATCGAACGTTCGTCGACGAACAACGTTCGTCCGAAAAATGCTGACTTCGCAAAAGGGGACCGTGTCCTCTTTGTGCCGGTCTTCGTCGTAAACAGCGCGATGGCCGCCGCACTAGAGTCAGCAGTTTTCGTTCCCAGTGGTGCAGGACTCGAAAATTAAGTGGTAACCATTGGCGTACCTATTTATTTATTTAAATAAATTGGGACTTAGAATATTTTCGAGCGCTTGCTTTTGCAAGGCGTTTCGATGTAAATTTTATATGTCATATGATTAGTTGACATCATTTGTCGACCGATCATATGTTTGAAAATATTCTAAGTACTTTTGAAAATTACCAAAAATCGAAATTTTGGTAAAGTCTAAACAAACGCGAATTGAGAACATAACCTACAAATTTTTAGGTTAGTTTCATGATTTTCGCTCACGAGTCCAATGATATTTCAATCTTCGAGTTTGGGCCATTTTTGGCTATTTTAGGATTTTGACAGATTTTGGATTTTAGGTTATGTTGATGGATTTCAAACAGATGTACGTGGTGTTAAGGATTCATTGTTATGAAGGATTTTTAGGAGTTTTGGAATCTTTAAAGGGGAACGCTCGCTCTTATGTATCTAATTTTACATGTAGTCTTAAAGCTAACGTCGGAGGTGCGACCGACGTCACACGCCACTTCAGACGAAGATGACTGGACGGTGCCATCAAAGGTACACATAGCTGCAGACATCAGGGACCACAATGCGGATCCCGACCAGGACGGAACAGCCGAACCTAACAATTAAAATATACAGTCAGTTACAGAAAAGTGCAAGTGAAAGTATTAGTGAACAAAGTGATTCCCCACCCACCCTAAACCCCGAGAAAAGACAGTCGAAAAATGAACATTGCGAATACGACTTGTCGGACATTACAAAACCAGCCCCAGCCCCACGTGCCGACACCGACAACATTTCAGTGCGACCAGTGTTTCGTACAAATATAGGAAATACTCGCCGAGAACTGTGCTCCCTGCGCGGAGTACCTCCGGACGATGCGTCGCATGAATGAGTGTGTGATCGAGTGTTGAGCGAGAAATTTCTTCCTTGTAAGAAATTTCTTTTCCGCGTTGGGAGGTGTTACGTCGTCCGATGTACGACGTTGGCCTTGTACACACACTATGTATACAAGGTCTGATCTGCATAAGATCCACACACCGTCCCCTAGACATAAGAGCATAGTATTAAGATCTCATTATTCTATTGTTCTAATCCTTATCTCCGTCTCTACCCATCACCATAACTTCACCTTGATCAACACCTTACCTCAGTTTCAACCCATCACCACGACACATAATGCAATAAAGTATTGCATCACTCTGGAAGCATCTAGAAGCTTCTAGAAACGTCGAGAAGTCCAAAGACTGCTGCATCAGCAGTCCCACGCTCGTAGAGGGCAATAGGACAGCCACGAGACTGCAGCGTCAGCAGAAATGCACGTGCAGTCCCCGGGAGCAAAGACGCTGCTGCGTCAGCGGTTCTCCCACTCCGACGACTGAAGAACAAAGAGACTGCAGCGTCAGCTATCCCCACTCCGAACGAAGGAGGCAAGGCAGAGCGGACGCTTGCATCAGTCCGCCTTCAGCCAGCGACTCGCACAGACGTGCCTACCTGGCCTCAGAGTCAGTCCGGCTTCAAGAGCAGACGTGTTCAGTCTAGCTCCGCGAAAGTGAAGTGTGTCGATCCTTCACTCCTAATTCCAATTCCAATTCCAACTCTAACTCAACTCAACTCAAGTCCTAATTCTCATACATTATTCCTATAACATATTACTATATCCATTATTCATTAATCCAATTACTACTCCTATTATAATATTACTTACATATTGTATACCAGTGTACTTACCAGTTCTTATTTAATATATCGTTGTTATACCAGTGCTTCGATCTTGTTATTCTTGTGTTAGTTCAACTGTTACGTCGTCCGATGTACGACGTTGGCCTTGTACACACACTATGTATACAAGGTCTGATCTGCATAAGATCCACACACCGTCCCCTAGACATAAGAGCATAATATTAAGATCTCATTATTGTATTGTTCTAATCCTTATCTCCGTCTCTACCCATCACCATAACTTCACCTTGATCAACACCTTACCTCAGTTTCAACCCATCACCACGACACTAATGCAATAAAGTATTGCATCACTCTGGAAGCATCTAGAAGCTTCTAGAAACGTCGAGAAGTCCAAAGACTGCTGCATCAGCAGTCCCACGCTCGTAGAGGGCAATAGGACAGCCACGAGACTGCAGCGTCAGCAGAAATGCACGTGCAGTCCCCGGGAGCAAAGACGCTGCTGCGTCAGCGGTTCTCCCACTCCGACGACTGAAGAACAAAGAGACTGCAGCGTCAGCTATCCCCACTCCGAACGAAGGAGGCAAGGCAGAGCGGACGCTTGCATCAGTCCGCCTTCAGCCAGCGACTCGCACAGACGTGCCTACCTGGCCTCAGCCGCCAGTCCGGCTTCTTCCGACTTCAAGAGCAGACGTGTTCAGTCTAGCTCCGCGAAAGTGAAGTGTGTCGATCCTTCACTCCTAATTCCAATTCCAATTCCAACTCTAACTCAACTCAACTCAAGCCCTAATTCTCATACATTAATCCTACAACATATTACTATATCCATTATTCATTAATCCAATTACTACTCCAATTATAATACTACTTACATATTGTATACCAGTGTACTTACCAGTTCTTATTTAATATATCGTTGTTATACCAGTGCTTCGATCTTGTTATTCTTGTGTTAGTTCAACACCATCTTCCAATTCAGTTCTTGCATCGAATATATTAAACTCGTGACATATCCGGACTTGGTCTAAAGTGCGCAGTGGAAACGCTGAGCCGCCAATAAGGAATTTGAAGCGAGTCATAGAGAAGTTCTCGTGCCACGTCTAGAATTGGTCTAAAGTGCGCAGTGGAAACGCTGAGCCGCCACTATAGACGTGAAGCGAGTTAACTACCAAAAAGGTTAATAACAAGTGGAAGTTCATTTCATTATATATTATTAATATTCCATCATTACTATTCCTTACCCATGCGACGCCCACGTCGAGCGGGACGCAAGTATCAACTTGCTAAATTGAGACGCGCGTTGAGAAATAAAGCGGTGCTCGATCAAATCATTGCCACTACCGAGTGGACAGAACTTCTGGGAACCACCGAGCACATTCCGTGTGACGCGTCCGATTACGTTTCTGTATACGGTTGCCCTTGCAACCCTCCTAAAGAGGTCAACCACGCGGACCTCTCGCGAGCTCCGACGCCAGTTCTACATCCGGTCGATTGTCCAGAGGTGATCGACATAGCCGACGACAACGACAGCCGAGACACGATCATCGTTCCCAGGGTCCGTTGCCGAATCATCCGTGACGTTCCTCTGCCAGCTCATCAACGTGTCGTCTTGCGGCCAGCATCCAAGGCCACTAATGTCGTCCCGAACCGAGCAGCAGCAACTCTGCCAGATCTTCCCCACCTCGAGGACATCTGTATAGAAGATCCGATGTACGACACCTACTGTCAGTACCGCCAGTTCCTGCTGCAACAATATTATTAGGCGTTAATACAGCATTGCGGTGAGTCGTATAATATCTTGTATAATTGCTGAATCCTGTAAACTCACCGTTTTCGTTGCATCATCTCGCGCGTGATTCTTGTCGGACACTTCTTGTAACCGCGTCGGACGTTCTTTTCTTGACTGCATCCATAGCAATATCGGTTGTCCTAGTGCATATGACAGCCCGCGGCTGTCTCGGCACGAAAGACCACTCCTCATTTTAATCATAATATCTCAACCGTCCGTCTGTCACTGTTCTCTTTTCTCTCTCTTGGTACCTGTAACAAAAACACAGTGACGGACGTGACAAATTTGGCGCAGTCGGTAGGACAACGAAGTGGTCGCCGATATTTGCATTAATAAGCCCCGACGCGTGTCAGTGCGAAATTCACATTTCTAAATCCCATTCATATCTTTCAAAATGTCTCGCCCAATCACGCGATCTCAAAGGGATCTCCAAGCAGATCCTAACGCAGACCTTCCCCCAATGACCGAGGAAGAGTTACTCCTTTATGCGCAAGACCTCGCCCGTAGAGAGCAATATCTCAAAGAAGAAACTGATTTTATTGCCAAATTGCGTCTCAAATATGAAGAAGACGCACAAAACCAAAAGAATATGCTCGACGAAATACGAAAAGAGCTTCATAACATCCAAATCACGAGTCAAAGCCTACGTCAACAATCGCCTACACCAGACCCTAGTAACGTCTCTAATATGCGGGAACCTTCACCGCCAGAGCCACGCGAAATCCCACAGTATGAACCTACTGGTAATTTCGCTCTAAAACAAGCCGCCGAGCTTGTCCCTAGATTCGACGGAACTTCGTCTTCCGTCCTACAATTCATACGTGCATGCAAACGCGCGCGTGACACCGTACCGGCCACTGCAGAGCGTGCCCTCACAAAATTGCTCTGCAATAAACTCCACGATCGTGCTTATGCCGCTATAGAAGGCCAGCACATATTCACAATTTCTGCACTATGCGAGAAATTACGAACAGTACTGGGCCCATACAAATTCGTGGACCAGTACCGTGGCGATCTCGCGAGTGTACTCCAAGCTCCAAACGAGCACATCTTAGACTTCATCAATCGCGTTAAAGACCTTCGAACCGCGATTCAAGATGCCACAGATATTGGCCTTGATTACGAAGAACTAGATCGCTTCGTAGTAGATTGTTTTCTACGAGGTCTCCTTCCCCAGCTGCGTGCCGAAGTGCTTCATTGCCCTTCGCGAAATCCTGCCACTGTTTTCGAAGCAGCCATCTCTGCTTACAGGCAGTATGAGTCAGACCAGACTCGTCGACGAGAACTGATCCGCGAAGAAAAACGAGTCAGCTTCTCTGATAACCGGCCGTATCGCCAGCGTTCCACGTACGAGTCCCCTCGTGACATTCCAGAGCGAACTCAAGAACGCCGCGATAACAGACCGGACTCGTCTCAGCAGTCCTCGAGAAACTCAAACCGGGACTCTTATCGCTCCCCGACGCCGCAACGGCGATGGGAAAACAATCCTCGCGACCAAAACACATACCGCGATGGTCGCACAGATCGCCCCTCAAGCCCTAACAAATTTTGCAACTACTGCAAAGTCCCCGGGCACGATATTCACGAGTGCCGTAAGCGCGCTTTCAATAATAATAGGAGGTCGGGAAACGAGTCCGGCCTCCCGACCGAAGCCAACCCAAGGCGGGAGGCCGCATCTTCAACCCAAACTACAGCCCGCACCCAAACAGCTATCCGGACGAACGACCAGTCCGACGATTCGTCTCAGCAGTAAATCTTGCTGCAGACTCACCAATCCCGCGCGTAAAAATCTCCGCCCCTCAATTACAAAAGAAGTGTGAATTTTTGTTGGACACGGGTTCGGAGATCAATTTAATTCGTGCGTCAAGTCTAGAACCAAATCTACCTATAGATCATACGAACACTATAGAAGTCCAAGGAATAACCGAGGGATCCATTCCAACTCTCGGTCAAATTAAAATACACTTACAGGGTCAAAACCCTATCGAATTTCATGTCTTGGAAGAAAACTTCCCAATTAACATCGACGGAATCCTCGGTTCTCCCTTCTTCAGAACAGGAGCCGAGATCTCCTTTGCGAATCAATCCATAACGATAGGAAACATTCGGGTTCCCTTCTCGAACCCTTGCGCGCCCACGGCTGAGCCTCGCGATAAATTGGCAGCAGAGGTTATTTCAATGCCTTCGTCTATGACCAACAATCTCGTTAAAACTCCAGCCGCCAAGCGTGAGGAACATTCGGCAAGGAACGTTCGAGTGTCTTCCTCAAATCCTCGTGCACCCGCGGTCAGACCTTGCAGAGCTCCGGTGACGGAGGTTATTTCAATGCCTCCTCGGGATTCGATCGAGTACTCCCTAGAGAAAAACGCCGTGAAAAGCCGGCCGGAATCGAAGGAGACTCGAGAGATATCGGAGTACACTGCGAGAAGTCGGATCGTGGAGCGTGAGGATCGAGTCCGAACAAAGACTCTTCCGAAATCCGAAGAAGTCGTCCTCGAACCTCGTACCGTTGCGTGCATAGCGGTCGACGTCGAAGGACCTAAACAGGGATATATCCGCCGTGTCAATGTAGCGCCGGATGTATTCCTGGGTGACTGCGTCGTCACCAATCGTAAAGGCAAAGCGAGCCTCCGGTGTTTTAACACCTCGTCGGAAAGAGTTTCATTTCGATTGCCCCCATTGGAGATGGAAGAAATCGAGTCGTACTCTTCCGACCTTTCTAATTCCGGGTATCATCCCGACGTATTCGGTAACCATCCCGACCTTTCTAATTCCGGGAACCATCCCGACGTATTCGGTAACCATCCCGACCTTTCCAATTCCGGGTACCATCCCGACGTATTCGGTAACCATCCCGACCTTTCCAATTCCGGGAACCATCCCGACGCATTCGGTAACCATCCCGACATTACTAACTCCGGTAACCAGCCCGATTCTTATACTAACTCCGGTAACCAGCCCGATCATTATACTAACTCCGGTAACCAGCCCGATTCTCATACTAACTCCGGTAACCAGCCCGATTCTTATACTAATTCCGGTAACCAGCCCGATCCTTATTCTAACTCCGGTAACCAGCCCGATCAATTCCAAGACCAACTCCATTCCTACGACAATCAAAGATCTTCAAGACCCATATGTAAGCAGGTCTGTTCTATATTGCACAATAAATCCAGCGACAGTTCTAAACCAGAGAAGGATATCAAAGCCTCCAAAGTAAAAGAACTTCATAACTTGCTTCAAAATCATATCTTTGATGATCCACAGAAACTCGATTCCTTTCAACTTCCATCTGCACGTTGCCATGCGAAGCGAAACGAATACGATAAAATTAATCTCTGCGCTACAGCGAAATACGCGTCAGCAAGAAAGAAATATAAATCCGAGTACCCTCGCGATAACGGATATTCCTATGAGAATAAGCGAGCGAAATTCGAAGCCCAGCATCGGCAAAATCTCCTTCGACCACCGGAAGATATAGAACAGGTATTCCTACTCAAAGAACCCTGCAAGGGCAAATTCGATGCGCAATATACGGGTCCTCACGAAATTTGCGACATCCTAGACTCAAACAATGTAAAAATTAAAGTAGGGAACCATTTTAAGATTGTACATGCAAACAAACTCAAGCGTGCGCCGAATAATCCAACGCAAACCCCGCGTCAGCGAAACGTGACACTCATCTGGACACAGATAAGAAAAGACAAAAGTGTTAGTGAACAAAGTGATTCCCCACCCACCCTAAACCCCGAGAAAAGACAGTCGAATAATGAACATTGCGAATACGACTTGTCGGACATTACAAAGCCAGCCCCAGCCCCACGTGCTGACACCGACAACATTTCAGTGCGACCAGTGTTTCGTACAAATATAAGAAATACTCGCCGAGAACTGTGCTCCCTGCGCGGAGTACCCCCGGACGATGCGTCGCATGAATGAATGTGAAAGCGAGTGTTGAGCGAGAAATTTCTCCCATGTAAGAAATTTCTTTTCCGCGTTGGGAGGTGTTACGTCGTCCGATGTACGACGTTGGCCTTGTACACACACTATGTATACAAGGTCTGATCTGCATAAGATCCACACACCGTCCCCTAGACATAAGAGCATAATATTAAGATCTCATTATTGTATTGTTCTAATCCTTATCTCCGTCTCTACCCATCACCATAACTTCACCTTGATCAACACCTTACCTCAGTTTCAACCCATCACCACGACACTAATGCAATAAAGTATTGCATCACTCTGGAAGCATCTAGAAGCTTCTAGAAACGTCGAGAAGTCCAAAGACTGCTGCATCAGCAGTCCCACGCTCGTAGAGGGCAATAGGACAGCCACGAGACTGCAGCGTCAGCAGAAATGCACGTGCAGTCCCCGGGAGCAAAGACGCTGCTGCGTCAGCGGTTCTCCCACTCCGACGACTGAAGAACAAAGAGACTGCAGCGTCAGCTATCCCCACTCCGAACGAAGGAGGCAAGGCAGAGCGGACGCTTGCATCAGTCCGCCTTCAGCCAGCGACTCGCACAGACGTGCCTACCTGGCCTCAGCCGCCAGTCCGGCTTCTTCCGACTTCAAGAGCAGACGTGTTCAGTCTAGCTCCGCGAAAGTGAAGTGTGTCGATCCTTCACTCCTAATTCCAATTCCAATTCCAACTCTAACTCAACTCAACTCAAGCCCTAATTCTCATACATTAATCCTACAACATATTACTATATCCATTATTCATTAATCCAATTACTACTCCAATTATAATACTACTTACATATTGTATACCAGTGTACTTACCAGTTCTTATTTAATATATCGTTGTTATACCAGTGCTTCGATCTTGTTATTCTTGTGTTAGTTCAACACCATCTTCCAATTCAGTTCTTGCATCGAATATATTAAACTCGTGACATATCCGGACTTGGTCTAAAGTGCGCAGTGGAAACGCTGAGCCGCCAATAAGGAATTTGAAGCGAGTCATAGAGAAGTTCTCGTGCCACGTCTAGAATTGGTCTAAAGTGCGCAGTGGAAACGCTGAGCCGCCACTATAGACGTGAAGCGAGTTAACTACCAAAAAGGTTAATAACAAGTGGAAGTTCATTTCATTATATATTATTAATATTCCATCATTACTATTCCTTACCCATGCGACGCCCACGTCGAGCGGGACGCAAGTATCAACTTGCTAAATTGAGACGCGCGTTGAGAAATAAAGCGGTGCTCGATCAAATCATTGCCACTACCGAGTGGACAGAACTTCTGGGAACCACCGAGCACATTCCGTGTGACGCGTCCGATTACGTTTCTGTATACGGTTGCCCTTGCAACCCTCCTAAAGAGGTCAACCACGCGGACCTCTCGCGAGCTCCGACGCCAGTTCTACATCCGGTCGATTGTCCAGAGGTGATCGACATAGCCGACGACAACGACAGCCGAGACACGATCATCGTTCCCAGGGTCCGTTGCCGAATCATCCGTGACGTTCCTCTGCCAGCTCATCAACGTGTCGTCTTGCGGCCAGCATCCAAGGCCACTAATGTCGTCCCGAACCGAGCAGCAGCAACTCTGCCAGATCTTCCCCACCTCGAGGACATCTGTATAGAAGATCCGATGTACGACACCTACTGTCAGTACCGCCAGTTCCTGCTGCAACAATATTATTAGGCGTTAATACAGCATTGCGGTGAGTCGTATAATATCTTGTATAATTGCTGAATCCTGTAAACTCACCGTTTTCGTTGCATCATCTCGCGCGTGATTCTTGTCGGACACTTCTTGTAACCGCGTCGGACGTTCTTTTCTTGACTGCATCCATAGCAATATCGGTTGTCCTAGTGCATATGACAGCCCGCGGCTGTCTCGGCACGAAAGACCACTCCTCATTTTAATCATAATATCTCAACCGTCCGTCTGTCACTGTTCTCTTTTCTCTCTCTTGGTACCTGTAACAAAAACACAGTGACGGACGTGACACAACACCATCTTCCAATTCAGTTCTTGCATCGAATATATTAAACTCGTGACATATCCGGACTTGGT
Organism: Lasioglossum baleicum; assembly: GCF_051020765.1. NCBI lineage: Eukaryota > Metazoa > Arthropoda > Insecta > Hymenoptera > Halictidae > Lasioglossum > Lasioglossum baleicum. The sequence continues at coordinate 207,214 of NW_027469112.1, read as the reverse complement.
CTAAAGTGCGCAGTGGAAACGCTGAGCCGCCAATAAGGAATTTGAAGCGAGTCATAGAGAAGTTCTCGTGCCACGTCTAGAATTGGTCTAAAGTGCGCAGTGGAAACGCTGAGCCGCCACTATAGACGTGAAGCGAGTTAACTACCTAAAAGGTTAATAACAAGTGGAAGTTCATTTTCATTATATTATTATTAATATTCCATCATTACTATTCCTTACCCATGCGACGCCCACGTCGAGCGGGACGCAAGTATCAACTTGCTAAATTGAGACGCGCGTTAAGAAATAAAGCGGTGCTCGAACAAATCATCGCCACTACCGAGTGGACAGAACTTCTGGGAACCACCGAGCACATTCCGTGTGACGCGTCCGATTACGTTTCTGTATACGGTTGCCCTTGCAACCCTCCTAAAGAGGTCAACCACGCGGACCTCTCGCGAGCTCCGACGCCAGTTCTACATCCGGTCGATTGTCCAGAGGTGATCGACATAGCCGACGACGACGACAGCCGAGACACGATCATCGTTCCCAGGGTCCGTTGCCGAATCATCCGTGACGTTCCTCTGCCAGCTCATCAACGTGTCGTCTTGCGGCCAGCATCCAAGGCCACTAACGTCGTCCCGAACCGAGCAGCAGCAACTCTGCCAGATCTTCCCCACCTCGAGGACATCTGTATAGAAGATCCGATGTACGACACCTACTGTCAGTACCGCCAGTTCCTGCTGCAACAATATTATTAGGCGTTAATACAACATTGCGGTGAGTCGTATAATATCTTGTATAATTGTTGAATCCTGTAAACTCACCGTTCTCGTTGCATCCTCTCGCGCGCGATTCTTGTCGGGACACTCCTTGTAACCGCGTCGGACGTTCTTTTCTTGACTGCATCCATAGCAATATCGGTTGTCCTAGTGCATATGACAGCCCGCGGCTGTCTCGGCACGAAAGACCACTCCTCATTTTAATCATAATACCTCAACCGTCCGTCTGTCACTGTTCTCTTTTCTCTCTCCTGGTACCTGTAACAAAAACACAGTGACGGACGTGACAAGAGTTGGAATTGGAATTGGAATTAGGAGTGAAGGATCGACACACTTCACTATCGCGGAGCTAGACTGAACACGTCTGCTCTTGAAGTCGGAAGAAGCCGGACTGGCACGTCCGTGCGAGTCGCTCGCTTGGAGCGGACCGTTCGAGTCGCTGTCTGGAGGCGGACTGATGCAAGCGTCCGCTCTGCCTTGCCTCCTTCGTTCGGAGTGGGGATAGCTGACGCTGCAGTCTCTTTGTTCTTCAGTCGTCGGAGTGGGAGAACCGCTGATGCAGCAGCGTCTTCGCTCCCGGGGACTGCACGTGCATTTCTGCTGACGCTGCAGTCTCGTGGCTGTCCTATTGCCCTCTACGAGCGTGGGACTGCTGATGCAGCAGTCTTTGGACTTCTCGACGTTTCTAGAAGCTTCTAGATGCTTCCAGAGTGATGCAATACTTTATTGCATTATGTGTCGTGGTGATGGGTTGAAACTGAGGTAAGGTGTTGATCAAGGTGAAGTTATGGTGATGGGTAGAGACGGAGATAAGGATTAGAACAATAGAATAATGAGATCTTAATATTATGCTCTTATGTCTAGGGGACGGTGTGTGGATCTTATGCAGATCAGACCTTGTATACATGGTGTGTGTACAAGGCCAACGTCGTACATCGGACGACGTAACACTACCAAAAAGGTTAATAACAAGTGGAAGTTCATTTTCATTATATTGTTACGTCCCGGGTCGGATATGATCCGACGAAACGACGCCCAGACGGGGCGGGGACGTAACCGACCAATTTACTTAAGACGATCTTAGATCCACGTGGCGCGTAACGTCCACGTCTGATCAGGGACCCGATACCGGCGTTCGTCGTTGTTGAAAAGGCGAAGAGGGGAATAAAATGCGAACCGAGACGGGCGTCGTCCGTCGTGAACACCGCGTAGAACTAACACGCGTCGCGGTAGTAGAGATGGTTCCCAGTGGTCGAAGTGTCACTATGCGGGTGTGTGCAACTCGTCCGAACGCGTGGGTTTGCTCGATTGGTGACAGGAGATTTCGATCGAAGGGAATTAGTGTTCTCTCGGTACCGAGCACCCTCTGGGCTCAGACGTACACGATTGATACACCAATTTTAGGGTTAGAAGAACGGACGTAGGAAGTCTAAGGAATTTGCGGAACAGGTCGGAGTCGAACAACCCGATGAAACACCACGCGCACACTCACTTTCGCGATCACTTTAACCGGTCACTGGGAACGACACTTTAGAAGTGGAAGATATCGAGGAGCGGGATGTTGCTGAATAAGCTGCGAAATAGATGGTTTAAACAGACAGAATATAATGAATCAGAATGTGTACAAGAATAAGACTTGCGAGCAGAACTCGTGAACCAAATACAATGTCGGTTCGCTAGCGAGCTCGAACGAGATATATAGCACAGAATAGTAACAAGCAGGTTACGAGCGAGCTCATACAAAGCAAAATGGCACAAAAATAAGAATTATCAGCCTTGATTATAATGCGAGCAAGCTCGTACAACAAAATAGCACTAGATAATAGTTATCAATACGAATAGTAATGCGAGCAAGCTCGTTCAAACAAAAATAGCGCCAAATTAACAAAAATAGCAATTGAAATACGAATAGTAATGCGAGCAAGCTCGTATAAGCCAAATAACACAAAATTAACAATTGAAATGTGAATAATAAAGCGAGCAAGATCGCATAAACAAGATAGCACGAAAATAGTAATTACAAATTTGAAATGATAATGCGAGTAAGCTCGTACAACAAAATAACGGTGACGGTTTACGAGTAACCTCGTACAACCAATAAACCAGAATAATATCTGTAAATACGTAATAATAATCTACGAGCAGACTCGAATAACAATTTAGAACCAAATGATATATAAAGAAATAGTGTAAATGGTAAGGAGCAATACGACCTGAATATCGTGAACGATCTGAAATAGAGTCCGAAAACGCGAGAAAAGACTGAGTCGAACTGAATTCGATTGAAGACGCGAGAGAACTGAATTCGTAGAATTCCGAAACTGGAAGAGAGTGAACTAGAAGAGAGTCTGAACTGGAAGCGGGTCTGAACTAGAAGAGAATTTGAACTAGAAGAGAGTTTGAACTAGAAGAGAGTTTGAACTAGAAGAGGGCGATTCGCGCGATTTCGTCTTATTTATAATGAGAGCGCGGACCATAGGGATTCGGTGAACCGTGAAGTCCTTTGTCTAAATCGTACGAGGTACGGACGAATATGTTGTCGTCGATGTATACTTTTCGCTGTTTGAACGAGGCGACGGTTTAGATGTACGTACACCTGTACTCGCGGTTGCCATGCTGGCGTCCGCTTGTACCGGTGACTATTGCGTCTTTTCCGATTCCCTATGTTCGCGCTCACGGGGATATGTATATATATGTATATACGGCGAGAATTTGCTCGTATGAAGGAGGCCGACGCAAGACGTCGGTACGACGTTACACCTTACCCCTTGGGGGCGCGAATTTTTCCGGCGGGAATGTGGCGAAACGCGGATGCTGCTGGCGATTGTCGAGTATGGGGGGGGGGGGGGTGGGGTCAGCTGGGGAAACTCCAAATCCAACGTCGGACGACGTCACACCTTCCTCCTCGGGATGGCGACTTTCCGGGGGGGGGCTCTTCGGGCGCGATGCCCTACCAGACGACGAAGTGGCATTAGGGCGCTGGACTGTTGGCTCTCGGTGGTAGCAGATATTGCCGGAGCTCCTCAACGTGTGGACTGTTCCTGAAGATCGTTTCGGCCACAACGATGCTCAGCCGTTCCCCGCATTCGCCGCAGTCCAACGGGGGTTGCGTACGAAACAGCGGGCCCTTGCAATTCGCGCAAGTGTTTCTCATCCACCTGATCCACTGAATGGAGTGGATGTGGAACGCCTCTCCGGTCCCTTGTATGTGTGGGCTGCAACGCTGGCAGACGTCCCGGCCTTTGGTGTCGGAGTAGACAGTTCCCCGGTAGCACTGGTGCCAGTCAAAGGGAGAGCTGAACCTGACGGCTTCCTCTTCAGGAGTAGGTGCTGGCTGTCCCAGAATACGACCTTGGTCATGGCTATTGCCAGCCGGTATGGGCATTTTTGTAGTTTACAGGGTTCCACGAAGGTGGAGGCTGCACGCCCTGCACATCTTCGTTCCATTGGAATCGGAGAATATGGTCCCCTTGTAACCAGGGAACTCGTCGAATCGGCTCGTGTACTGGGCTGCCTTCTCGGCTGAAATAGCACAGCCATGATATGCTCTGCAGAGATTTGGCGTGTTGTGTCTCAAAACGTAGGGCCATCCTGCGAGTCGAGGCAGTTTCCTTTTTGGAAGGGACAGGCTTGTCCGGATTGCAGGTGAATTGGAGGAGTCACCGTGTGAGGTTCCAATGCTACGGCCATCGTTTCGGATCTTGCCGGGCAGTATGAGGCTACGGGAGATCGTTGAGCTTGGTTGGGTTTGGGTGATTTGGGCGGGCGGCGTGATGTACGGTGTTCCCACGGAGCGTAGACTGAAGCAGGTTCCGTTGGTAGTTGACAACAGGTATCCTCGGCGTCTGTTGCGAACTACTGGGACGCGCGAATGTCGATCGTTTATATTTCCAGGCTGTACATTTTCCTTGGATAGCCTGTTTAATTTGTCGCGACGCTTCTTTGACTTCCTCCGCGCAATCCAAGAGGAAATTATATGCGCGCAGTCTGGAATTTGTCTGATTTTGTCGTGTATGATTTCCTCGTGGGTTGGCGGAGGGTGGTATTGATGAATACGCGTAACGGTATTGCTAATGGCGAGGATTTCGCGTTCGCATGCGTGGGCGCTTCCACGTCGATCTTTCTGGAGATAGGAGAGATCGTGGTTGTCTCGTGGTAAAGATTTTACCTTTTCAGTCTCATCTGGATTGAGGTGAGTCAGTGGGATCGTTTCGTAGTGTTCTGTCACACTCGGAGTAGCATCTCGTGGGGAGAAATGAACTCTCTTTGCTTCGAGGTCTGGAATTGGCGCGAGGTGATCATTTTTGATCGACTCGTACGGTCGAGTCGTACGAGATGTAGCGAGATGGTCCGAAACAGTTTCGGACTGTGGATTTGAATTAGAAATAGAATTATCCGAAGCCGATTCGGACTTTGGATTCGAGTTTGAAATAGAATGATCCGAAACCGATTCGGATATTGAGTTTGAATTAGGATTAGAGTAATCCGAAGCGGATTCGGATTTTGAATTTGAATTAGAATTAGAATGATCCGAAGCGGATTCGGATTTTGAGTTTGAGTTAGCAATAGAATAATCCGAAGCGGATTCGGATTTTGAATTTGAAATAGAAATAAAACAATCCGAAGCGGATTCGGATTTTGGGTTTGGCGCGAGCTGATCGATGTCGATCGACTCGCACGACCGGCTCGTGCGAGATGTGAAATTAGTAAACTGTTCCGAAACTGATCCGGAATCAGAAATGGGTTTGGGGTGGGAATTGAAAGGGTGGGCTTCGATCTCTTCTACCTTCAGTACCGGTAGGGAGGAGGTCGCCGCTTCGGTCAGTGCAACGCTGCACCGTGGGCTGGCCTTTCCGCGATTGTTTGTGACTCGGCAGTCACCTAAAACTACGCTCGGTTTAACATCTAGGCGAGAAATGTGCCCGGTATTTGGACTATTTACATTGACGGTGACGCACGCTACGGTACGGGCCTCAACCGTGTGCTCGCACGGATTTGAGAACGGAATAGAGACGTTATTGCGCACGACTGGTTGATTTGTGAAAGAGATTTCGGCTCGCTGTCTGTTCTGCGGGGGTTCGTATCGGCGCGGAGGCGGGAGGGGTCGAGACGCGTTTACAGAATATGAAGGATCCGCGGTACGCCAGGGTTCGCGGTACGCGGGCGTGGGTCGGTCAAAACCCGACGTCGTTCGTCGCTCAAAAGTAGGACTACGCGAATCGTATTCGTCGCGGGGAGGGTAGCCGTAGTAGTCGCGACGTTCAGGCGTACGATTGCGGGGTTTGTGAGATTCGCGAAGTTCGCGAGGAGGGGGATGATATTGGTCGCGATTCTCGGGGGTGCGACGTCGAGGCTCGGGGGAATAATAATCGCGGTGATTGGGCGTAGAGGAACGTGCCTCTGAAAGATGTGCGCGGCGATAATCGTCGCGAAGGGGTTCTTGGTATCGGAGTTTATCGAGTTCGTATTGTTTATAGGCGGAAATGGCCTTGTCACGTCCGCTGACGTGTTGACGCCTTTCAGCGTCTGTATTATAGTCAAGATACTAGGTTATATTAATAGTTATAAGTACACAGATTATGTAACACGAACACCTAGTCTTAAGATCCTTACATATATAATTTTACTTACCTTTTTATACTTACCTTATACCTGGAATACTTACCGAGCAGTTGACCAAAGTTCTGTATTTTATATTGCATATTTAGTATTTTTAATAACATATTAAAGATTTTATGTTTCTGTTACGATGAACGCGCGAGCGCCTGAGACGCTCGCCAGTACGCTTCACGCGCTAGCGCGCCCCACCACTGTACAGCGGCGCGCCCCACTGCGTCGCTTCCCCCACTCCACCGGCGGCCAGTCGAACGCAGCGAGCGTGCTGAGCAGTCGGGGAGATTCGCTTCTCGACTACGAGCGAGCACAGGCCTCCTTCCGAGCCTGTCTCCTCTCTCCGATTTTCTCCGGTTCTAGTACTTAGAAATATTCCGACGTTGTATCTCATAGAGTTGTACTCTACAGTTTGCTTCAAATATATTTTATTTCCTGAATCTTAAGCCTAGAGTCACATTTATTCACGGGATCCCAGTTCGCCGTTTATTATATTTTATTTCAACTTCGAGTTCCATTTTCGAATCTTCGAAAGTTCTACGAGTAGAACAATTGTTACGTCGTCCGATGTACGACGTTGGCCTTGTACACACACTATGTATACAAGGTCTGATCTGCATAAGATCCACACACCGTCCCCTAGACATAAGAGCATAATATTAAGATCTCATTATTGTATTGTTCTAATCCTTATCTCCGTCTCTACCCATCACCATAACTTCTCCTTGATCAACACCTTACCTCAGTTTCAACCCATCACCACGACACATAATGCAATAAAGTATTGCATCACTCTGGAAGCATCTAGAAGCTTCTAGAAACGTCGAGAAGTCCAAAGACTGCTGCATCAGCAGTCCCACGCTCGTAGAGGGCAATAGGACAGCCACGAGACTGCAGCGTCAGCAGAAATGCACGTGCAGTCCCCGGGAGCAAAGACGCTGCTGCGTCAGCGGTTCTCCCACTCCGACGACTGAAGAACAAAGAGACTGCAGCGTCAGCTATCCCCACTCCGAACGAAGGAGGCAAGGCAGAGCGGACGCTTGCATCAGTCCGCCTTCAGCCAGCGACTCGCACAGACGTGCCTACCTGGCCTCAGCCGCCAGTCCGGCTTCTTCCGACTTCAAGAGCAGACGTGTTCAGTCTAGCTCCGCGAAAGTGAAGTGTGTCGATCCTTCACTCCTAATTCCAATTCCAATTCCAACTCTAACTCAACTCAACTCAAGTCCTAATTCTCATACATTAATCCTACAACATATTACTATATCCATTATTCATTAATCCAATTACTACTCCAATTATAATACTACTTACATATTGTATACCAGTGTACTTACCAGTTCTTATTTAATATATCGTTGTTATACCAGTGCTTCGATCTTGTTATTCTTGTGTTAGTTCAACACCATCTTCCAATTCAGTTCTTGCATCGAATATATTAAACTCGTGACATATCCGGACTTGGTCTAAAGTGCGCAGTGGAAACGCTGAGCCGCCAATAAGGAATTTGAAGCGAGTCATAGAGAAGTTCTCGTGCCACGTCTAGAATTGGTCTAAAGTGCGCAGTGGAAACGCTGAGCCGCCACTATAGACGTGAAGCGAGTTAACTACCAAAAAGGTTAATAACAAGTGGAAGTTCATTTCATTATATATTATTAATATTCCATCATTACTATTCCTTACCCATGCGACGCCCACGTCGAGCGGGACGCAAGTATCAACTTGCTAAATTGAGACGCGCGTTGAGAAATAAAGCGGTGCTCGATCAAATCATTGCCACTACCGAGTGGACAGAACTTCTGGGAACCACCGAGCACATTCCGTGTGACGCGTCCGATTACGTTTCTGTATACGGTTGCCCTTGCAACCCTCCTAAAGAGGTCAACCACGCGGACCTCTCGCGAGCTCCGACGCCAGTTCTACATCCGGTCGATTGTCCAGAGGTGATCGACATAGCCGACGACAACGACAGCCGAGACACGATCATCGTTCCCAGGGTCCGTTGCCGAATCATCCGTGACGTTCCTCTGCCAGCTCATCAACGTGTCGTCTTGCGGCCAGCATCCAAGGCCACTAATGTCGTCCCGAACCGAGCAGCAGCAACTCTGCCAGATCTTCCCCACCTCGAGGACATCTGTATAGAAGATCCGATGTACGACACCTACTGTCAGTACCGCCAGTTCCTGCTGCAACAATATTATTAGGCGTTAATACAGCATTGCGGTGAGTCGTATAATATCTTGTATAATTGCTGAATCCTGTAAACTCACCGTTTTCGTTGCATCATCTCGCGCGTGATTCTTGTCGGACACTTCTTGTAACCGCGTCGGACGTTCTCTTCTTGACTGCATCCATAGCAATATCGGTTGTCCTAGTGCATATGACAGCCCGCGGCTGTCTCGGCACGAAAGACCACTCCTCATTTTAATCATAATATCTCAACCGTCCGTCTGTCACTGTTCTCTTTTCTCTCTCTTGGTACCTGTAACAAAAACACAGTGACGGACGTGACAAATTTGGCGCAGTCGGTAGGACATCGAAGTGGTCGCCGATATTTGCATTAATAAGCCCCGACGCGTGTCAGTACGAAGTTCACATTTCTTAAATCCCATTCATATCTTTCAAAATGTCTCGCCCAATCACGCGATCTCGAAAGGATCTCCGAGCAGATCCTAACGCAGACCTTCCTCCAATGACGGAGGAAGAGCTACTCCTTCATGCGCAAGACCTCGCCCGTAGAGAGCAATATCTCAAAGAGGAAACTGATTTTATTGCCAAATTGCGTCTCAAATATGAAGAAGACGCACAAAACCAAAAGAATATGCTCGACGAAATACGAAAAGAGCTTCATAACATCCAAATCACGAGTCAAACCCTACGTCAACAATCGCCTACACCAGGCCCTAGTAACGTCTCTAATATGCGGGAACCTTCACCGCCAGAGCCACGCGAAATCCCTCAGTATGAACCTACTGGTAATTTCGCTCTAAAACAAGCCGCCGAGCTTGTCCCTAGATTCGACGGAACTTCGTCTTCCGTCCTACAATTCATACGTGCATGCAAACGCGCGCGTGACACCGTACCGGCCACTGCAGAACGTGCCCTCACAAAATTGCTCTGCAATAAACTCCACGATCGTGCTTATGCCGCTATAGAAGGCCAGCACATATTCACAATTTCTGCACTATGCGAGAAATTACGAACAGTACTGGGCCCATACAAATTCGTGGACCAGTACCGTGGCGATCTCGCGAGTGTACTCCAAGCTCCAAACGAGCACATCTTAGACTTCATCAATCGCGTTAAAGACCTTCGAACCGCGATTCAAGATGCCACAGATATTGGCCTTGATTACGAAGAACTAGATCGCTTCGTAGTAGATTGTTTTCTACGAGGTCTCCTTCCCCAGCTGCGTGCCGAAGTGCTTCATTGCCCTTCGCGAAATCCTGCCACTGTTTTCGAAGCAGCCATCTCTGCTTACAGGCAGTATGAGTCAGACCAGACTCGTCGACGAGAACTGATCCGCGAAGAAAAACGAGTCAGCTTCTCTGATAACCGGCCGTATCGCCCGCGTTCCACGTACGAGTCCCCTCGTGACATTCCAGAGCGAACTCAAGAACGCCGCGATAACAGACCGGATTCGTCTCAGCAGTCCTCAAGAAACTCAAACCGGGACTCTTATCGCTCCCCGACGCCGCAACGGCGATGGGAAAATAATCCTCGCGACCAAAACACGTACCGCGATGGTCGCACAGATCGCCCCTCAAGCCCTAACAAATTTTGCAACTACTGCAAAGTTCCCGGGCACGATATTCACGAGTGCCGTAAGCGCGCTTTTAATAATAATAAGAGGTCGGGAAACGAGTCCGGCCTCCCGACCGAAGCCAACCCCAGGCGGGAGGCCGCATCTTCAACCCAAACTACAGCCCGCACCCAAACGGCTATCCGGACGAACGACCAGTCCGACGATTCGTCTCAGCAGTAAATCTTGCTGCAGACTCACCAATTCCGCGCGTAAAAATCTCCGCCCCTCAATTACAAAAGAAGTGTGAATTTTTGTTAGACACGGGTTCGGAGATCAATCTAATTCGTGCGTCAAGTCTAGAACCAAATCTACCTATAGATTATACGAACACTATAGAAGTCCAAGGAATAACCGAGGGATCCATTCCAACTCTCGGTCAAATCAAAATACACTTACAGGGTCAAAACCCTGTCGAATTTCATGTCTTGGGAGAAAGCTTCCCAATTAACATCGACGGAATCCTCGGTTCTCCCTTCTTCAGAACAGGAGCCGAGATCTCCTTTGCGAACGAATACATTATGATAGGAAACATTCGGGTTCCCTTCTCGAACCCTTGCGCGCCCACGGCTGAGCCTCGCGATAAATTGGCAGCAGAGGTTATTTCAATGCCTTCGTCTATGACCAACGATCTCGTTAAAACTCCAGCCGTCGAGCGTGAGGAACATTCGGCAAGGAACGTTCGAGTGTCTTCCTCAAATCCTCGTGCACCCGCGGTCAGACCTTGCAGAGCTCCGGTGACGGAGGTTATTTCAATGCCTCCTCGGGATTCGATCGAGTGCTCCCTAGAGAAAAACGCCGTGAAAAGCCGGCCGGAATCGAAGGAGACTCGAGAGATATCGGAGTACACTGCGAGAAGTCGGATCGTGGAGCGTGAGGATCGAGTCCGAACAAAGACTCCTCCGAAATCCGAAGAATTCGTCCTCGAACCTCGTACCGTTGCGTGCATAGCGGTCGACGTCGAAGGACCTAAACAGGGATATATCCGCCGTGTTAATGTAGCGCCGGATGTATTCCTGGGTGACTGCGTCGTCACCAATCGTAAAGGCAAAGCGAGCCTCCGGTGTTTTAACACCTCGTCGGAAAGAGTTTCATTTCGATTGCCCCCATTGGAGATGGAAGAAATCGAGTCGTACTCTTCCGACCTTTCTAATTCCGGGTACTATCCCGACGCATTCGGTAACCATCCCGACCTTACTAATTCCGGGTACTATCCCGACGCATTCGGTAACCATCCCGACCTTACTAATTCCGGGAACCATCCCGACGCATTCGGTAACCATCCCGACCTTACTAATTCCGGGAACCATCCCGACGCATTCGGTAACCATCCCGACCTTACTAATTCCGGGTACTATCCCGACGCATTCGGTAACCATCCCGACCTTTCTAATTCCGGGTATCATCCCGACGCATTCGGTAACCATCCCGACATTACTAACTCCGGTAACCAGCCCGATTCTCATACTAACTCCGGTAACCAGCCCGATCCTCATACTAACTCCGGTAACCAGCCCGATTCTCATACTAACTCCGGTAACCAGCCCGATCATTATACTAACTCCGGTAACCAGCCCGATAAAACCAAGGTCAGAATGACCTATTCCATCGCAAATTCCCACGAAGCTCGCGTGAAAGAGCTATTAGAAACTATCCCCATGGATCATCTCAGCGGCGACGAAATGGACCATGTTAAATCTTTGTTAGAAAAGCACAATGATCTTTTCCATCTCCAAGGGGATCGTTTGGGGAAAACAAATGCGGTGACTCACAGAATCATCACGACGGATGATATTCCAATCCATGTTAAACAGTATCGCTACCCACCAATCCACAAGGACGAAATCAACAAGCAAATGTCCGAACTCTTACGGAATGACATAGTCGTTCCATCTAACTCACCTTATAATTCCCCCTTGTGGATTGTTCCTAAGAAAGCGGACGCCGAGGGTAACAAAAAGTGGCGCATGGTAATCGATTACCGCGCATTAAACGAGAAGTCGGTGGCCGACGCGTACCCGCTACCTAGCATTAACGAAATCCTAGATCAGTTAGGCAGCGCCGCATACTTCAGTGTGTTTGACTTAGCCAGCGGATTCCATCAAATAGGAATGGAGAAGGAGGATGCCGCGAAGACCGCCTTCTCCACGCCTTTCGGCCACTACGAATTCAACAGAATGCCATTCGGTCTCCGTAATGCTCCGGCTACCTTCCAAAGATTAATGGACACAGTCCTCTGCGGCCTACAAGGCAACGAACTCTTCGTGTACCTCGATGATATCGTGATCTACGCGCGTTCATTAGAAGAACATTATGCCAAATTCAATAAACTAGCCCGCCGACTGCGCGGAGCCAACCTCAAATTACAGCCCTCGAAATGCGGCTTCCTTCATAAGGAAGTGGCATACCTGGGACATCAGATTAGTCAAGACGGCGTCAGACCATGTCCAAAGAAAATTAATGCCGTACAAAATTTCCCACGACCTAAGAACGCGAAAAACGTGCGCGAATTTCTAGGCCTTGCAGGGTACTACCGCAAATTTATTAATGACTTTGCTAAAATCTCCAAACCCCTAACCCAACTCCTCGCCAAAGAGCACAATTTCGAATGGGGTCCAAAACAAGAAAAGGCCTTCGAAGACCTACGACAAGCTCTGTGTGACGAACCGGTCCTTCAATACCCGGATTTCGATAAGCCGTTTAACGTCACCTGCGATGCATCTGGATATGCCATCGGCGCCGTACTAAGCCAAGGCGAAGTAGGCAAGGATCGTCCCGTTGCCTATGCCTCAAGGATCCTGCAGGGCGCTGAAGTGAACTATTCTACAATAGAGAAGGAGTGCTTAGCAATAATATTCGCAGTACAGTATTTTAGACCATATATTTACGGCCGAAAATTTACACTAATCACAGACCATAAACCGCTGGTCTGGATGACGTCAGTAAAAGACCCTACGTCGCGCCTCCTCAGATGGCGCCTAAAACTGGCCGAGTTTGAATATAAAGTCGTCTACAAACCTGGAAAAGCGAATTCTAACGCTGATGCCCTCTCCCGAAACCCAGTTACGTTGCCCCTCTCATGGAGCACCCCTGGAGGCACATCGCCGCCAAGAGCACCGTTATCAAATCCAGGAACCCCTCTCTTCGATAACCGCCGAAGGAGATGGGCCGACTCGCATCTTATGCCACCGCCTCAGTCAATTCCCCCGAGGAAGAGGAAATCATCGTCAAACTCAACATCTGAACCACCATCGAAAACGCCACCACGCCCTAGGGCTAGTTCAGATGACGACAGCCTTTTAGTATCACCACCCCTAGTACCCGCCTCCAGTCAAGAGGAGTCACCCATAACAGGACTAGAGGACATTTTAACCGCCGTCCCCAGCCTAATTCCCCAACCAACGGGACCAAACTGGCTCGATGAAGAAGAAGAAACCTTACCCTCCGAGGACGAGGAAGAAGATGAGGAGCCAAGACGACAAGGGAGAATAACGTACCTCCGCGACCGACTAATTATGAGGAAAGATAATTTAGTATGTTTCACAACCCTGGATGGTCAACCTATAGACCCAGGAGCCGTAGACCTCCATAGACAAAGGAAACTGTCCGACGGTCGAGATCTGACCTTATTCAAAGCAAAGATAAGTAATTTCGGTAGCAACAAGCTGATACAGATACCCATCAAACCATCCCTGACTCACGAGGTTTCAACTGACGACCTAAAAGAATGCTTCCGGACATTACTTGATGTAGCCAACGAACTCAGACTGCGAACATTTTCAATCTCTAAAACCTATATAGATGACAATTCCATGGAGTACGTCTCGAACCTCCTCATCGCGACATTCGAAGACACCCCCGTACACATATTTTTCTGCGCAAACGAAATCCAGATACCGGCCGAAGATAGATGGAATGATATTATCGCAGAAAATCACGTCTCTGCATACGCAGGGCACAAAGGAATTACAAAAACCCTGAAGAGAATCCGCGAAAGATATTGGTGGAGCGGTATGAAGATCCAGATAACGAACTACGTTAATAACTGCCTCAGTTGCCAACGTAATAAACTGACCAGGGTAAAAACGCGCCTGCCGATGAGAATAACGGATACACCCGGTAGAGCGTTCGATAAGGTGTCCATGGACATTGTAGGGCCCCTTCCAACAACCAACGACGGAAACACATACATCTTAACCATACAGGATCTATTAACGAAACACTCAACCGCAATCCCTCTTAAATCCGCCGATGCCATCAGCACTGCGGACGCATTTATAAACAATTTTATCTGCCGTTTCGGAACACCTAAAGCCATCCTAACGGATCAAGGAGCCAATTTCACAAGTTCCCTGATGAAGGCCATCGCAAAACGATTCAGAATAACTCGGCTGCAAACAACAGCCTTCCACCCTCAAAGCAACGGGTCAATCGAGAGATCCCACCACGTCTTAGCGGAATACCTGAAGCAATACGTCCACAAAAACAACTGGGACAAATGGGTCGATTTGGCAATGTTTAGTTACAATACAAGTGTCCACGAGGGCACAGATTTCACGCCGCACGAGTTAGTATTCGGCTCTTTGGCGCGAGTCCCATCCGCCGATTCCTACTCCTACGAATGCGAAAACGACTCCTATACCCACTACCTCTCCCAATTGCAAAGAAAGATAACCGAAACCCAGATTCGCGCGCGCGGAAACTTAGTCTCCGCGAAAAGGAAATCCAAATCATACTACGATAGAAGAATTAACCCTGTAGAATTCAAGGTGGGAGAACAGGTATTCCTACTCAAAGAACCCTGCAAGGGCAAATTCGATGCGCAATATACGGGTCCTCACGAAATTTGCGACATCCTAGACTCAAACAATGTAAAAATTAAAGTAGGGAACCATTTTAAGATTGTACATGCAAACAAACTCAAGCGTGCGCCGAATAATCCAACGCAAACCCCGCGTCAGCGAAACGTGACACTCATCTGGACGCAGATAAGAAAAGACAAAAGTGAAAGTGTTAGTGAACAAAGTGATTCCCCACCCACCCTAAACCCCGAGAAAAGACAGTCGAAAAATGAACATTGCGAATACGACTTGTCGGACATTACAAAGCCAGCCCCAGCCCCACGTGCTGACACCGACAACATTTCAGTGCGACCAGTGTTTCGTACAAATATAAGAAATACTCGCCGAGAACTGTGCTCCCTGCGCGGAGTACCCCCGGACGATGCGTCGCATGAATGAATGTGAAAGCGAGTGTTGAGCGAGAAATTTCTCCCATGTAAGAAATTTCTTTTCCGCGTTGGGAGGTGTTACGTCGTCCGATGTACGACGTTGGCCTTGTACACACACTATGTATACAAGGTCTGATCTGCATAAGATCCACACACCGTCCCCTAGACATAAGAGCATAATATTAAGATCTCATTATTGTATTGTTCTAATCCTTATCTCCGTCTCTACCCATCACCATAACTTCTCCTTGATCAACACCTTACCTCAGTTTCAACCCATCACCACGACACATAATGCAATAAAGTATTGCATCACTCTGGAAGCATCTAGAAGCTTCTAGAAACGTCGAGAAGTCCAAAGACTGCTGCATCAGCAGTCCCACGCTCGTAGAGGGCAATAGGACAGCCACGAGACTGCAGCGTCAGCAGAAATGCACGTGCAGTCCCCGGGAGCAAAGACGCTGCTGCGTCAGCGGTTCTCCCACTCCGACGACTGAAGAACAAAGAGACTGCAGCGTCAGCTATCCCCACTCCGAACGAAGGAGGCAAGGCAGAGCGGACGCTTGCATCAGTCCGCCTTCAGCCAGCGACTCGCACAGACGTGCCTACCTGGCCTCAGCCGCCAGTCCGGCTTCTTCCGACTTCAAGAGCAGACGTGTTCAGTCTAGCTCCGCGAAAGTGAAGTGTGTCGATCCTTCACTCCTAATTCCAATTCCAATTCCAACTCTAACTCAACTCAACTCAAGTCCTAATTCTCATACATTAATCCTACAACATATTACTATATCCATTATTCATTAATCCAATTACTACTCCAATTATAATACTACTTACATATTGTATACCAGTGTACTTACCAGTTCTTATTTAATATATCGTTGTTATACCAGTGCTTCGATCTTGTTATTCTTGTGTTAGTTCAACACCATCTTCCAATTCAGTTCTTGCATCGAATATATTAAACTCGTGACATATCCGGACTTGGTCTAAAGTGCGCAGTGGAAACGCTGAGCCGCCAATAAGGAATTTGAAGCGAGTCATAGAGAAGTTCTCGTGCCACGTCTAGAATTGGTCTAAAGTGCGCAGTGGAAACGCTGAGCCGCCACTATAGACGTGAAGCGAGTTAACTACCAAAAAGGTTAATAACAAGTGGAAGTTCATTTCATTATATATTATTAATATTCCATCATTACTATTCCTTACCCATGCGACGCCCACGTCGAGCGGGACGCAAGTATCAACTTGCTAAATTGAGACGCGCGTTGAGAAATAAAGCGGTGCTCGATCAAATCATTGCCACTACCGAGTGGACAGAACTTCTGGGAACCACCGAGCACATTCCGTGTGACGCGTCCGATTACGTTTCTGTATACGGTTGCCCTTGCAACCCTCCTAAAGAGGTCAACCACGCGGACCTCTCGCGAGCTCCGACGCCAGTTCTACATCCGGTCGATTGTCCAGAGGTGATCGACATAGCCGACGACAACGACAGCCGAGACACGATCATCGTTCCCAGGGTCCGTTGCCGAATCATCCGTGACGTTCCTCTGCCAGCTCATCAACGTGTCGTCTTGCGGCCAGCATCCAAGGCCACTAATGTCGTCCCGAACCGAGCAGCAGCAACTCTGCCAGATCTTCCCCACCTCGAGGACATCTGTATAGAAGATCCGATGTACGACACCTACTGTCAGTACCGCCAGTTCCTGCTGCAACAATATTATTAGGCGTTAATACAGCATTGCGGTGAGTCGTATAATATCTTGTATAATTGCTGAATCCTGTAAACTCACCGTTTTCGTTGCATCATCTCGCGCGTGATTCTTGTCGGACACTTCTTGTAACCGCGTCGGACGTTCTCTTCTTGACTGCATCCATAGCAATATCGGTTGTCCTAGTGCATATGACAGCCCGCGGCTGTCTCGGCACGAAAGACCACTCCTCATTTTAATCATAATATCTCAACCGTCCGTCTGTCACTGTTCTCTTTTCTCTCTCTTGGTACCTGTAACAAAAACACAGTGACGGACGTGACACAATCTCCATTCTTCGCATCGAACGAGCAGCTTCGCCGCTCGCAACGCATTCAAACAGTAATTTTCATTACTTCATCAACGAACGCAACGTTCGCATCGAACGAGCCGCTACGCCGCTCGCAACGATTAAATCAGCAATTATCATTGCTACTTATAACGCAAACCAGCAGTTCTCACTGCTTATTCTACAATCGAACGATTCCATCGCTCGCAACAATTGAACGGACGCATCGTTCACTACGTGGATTCATCGTACGCTTTAGCGAGCGTCTTCATATGCAGCAAGGAGAAGCTGAACCTCATCGTACGCTGTAGCGGGCGTTATCGTATGCTGCAAGGAAAAGCTGAAACGCATCGTACGCTTGAGCGAGCGTCTACGTATGCGGTCCGTCGCTTCCTTCTCATCACGACATCGAGGAAGCTCCTCCGCAGACAATTCTTCATAGTATTAACGGCGTTCTTCTCGGTGAGTCCGATTATATTGTATACGCGTGAAATTGTCAAGACTGTAGCTTCGCGGTTCCCGATTCAGACGTGGAAGTACTCGCCGCGTGGTTTCAAAGCTGGAATAATTTCGTGTACGTTTCTATCCGTGTCGCGGTCGGTGAATTTATATATTTTTAACCGTCCGACGTCCCGGGACGTAACAAATTTGGTGGCAGCGGTGGGATAGTCCAGCGATCGCGATGGCAGACGGTCCCTCAGACAATACGCGTACGAAGCAGAAAGGTGGTGAAGTGAAAAACGCGAAAATTACCGAAAGCGAGTTGAACGCGTACAAGGAGTCACTGCGGTTGAAAGAGATTCGAATCAGAAACGAAAGTGAATCCGTGAGACAGAGCCGCGAGTTGCTAGATAAAGATAGAGCCGAAATTACCGCCGCGATCAATAAAGAGCGTGCGGAATTAGACGAGCTACGATCGCAGTTAACACGCGATAAAGAACTCGTTGATAAATTAAAGCAAGGAACTAGTAGTGTACAGACAGAAACCGAGGTTCTTGTCGACGATGAGCTAGAGAATATAGAAACACGCGATAACGTTACGCCGCGACGAGAATTAGAATCGCAGTCATATCCATTGAATAATTATCCGCTCACTACGCGAAGAGATGAAATGCCGCGTATGAACGCTTTTCGAGGCGAGAGCGATTATAATCGTAACGGGATGCCGCCGCCCGAAAATCACGCGCTTGAAAGAGAAGATTCGCGGTTAGTAATGCGCGCCGCGATAGACTCAATTCCAACGTTCGACGGGACAAATATCCCAGTTCTGCAATTTACCAGAGCTTGTCAACGCGCGCGTGACTTGATCCCTCGACACGCAGAGAAAACGTTTGCAAAACTAATTATTAGTAAGCTACGAGGACGCGCATACACCGCCGTAGAAGATGAATTAATAGAATATGTCGCAGATATTTCTAACCGTTTAAAAGATGTATTCGGGCCGCATCATACGGTAGAGTATTATAAAGGAGAATTAACCAGCGTTTATATGTACGCGAATGAACATATTTTACAATTTATCAGTCGTGTGAAAGATCTTCGTTCAGCAATTCTAGACTGTTACCGCTCTTCGCCGAACAAGACTGAAATCGACAAGTTAACACGCGATAGTTTCATTCGTGGTTTAATCCCGCGACTCCGCTCAGAAGTCCGTTCTTTCAGAAACGAAACGTTGCGCACAGTTTTTGACGAAGCTATTGTTAGCTACAAATATCTCGAGCTCGACCGCGTACGCTATGAACGCGCGGATAAACAAGTACGATTTTTAGATTCTTATGAAAATTATCGTTCCGAAAGAAATTCGTCTCCGTATCACCGAGAAAAGAATTATCGCTCAGACTCGCCGTATCAACGCGATAATTTTAATCGTTCTCCGTCGCCGTATCGACGAAACGATTATTCAAGTAACTCAAGACAAGACTATCGGCGCGAAGAGTCTCCTTATCGAGAACGGTCGAGGATGTTTACACAAGCGTCGCCGGACCGTTACGGTGACGCATACCTGCGAGGGTCGAATCGGTCGACGAGCGCTTCCCCTAACCGTAACGCAGGGACAACACGCGTAGCCCGCGCGGACTTGTATACAAACCGCCCGGCGGGTGATGATTTACGACCTCGGCCTCGAAACGACCAGGGTTCTCATTCAAACTCTTATAACGGAGATGGAAATTTCGAATCTAGAAGTAGAAACGATTCGTACCGCGGTAGAAACGATAGTTATGTTCCGCCTCAGCGTCGCGTACAAAATAGCGATGACTCTCGTCCAGTACGCAAATTTTGCAATTATTGTAGAATCCCAGGGCACGATATCCACGAGTGCCGAAAACGCGAAGCCAATAATCGTAGCCAGTCGGGAAACGGGACATCCCTCCCGTCCGCCGCGAATTATCGACGGGAGGAACAGAATCAGAAATTCGTACGAACGATTTCGAACACGAAGAGCACCGCGGAAAACAACGAGTAACGAAAATTACGCTCGATCCAAACTCTGCCATTCCGCATGTGACTATCTCAATGCCGGAATTAACGCGGACCACCACGGTTATGGTCGACACAGGCGCCGAACCGAATCTGATAAAAGAATCGCTTTTGAAATCGAACGCTATCGTAGACCGACAGAATAAAATTTTCATTACCGGAATAACCGACGAAATTGTTCCGACGCTAGGTTCCACGCAATTAACAATCGCCAATACGCCCGTCGAATTTCAAATCGTCCCAGACGATTTCGGTGTTCCTTCCGACGGCGTCCTTGGATCAGCCTTCCTAACGAGAGGAGCGCTGATCTCATATAAAAACATGAGCGTCAAGTGGCAAGGGAAAGAATTTCCATTCATTCCACGCGGAAGCGAACAGTTAGAATTCCAATCTTCGACCTGCAAGCCAGAGTCTCTCATTGATTCTAGAAGCGAGAATTGGCGTAGAGAAATGCACGCGCCGAGAATGGAGATTCCCGTCGCCAGCATGTATACCGAACACAAAATCGCCGCGAGCAACGTCGATCGAGAATCGAGAAGAGAGGGCCCTTTTCCCACGAGTAATATAAATTCTGACGCTCGCGTACATTTCGATCCTCACACGAGCCACAAGAGAGCGAGCTCTCCCCGTGTTTCGAATCCACCGAGAGGTCCCTGTAATCCAGATATACGAATGCCTCATCAAGGGACAGATTCTCGCGAAATTCAAACGGATTCAGGGTCTTTAGATCTCCGTTGCGACGAAATCACGAATGTACGTAGCATCGATTGCCGTGACGAAGATATAGATTTCTCTCCTATGAGTCCAGGACCGAGGTCCAACAGGAGGCCCCAGCAAATAAATTTCATTGCGAAGGAAAGTATACGTTCACTCAAATCACGGGCTAGCAGTCGAGACGAGGATTTCAGGAAGTTCCTGAGGGAATCGCGTCCCTCTACCGATTTTCACGAAGAAATCGCGGGCATAGCAAGCATCGACCCTCGCCGCGTCATAAATCTTCCCCTTTTCAGACCGCTCAGGTATAAAGGTATCGGAGCCCCTCGCCTTCTCGACGACCGAGCGAACGAAATAATCGATACAGTTGCAATTTCGTGTTTCAAGCGAGTTAGGCCGCGAGCGAAATTCAAAGTAATTATTCTTCGACCGATAGAATTAAGAAGCGATATTGCGGCGGAGACACGCGAGTCTCAAGCGTACTTATCTCAAGCGATAAGACAGGATATAGCGAGCCGCAATTCGATAAGTCGGGAACGAAAATTGTCCGAGGCGAGATTAAATGTATTCCCCCTCTCCCGCATGCGAAACCTGGCCGATAACGCGGTCGAGAAGGATTCACACAAGCTCCAGCAGCTTCAGTCTTTATCCACCACCGGTACAATGAAGATCGCGAATCTACTTATCGTCGCGCTGCTGCACACCTCGTCAGCATTGGTCGGTTACGATTGTGGCGGTAGCACTTTAAACATTACGTCGTTTTCTACCGTCGATAAGCCGAAATGCGACTATACCAATGATCGCCCTACGAATCAAGATGTTCAAATCCAGCTCTTACAAATGGTGGAGTACGACGACACGATGGTACAACAGTGCAAGATAGAAATTGATCGAACAATTTATCACTGCGGCATGCATTCTCATACGTCGGTCGTAAGTAATGGTAGACAGCAATACATCTTGAACGCGCCCAGAGAAATCTGCCGTACAATGCATGAGTCCGGTACGCTGTTCTTGCCCTTGTCAACGCAGATCACAGGTATTCTCGTAAACTCAACGACGTCCAGAAGCGTTACCTTGGCCGGCTCAATCCAACAAGATGGCACCTGTGGAGGAACCACGTACAGCGACCCATTCGGCACTTGGGATAACGCCATTGTCCAAGCGGTCGTGAAAATCACATTGAAGGAAAGACTAGCAACAGTCAAACTTGCAAAAAATGAAATATTCTTACCTTCAGGCCAGCGCTGCAAGCTCAGTAGAGAATATTGCATGGACTCAGAGGATGGCCACTCGTATTGGACGTCTATTCCGACTTCCCAGTGTAGATTCAACGAGTTTGAAATCCTGTACGAGGGGAAAAGCGTGAAGACGACGACTAAAAACGGATCTACACCAATTTACACGGTGACGTCGGGTGACACCGCATTCGCCCTCACTAGCACGGGCCGTACCAGCGTTTGTGGCTACACGCTGAGCAAAACCGAACACCCCAAGCTCCTCATCATTGAAACAACGAAAGAAGGCAAATTCAAGACGGAGAAAAGGACCCGCTTGAACAATATAGATATGTTTGCCTACATTAACACAAAATTCGTCTATGTTGAGAAGCATATTAGAAGCCAATTAACAGACATGTACAGGGACGTAATGCGCCAGAAGTGTAAGCTGGAAAAGCAAGTCCTTCGCAACGCGATCGCATTAATAAATATTTCACCTGCAGAAGTAGCGATGACGATCGTCAAGGAACCAGGCTACATGGCTGTTCAGTCTGGCGAAGTGATCCACATCATAAAGTGCATACCAGTCCAAGTTACTCTCAGGAAGACGGTTGATTGTTATGACGAGCTCCCCGTTCTTCTGAGAAATCAGTCACTGTTCATCACTCCTCGCCATAGAATTCTCACGAAAGTGGGAACAAAAAGAGACTGTAACGAACTGGTCGCGCCCACATTCAGGATTCACGGAACGTGGTACAAAATGACGCCACGTCCCGTGGAAACAGTGCCGCCAACACCGCTGCAACCACTAACGGAATCAGCTTGGCAGTACACCAACCCTGCGAACCTTGCGAATGGAGGAATTTATTCGCAGGAGGAAATTCAGCGACTGAGCGATCACATAATGTTCCCTGTGGAAAAATCTGCAGTAATGAATTCGATCGCACAGGGAGCATCAGGACGAGCCTACGCAGGGGAATCCGTCCAATTATTCGGCCTAATGGACGAAAAGACGCTGACGAAAATAGCAGAGAACGCCGGCGAAAAACTATGGCACGGGTTCGTCGAATTTGGATCGGTCATGGCTGGCGTCATCGGAGTTTACACAGGGCTCAGAATCATCAAGCTGTGTATTAACACCATTCTGAACGGTGTGGCATTGCACAGCGCATACGGTTGCGGAATCCATCTTCTCGCAGCATCATGGAGCGCCCTGACGCACTTCTGCCTCTTCTTAAAGAAGAAAGACGAAGGAAACGAGCTGCCGACAACCAGACGAGAATGCATCACCAACTCAGAAGAAGACTTGACGATCGTAAGCGATCCCAACAAGAAAACTTCCAGTGCAAGTGAGAGTGTCGAAAAACGATTTGTTCGTTTCGAAAAGTTCTCGGTGGACGACTAGTGCACGAAAAATGTTATACATGCGAAAAGTGCAATATCGAACTTGGAATGTTGTATGAAGTATGCAAGTGTGATGTATGATGCGAAAAATAATTTTCAACTGCCGTCGAAAATTATTTTTCCCCCGGGAAGGGAG
Organism: Lasioglossum baleicum; assembly: GCF_051020765.1. Taxonomy (NCBI): domain Eukaryota; kingdom Metazoa; phylum Arthropoda; class Insecta; order Hymenoptera; family Halictidae; genus Lasioglossum; species Lasioglossum baleicum. The sequence goes on along the minus strand of NW_027469112.1, from coordinate 183,825 downwards.
ATGTCACGTCCGCTGACGTGTTGACGCCTTTCAGCGTCTGTATTATAGTCAAGATACTAGGTTATATTAATAGTTATAAGTACACAGATTATGTAACACGAACACCTAGTCTTAAGATCCTTACATATATAATTTTACTTACCTTTTTATACTTACCTTATACCTGGAATACTTACCGAGCAGTTGACCAAAGTTCTGTATTTTATATTGCATATTTAGTATTTTTAATAACATATTAAAGATTTTATGTTTCTGTTACGATGAACGCGCGAGCGCCTGAGACGCTCGCCAGTACGCTTCACGCGCTAGCGCGCCCCACCACTGTACAGCGGCGCGCCCCACTGCGTCGCTTCCCCCACTCCACCGGCGGCCAGTCGAACGCAGCGAGCGTGCTGAGCAGTCGGGCAGATTCGCTTCTCGACTACGAGCGAGCACAGGCCTCCTTCCGAGCCTGTCTCCTCTCTCCGATTTTCTCCGGTTCTAGTACTTAGAAATATTCCGACGTTGTATCTCATAGAGTTGTACTCTACAGTTTGCTTCAAATATATTTTATTTCCTGAATCTTAAGCCTAGAGTCACATTTATTCACGGGATCCCAGTTCGCCGTTTATTATATTTTATTTCAACTTCGAGTTCCATTTTCGAATCTTCGAAAGTTCTACGAGTAGAACAATCTCCATTCTTCGCATCGAACGAGCAGCTTCGCCGCTCGCAACGCATTCAAACAGTAATTTTCATTACTTCATCAACGAACGCAACGTTCGCATCGAACGAGCCGCTACGCCGCTCGCAACGATTAAATCAGCAATTATCATTGCTACTTATAACGCAAACCAGCAGTTCTCACTGCTTATTCTACAATCGAACGATTCCATCGCTCGCAACAATTGAACGGACGCATCGTTCACTACGTGGATTCATCGTACGCTTTAGCGAGCGTCTTCATATGCAGCAAGGAGAAGCTGAACCTCATCGTACGCTGTAGCGGGCGTTATCGTATGCTGCAAGGAAAAGCTGAAACGCATCGTACGCTTGAGCGAGCGTCTACGTATGCGGTCCGTCGCTTCCTTCTCATCACGACATCGAGGAAGCTCCTCCGCAGACAATTCTTCATAGTATTAACGGCGTTCTTCTCGGTGAGTCCGATTATATTGTATACGCGTGAAATTGTCAAGACTGTAGCTTCGCGGTTCCCGATTCAGACGTGGAAGTACTCGCCGCGTGGTTTCAAAGCTGGAATAATTTCGTGTACGTTTCTATCCGTGTCGCGGTCGGTGAATTTATATATTTTTAACCGTCCGACGTCCCGGGACGTAACAACATAGTGTGTGTACAAGGCCAACGTCGTACATCGGACGACGTAACATTGCCATTTAGTTCGTGATGAGGTGTTCCTCCATGTCCGAGTCTGAATCCTCGTCCGAACTTCCTTCGGATGAATCGGAGTCATCTGATGAGTCGGAGACCTCTGGGTTTTCTAACATGATGCCCTGTCCGGCCAGAATGCTCAGGCATTCTCGGCAATCCATTACTGTGTTACGTCGTCCGATATACGACGTTAGCCTTGTACATACACTATGTATTCAAGGTCTGATCTGCATAAGATCCACACACCGTCCCCTAGACATAAGAGCATAGTATTAAGATCTCATTATTCTATTGTTCTAATCCTTATCTCCGTCTCTACCCATCACCATAACTTCACCTTGATCAACACCTTACCTCAGTTTCAACCCATCACCACGACACATAATGCAATAAAGTATTGCATCACTCTGGAAGCATCTAGAAGCTTCTAGAAACGTCGAGAAGTCCAAAGACTGCTGCATCAGCAGTCCCACGCTCGTAGAGGGCAATAGGACAGCCACGAGACTGCAGCGTCAGCAGAAATGCACGTGCAGTCCCCGGGAGCGAAGACGCTGCTGCGTCAGCGGTTCTCCCACTCCGACGACTGAAGAACAAAGAGACTGCAGCGTCAGCTATCCCCACTCCGAACGAAGGAGGCAAGGCAGAGCAGGCGCTTGCATCAGTCCGCCTTCAGCCAGCGACTCGCACAGACGTGCCTACCTGGCCTCAGCCGCCAGTCCGGCTTCTTCCGACTTCAAGAGCAGACGTGTTCAGTCTAGCTCCGCGAAAGTGAAGTGTGTCGATCCTTCACTCCTAATTCCAATTCCAATTCCAACTCTAACTCAACTCAACTCAAGTCCTAATTCTCATACATTAATCCTACAACATATTACTATATCCATTATTCATTAATCCAATTACTACTCCAATTATAATACTACTTACATATTGTATACCAGTGTACTTACCAGTTCTTATTTAATATATCGTTGTTATACCAGTGCTTCGATCTTGTTATTCTTGTGTTAGTTCAACACCATCTTCCAATTCAGTTCTTGCATCGAATATATTAAACTCGTGACATATCCGGACTTGGTCTAAAGTGCGCAGTGGAAACGCTGAGCCGCCAATAAGGAATTTGAAGCGAGTCATAGAGAAGTTCTCGTGCCACGTCTAGAATTGGTCTAAAGTGCGCAGTGGAAACGCTGAGCCGCCACTATAGACGTGAAGCGAGTTAACTACCAAAAAGGTTAATAACAAGTGGAAGTTCATTTCATTATATATTATTAATATTCCATCATTACTATTCCTTACCCATGCGACGCCCACGTCGAGCGGGACGCAAGTATCAACTTGCTAAATTGAGACGCGCATTGAGAAATAAAGCGGTGCTCGATCAAATCATTGCCACTACCGAGTGGACAGAACTTCTGGGAACCACCGAGCACATTCCGTGTGACGCGTCCGATTACGTTTCTGTATACGGTTGCCCTTGCAACCCTCCTAAAGAGGTCAACCACGCGGACCTCTCGCGAGCTCCGACGCCAGTTCTACATCCGGTCGATTGTCCAGAGGTGATCGACATAGCCGACGACGACGACAGCCGAGACACGATCATCGTTCCCAGGGTCCGTTGCCGAATCATCCGTGACGTTCCTCTGCCAGCTCATCAACGTGTCGTCTTGCGGCCAGCATCCAAGGCCACTAACGTCGTCCCGAACCGAGCAGCAGCAACTCTGCCAGATCTTCCCCACCTCGAGGACATCTGTATAGAAGATCCGATGTACGACACCTACTGTCAGTACCGCCAGTTCCTGCTGCAACAATATTATTAGGCGTTAATACAACATTGCGGTGAGTCGTATAATATCTTGTATAATTGTTGAATCCTGTAAACTCACCGTTCTCGTTGCATCCTCTCGCGCGCGATTCTTGTCGGGACACTCCTTGTAACCGCGTCGGACGTTCTTTTCTTGACTGCATCCATAGCAATATCGGTTGTCCTAGTGCATATGACAGCCCGCGGCTGTCTCGGCACGAAAGACCACTCCTCATTTTAATCATAATATCTCAACCGTCCGTCTGTCACTGTTCTCTTTTCTCTCTCTTGGTACCTGTAACAAAAACACAGTGACGGACGTGACAAATTTGGCGCAGTCGGTAGGACAACGAAGTGGTCGCCGATATTTGCATTAATAAGCCCCGACGCGTGTCAGTGCGAAGTTCACATTTCTTAAATCCCATTCATATCTTTCAAAATGTCTCGCCCAATCACGCGATCTCAAAAGGATCTCCGAGCAGATCCTAACGCAGACCTTCCTCCAATGACCGAGGAAGAGCTACTCCTTCATGCGCAAGACCTCGCCCGTAGAGAGCAATATCTCAAAGAGGAAACTGATTTTATTGCCAAATTGCGTCTCAAATATGAAGAAGACGCACAAAACCAAAAGAATATGCTCGACGAAATACGAAAAGAGCTTCATAACATCCAAATCACGAGTCAAACCCTACGTCAACAATCGCCTACACCAGGCCCTAGTAACGTCTCTAATATGCGGGAACCTTCACCGCCAGAGCCACGCGAGATCCCTCAGTATGAACCTACTGGTAATTTCGCTCTAAAACAAGCCGCCGAGCTTGTCCCTAGATTCGACGGAACTTCGTCTTCCGTCCTACAATTCATACGTGCATGCAAACGCGCGCGTGACACCGTACCGGCCACTGCAGAACGTGCCCTCACAAAATTGCTCTGCAATAAACTCCACGATCGTGCTTATGCCGCTATAGAAGGCCAGCACATATTCACAATTTCTGCACTATGCGAGAAATTACGAACAGTACTGGGCCCATACAAATTCGTGGACCAGTACCGTGGCGATCTCGCGAGTGTACTCCAAGCTCCAAACGAGCACATCTTAGACTTCATCAATCGCGTTAAAGACCTTCGAACCGCGATTCAAGATGCCACAGATATTGGCCTTGATTACGAAGAACTAGATCGCTTCGTAGTAGATTGTTTTCTACGAGGTCTCCTTCCCCAGCTGCGTGCCGAAGTGCTTCATTGCCCTTCGCGAAATCCTGCCACTGTTTTCGAAGCAGCCATCTCTGCTTACAGGCAGTATGAGTCAGACCAGACTCGTCGACGAGAACTGATCCGCGAAGAAAAACGAGTCAGCTTCTCTGATAACCGGCCGTATCGCCCGCGTTCCACGTACGAGTCCCCTCGTGACATTCCAGAGCGAACTCAAGAACGCCGCGATAACAGACCGGATTCGTCTCAGCAGTCCTCAAGAAACTCAAACCGGGACTCTTATCGCTCCCCGACGCCGCAACGGCGATGGGAAAATAATCCTCGCGACCAAAACACATACCGCGATGGTCGCACAGATCGCCCCTCAAGCCCTAACAAATTTTGCAACTACTGCAAAGTCCCCGGGCACGATATTCACGAGTGCCGTAAGCGCGCTTTTAATAATAATAGGAGGTCGGGAAACGAGTCCGGCCTCCCGACCGAAGCCAACCCAAGGCGGGAGGCCGCATCTTCAACCCAAACTACAGCCCGCACCCAAACAGCTATCCGGACGAACGACCAGTCCGACGATTCGTCTCAGCAGTAAATCTTGCTGCAGACTCACCAATTCCGCGCGTAAAAATCTCCGCCCCTCAATTACAAAAGAAGTGTGAATTTTTGTTAGACACGGGTTCGGAGATCAATTTAATTCGTGCGTCAAGTCTAGAACCAAATCTACCTATAGATCATACGAACACTATAGAAGTCCAAGGAATAACCGAGGGATCCATTCCAACTCTCGGTCAAATTAAAATACACTTACAGGGTCAAAACCCTATTGAATTTCATGTCTTGGAAGAAAACTTCCCAATTAACATCGACGGAATCCTCGGTTCTCCCTTCTTCAGAACAGGAGCCGAGATCTCCTTTGCGAATGAATACATTATGATAGGAAACATTCGGGTTCCCTTCTCGAACCCTTGCGCGCCCACGGCTGAGCCTCGCGATAAATTGGCAGCAGAGGTTATTTCAATGCCTTCGTCTATGACCAACGATCTCGTTAAAACTCCAGCCGCCAAGCGTGAGGAACATTCGGCAAGGAACGTTCGAGTGTCTTCCTCAAATCCTCGTGCACCCGCGGTCAGACCTTGCAGAGCTCCGGTGACGGAGGTTATTTCAATGCCTCCTCGGGATTCGATCGAGTACTCCCTAGAGAAAAACGCCGTGAAAAGCCGGCCGGAATCGAAGGAGACTCGAGAGATATCGGAGTACACTGCGAGAAGTCGGGTCGTGGAGCGTGAGGATCGAGTCCGAACAAAGACTCCTCCGAAATCCGAAGAATTCGTCCTCGAACCTCGTACCGTTGCGTGCATAGCGGTCGACGTCGAAGGACCTAAACAGGGATATATCCGCCGTGTTAATGTAGCGCCGGATGTATTCCTGGGTGACTGCGTCGTCACCAATCGTAAAGGCAAAGCGAGCCTCCGGTGTTTTAACACCTCGTCGGAAAGAGTTTCATTTCGATTGCCCCCATTGGAGATGGAAGAAATCGAGTCGTACTCTTCCGACCTTTCTACTTCCGGGAACTATCCCGACGCATTCGGTAACCATCCCGACCTTTCTACTTCCGGGAACTATCCCGACGCATTCGGTAACCATCCCGACCTTTCTAATTCCGGGTACTATCCCGACGCATTCGGTAACCATCCCGACCTTTCTAATTCCGGGTATCATCCCGACGCATTCGGTAACCATCCCGACATTACTAACTCCGGTAACCAGCCCGATTCTTATACTAACTCCGGTAACCAGCCCGATTCTCATACTAACTCCGGTAACCAGCCCGATTCTTATTCTAACTCCGGTAACCAGCCCGATCCTTATTCTAACTCCGGTAACCAGCCCGATCAATTCCAAGACCAACTCCATTCCTACGACAATCAAAGATCTTCAAGACCCATATGTAAGCAGGTCTGTTCTATATTGCACAATAAATCCAGTGACAGTTCTAAACCAGAGAAGGATATCAAAGCCTCCAAAGTAAAAGAACTTCATAACTTACTTCGAAATCATATCTTTGATGATCCACAGAAACTCGATTCCTTTCAACTTCCATCTGCACGTTGCCATGCGAAGCGAAACGAATACGATAAAATTAATCTCTGCGCTACAGCGAAATACGCGTCAGCAAGAAAGAAATATAAATCCGAGTACCCTCGCGATAACGGATACCCCTACCAGATTAAACGAGCGAAATACGAAACCTCAGGTCAGCAAAACCTCCTTCCACCACTGGAAGATCAGCATATCACATCGCAACACCGCTCCTCCGAAGCAGCAATCGCCTCAGAAGACCGTCAGTCCTTAGACACACACGAAACTGTAATCATGCAATCGATCCAAGTTGCCATCTTACTCTCTATAGCCACGCGAGTGTACACCCTCATCGGATACGATTGTGGAGGATCTACACTGAACACGACAACGTTCTCCATCATCGATATTCCTGATTGCGAGCCTGAAGAAATCAAGCCCACGGAGGACTCAGTAAAAATCCAATTGCTACAACTAGCAGAGTTTACTCAGACGAGAGTAATCCAGTGCCACATAGAAATCGACCGCACGATATTCTATTGTGGCATGCACTCACATGTTTCCATCGTCACGAACGGACGACAGGAATATTTACTGGCAACCACCAGTGAAACCTGTTCCGAGTTGCAGAAGACCGGAACAATCCTCATCACTCCGACCGCCCAGGTCACGGGAGTCCAACCCAATTCTACTACATCCCGCAGCCTCACATTGGCGGGAGAACTTCAAAACAACGGGCAATGCGCGGGAACAACGTACAACGACCCATTCGGCACTTGGACCAGTGTCGTTGTACAGGCCATTGTTCGAATAACCCTGAGGGACTACACAGCAACAGTGAAGCTCTCTACAGGTCAGATCCATCTACAGTCAGGACAAATATGCACCTTCACAAAAGGAAGCTGCCTTGATACGCAAGATGGTCATACATTCTGGGACGTCGTTCCCAACGATTACTGCAAGTTCAATAGCTACGACGTTCTTTACGAAGGACTAGCTACCAGAGTTTCTACAAAGACAAAGTTCTCACCTACACTATATATGGTGGAATCTGAAGACACCACATTCGCGTTGACAGAATCTGGTCGTACATCAATTTGCGGTTATATTATTATTCGCACGGAGCACCCCAAGCTCTTTATTCTGGATACAAGTCTGTCCGGTAAATTCAAGGAACGCACTCACACCATAGTAAGCAATCTGGACATATTCACCTACGTGAATAGTAAGTTCATCTACGTAGAAAAACATCTGAAAAGTCAACTTACCCAGTTGTACCAGGATGTCATCCGGCAAAAGTGCGAACTGGAGAAACAGGTCCTTCAAAACGCACTAACGATGTTACACTCATCACCTGAAGAAATAGCAGCTGCCATTATGCGAGAACCAGGATTCGTCGCAGTTCCAGCTGGAGAAGTGGTGCATATTATAAAGTGCATTCCAGTAACCGTACAAGTTCGGAAAACGGATAAGTGTTTCGATGAACTTCCGATCACTTACCAGAATTCTTCCAAGTTCTTAAAGCCAGGAGACCATATTATAGTTGCCACAGGTACAGAAAAGCCATGCAATGAACTCCTGCCGCCTCTCTACAAAATAAACGGAATTTGGTATCGTTTAACGCCGTCACTCACAGAGACCGTTGCCCCAGCAACATTACAACCGCTCATCAAACCCACGTGGAAGTACGTAGATCCAACAAATATCGCAACAGGCGGAATCTATTCCCAAGAGGATCTCAACAAACTACAGGACCACATCATGTTTCCAGTAGAAAGAGTGGCCGTAATAAATTCTATCGCCCAAGGAGCATCCGGCAGAGATTACGCAACAGGGAACGTTAATATGTTCAACCTGCTTGACGAAAACTCCCTGCAACAGATAGCGGAGTCAACAGCACAAAAACTGTGGTCAGGATTCACCACATTTGGTTCAATCAGTGCCGGAGTGCTAGGAATATATATAGCAATCCGAACAATAAAGACTATCATAAGTACCATAATCAATGGTATTGCATTGCACTCACTTTACGGATGGAGTTTGCATCTAGCAGTCGCCGTATGGAGCTCCCTCACAAGATTCTTCATCTTCCTGAAGCAAAAGGACAATACTTACACGTATACAGCAAGATACAGGAAAAGTGCAAGTGAAAGTGTTAGTGAACAAAGTGATTCCCCACCCACCCTAAACCCCGAGAAAAGACAGTCGAAAAATGAACATTGCGAATACGACTTGTCGGACATTACAAAACCAGCCCCAGCCCCACGTGCCGACACCGACAACATTTCAGTGCGACCAGTGTTTCGTCCAAATATAGAAAATACTCGCCGAGAACTGTGCTCCCTGCGCGGAGTACCTCCGGACGATGCGTCGCATGAATGAGTCTGTAATCGAGTGTTGAGCGAGAAATTTCTTCCTTGTAAGAAATTTCTTTTCCGCGTTGGGAGGTGTTACGTCGTCCGATATACGACGTTAGCCTTGTACATACACTATGTATTCAAGGTCTGATCTGCATAAGATCCACACACCGTCCCCTAGACATAAGAGCATAGTATTAAGATCTCATTATTCTATTGTTCTAATCCTTATCTCCGTCTCTACCCATCACCATAACTTCACCTTGATCAACACCTTACCTCAGTTTCAACCCATCACCACGACACATAATGCAATAAAGTATTGCATCACTCTGGAAGCATCTAGAAGCTTCTAGAAACGTCGAGAAGTCCAAAGACTGCTGCATCAGCAGTCCCACGCTCGTAGAGGGCAATAGGACAGCCACGAGACTGCAGCGTCAGCAGAAATGCACGTGCAGTCCCCGGGAGCGAAGACGCTGCTGCGTCAGCGGTTCTCCCACTCCGACGACTGAAGAACAAAGAGACTGCAGCGTCAGCTATCCCCACTCCGAACGAAGGAGGCAAGGCAGAGCAGGCGCTTGCATCAGTCCGCCTTCAGCCAGCGACTCGCACAGACGTGCCTACCTGGCCTCAGCCGCCAGTCCGGCTTCTTCCGACTTCAAGAGCAGACGTGTTCAGTCTAGCTCCGCGAAAGTGAAGTGTGTCGATCCTTCACTCCTAATTCCAATTCCAATTCCAACTCTAACTCAACTCAACTCAAGTCCTAATTCTCATACATTAATCCTACAACATATTACTATATCCATTATTCATTAATCCAATTACTACTCCAATTATAATACTACTTACATATTGTATACCAGTGTACTTACCAGTTCTTATTTAATATATCGTTGTTATACCAGTGCTTCGATCTTGTTATTCTTGTGTTAGTTCAACACCATCTTCCAATTCAGTTCTTGCATCGAATATATTAAACTCGTGACATATCCGGACTTGGTCTAAAGTGCGCAGTGGAAACGCTGAGCCGCCAATAAGGAATTTGAAGCGAGTCATAGAGAAGTTCTCGTGCCACGTCTAGAATTGGTCTAAAGTGCGCAGTGGAAACGCTGAGCCGCCACTATAGACGTGAAGCGAGTTAACTACCAAAAAGGTTAATAACAAGTGGAAGTTCATTTCATTATATATTATTAATATTCCATCATTACTATTCCTTACCCATGCGACGCCCACGTCGAGCGGGACGCAAGTATCAACTTGCTAAATTGAGACGCGCATTGAGAAATAAAGCGGTGCTCGATCAAATCATTGCCACTACCGAGTGGACAGAACTTCTGGGAACCACCGAGCACATTCCGTGTGACGCGTCCGATTACGTTTCTGTATACGGTTGCCCTTGCAACCCTCCTAAAGAGGTCAACCACGCGGACCTCTCGCGAGCTCCGACGCCAGTTCTACATCCGGTCGATTGTCCAGAGGTGATCGACATAGCCGACGACGACGACAGCCGAGACACGATCATCGTTCCCAGGGTCCGTTGCCGAATCATCCGTGACGTTCCTCTGCCAGCTCATCAACGTGTCGTCTTGCGGCCAGCATCCAAGGCCACTAACGTCGTCCCGAACCGAGCAGCAGCAACTCTGCCAGATCTTCCCCACCTCGAGGACATCTGTATAGAAGATCCGATGTACGACACCTACTGTCAGTACCGCCAGTTCCTGCTGCAACAATATTATTAGGCGTTAATACAACATTGCGGTGAGTCGTATAATATCTTGTATAATTGTTGAATCCTGTAAACTCACCGTTCTCGTTGCATCCTCTCGCGCGCGATTCTTGTCGGGACACTCCTTGTAACCGCGTCGGACGTTCTTTTCTTGACTGCATCCATAGCAATATCGGTTGTCCTAGTGCATATGACAGCCCGCGGCTGTCTCGGCACGAAAGACCACTCCTCATTTTAATCATAATATCTCAACCGTCCGTCTGTCACTGTTCTCTTTTCTCTCTCTTGGTACCTGTAACAAAAACACAGTGACGGACGTGACAACTGGAGTTTCGGTGCATATCGGACCACCGCATTCTTCGCAATCGTTTTGGACGGAGTACGTTCGCTGGTGATTCCAAATTCTTACATTGGAAATGACTGTTCTCTGGCTACAGTCATAGCAAAGTTTCCTTCCGTCGGGCGTTATTCTTATCCTGCCATTGTAGCAGGAGATTTCGAGCAAGTAGGTGGGAATTGCAGGTGGTCTTGTCACGTCCGTCACTGTGTTTTTGTTACAGGTACCAGGAGAGAGAAAAGAGAACAGTGACAGACGGACGGTTGAGATATTATGATTAAAATGAGGAGTGGTCTTTCGTGCCGAGACAGCCGCGGGCTGTCATATGCACTAGGACAACCGATATTGCTATGGAGGCAGTCAAGAAAAGAACGTCCGACGCGGTTACAAGGAGTGTCCCGACAAGAATCGCGCGCGAGAGGATGCAACGAGAACGGTGAGTTTACAGGATTCAACAATTATACAAGATATTATACGACTCACCGCAATGTTGTATTAACGCCTAATAATATTGTTGCAGCAGGAACTGGCGGTACTGACAGTAGGTGTCGTACATCGGATCTTCTATACAGATGTCCTCGAGGTGGGGAAGATCTGGCAGAGTTGCTGCTGCTCGGTTCGGGACGACGTTAGTGGCCTTGGATGCTGGCCGCAAGACGACACGTTGATGAGTTGGCAGAGGGACGTCACTGACGATTCGGCAACGGACCCTGGGAACGATGATCGTGTCTTGGCTGTCGTCGTCGGCTATGTCGATTACCTCAGGACGATCGACCGGATGCAGAACTGGCGTCGGAGCTCGCGAGAGGTCCGCGTGGTTGACCTCTTTAGGAAGGTTGCAAGGGCAACCGTATACAGAAACGTAATCGGACGCGTCACACGGAATGTGCTCGGTGGTTCCCAGAAGTTCGGTCCACTCGGTAGTGGCAATGATTTGATCGAGCACCGCTTTATTTCTCAACGCGCGTCTCGATTTAGCAAGTTGATACTTGCGTCCCGCTCGACGTGGGCGTCGCATGGGTAAGGAATAGTAATGATGGAATATTAATAATATAATGAAAATGAACTTCCACTTGTTATTAACCCTTTTGGTAGTTAACTCGCTTCACGTCTATAGTGGCGGCTCAGCGTTTCCACTGCGCACTTTAGACCAATTCTAGACGTGGCACGAGAACTTCTCTATGACTCGCTTCAAATTCCTTATTGGCGGCTCAGCGTTTCCACTGCGCACTTTAGACCAAGTCCGGATATGTCACGAGTTTAATATATTCGATGCAAGAACTGAATTGGAAGATGGTGTTGAACTAACACAAGAATAACAAGATCGAAGCACTGGTATAACAACGATATATTAAATAAGAACTGGTAAGTACACTGGTATACAATATGTAAGTAGTATTATAATAGGAGTAGTAATTGGATTAATGAATAATGGATATTGTAATATGTTATAGGAATAATGTATGAGAATTAGGACTTGAGTTGAGTTGAGTTAGAGTTGGAATTGGAATTGGAATTAGGAGTGAAGGATCGACACACTTCACTTTCGCGGAGCTAGACTGAACACGTCTGCTCTTGAAGCCGGACTGGCGGCTGAGGCCAGGTTGGCACGTCTGTGCGAGTCGCTGGCTGAAGGCGGACTGATGCAAGCGTTCGCTCTGCCTTGTCTCCTTCGGTCGGAGTGGGGATAGCTGACGCTGCAGTCTCTTGTTCTTCAGTCGTCGGAGTGGGAGAACTGCTGACGCAGCAGCGTCTTTGCTCCCGGGGACTGCACGTGCATTTCTGCTGACGCTGCAGTCTCGTGGCTGTCCTATTGCCCTCTACGAGCGTGGGACTGCTGATGCAGCAGTCTTTGGACTTCTCGACGTTTCTAGAAGCTTCTAGATGCTTCCAGAGTGATGCAATACTTTATTGCATTATGTGTCGTGGTGATGGGTTGAAACTGAGGTAAGGTGTTGATCAAGGTGAAGTTATGGTGATGGATAGAGACGGAGATAAGGATTAGAACAATAGAATATATGAGATCTTAATATTATGTTCTTATGTCTAGGGGACGGTGTATGGATCTTATGCAGATCGGACCTTGTATACATAATGTATGTACAAGGCCAACGTCGTACATCGGACGACGTAACACCTCCCAACGCGGAAAAGAAATTTCTTACAAGGAAGAAATTTCTCGCTCAACACTCGATCACACACTCATTCATGCGACGCATCGTCCGGAGGTACTCCGCGCAGGGAGCACAGTTCTCGGCGAGTATTTCCTATATTTGTACGAAACACTGGTCGCACTGAAATGTTGTCGGTGTCGGCACGTGGGGCTGGGGCTGGTTTTGTAATGTCCGACAAGTCGTATTCGCAATGTTCATTATTCGACTGTCTTTTCTCGGGGTTTAGGGTGGGTGGGGAATCACTTTGTTCACTAACACTTTCACTTTTGTCTTTTTCTTATCTGCGTCCAGATGAGTGTCACGTTTCGCTGACGCGGGGTTTGCGTTGGATTATTCGGCGCACGCTTGAGTTTGTTTGCATGTACAATCTTAAAATGGTTCCCTACTTTAATTTTCACATTGTTTGAGTCTAAGATGTCGCTAATTTCGTGAGGACCCGTATATTGCGCATCGAATTTGCCCTTGCAGGGTTCTTTGAGTAGGAATACCTGTTCTATATCTTCCGGTGGTCGAAGGAGATTTTGCCGATGCTGGGTTTCGAATTTCGCTCGCTTATTCTCATAGGGATATCCGTTATCGCGAGGGTACTCGGATTTACATTTCTTTCTTGTTGACGCGTATTTCGCTGTAGCGCAGAGATTAATTTTATCGTATTTGTTTCGCTTCGCATGGCAACGTGCAGATGGAAGTTGAAAGGAATCGAGTTTCTGTGGATCATCAAAGATATGATTTCGAAGTAAGTTATGAAGTTCTTTTACTTTGGAGACTTTGATATCCTTCTCTGGTTTAGAACTGTCACTGGATTTATCGTGCAGTATAGAACAGACCTGCTTACATATGGGTCTTGAAGATCTTTGATTGTCGTAGGAATGGAGTTGGTCTTGGAATTGATCGGGCTGGTTACCGGAGTTAGAATAAGGATCGGGCTGGTTACCGGAGTTAGAATAAGGATCGGGCTGGTTACCGGAGTTAGTATGAGAATCGGGCTGGTTACCGGAGTTAGTAATGTCGGGCTGGTTACCGGAGTTAGTATGAGAATCGGGCTGGTTACCGGAGTTAGTATGAGAATCGGGCTGGTTACCGGAGTTAGTATAAGAATCGGGCTGGTTACCGGAGTTAGTATAATGATCGGGCTGGTTACCGGAGTTAGTATAAGAATCGGGCTGGTTACCGGAGTTAGTAATGTCGGGATGGTTACCGAATGCGTCGGGATGATACCCGGAATTAGAAAGGTCGGGATGGTTACCGAATGCGTCGGGATGATACCCGGAATTAGAAAGGTCGGGATGGTTACCGAATACGTCGGGATGGTACCCGGAATTGGAAAGGTCGGGATGGTTACCGAATACGTCGGGATGGTTCCCGGAATTAGAAAGGTCGGAAGAGTACGACTCGATTTCTTCCATCTCCAATGGGGGCAATCGAAATGAAACTCTTTCCGACGAGGTGTTAAAACACCGGAGGCTCGCTTTGCCTTTACGATTGGTGACGACGCAGTCACCCAGGAATACATCCGGCGCTACATTAACACGGCGGATATATCCCTGTTTAGGTCCTTCGACGTCGACCGCTATGCACGCAACGGTACGAGGTTCGAGGACGAATTCTTCGGATTTCGGAGGAGTCTTTGTTCGGACTCGATCCTCACGCTCCACGATCCGACTTCTCGCAGTGTACTCCGATATCTCTCGAGTCTCCTTCGATTCCGGCCGGCTCTTCACGGCGTTTTTCTCTAGGGAGCACTCGATCGAATCCCGAGGAGGCATTGAAATAACCTCCGTCACCGGAGCTCTGCAAGGTCTGACCGCGGGTGCACGAGGATTTGAGGAAGACACTCGAACGTTCCCTGCCGAATGTTCCTCACGCTTGGCGGCTGGAGTTTTAACGAGATCGTTGGTCATAGACGAAGGCATTGAAATAACCTCTGCTGCCAATTTATCGCGAGGCTCAGCCGTGGGCGCGCAAGGGTTCGAGAAGGGAACCCGAATGTTTCCTATCATAATGTATTCATTCGCAAAGGAGATCTCGGCTCCTGTTCTGAAGAAGGGAGAACCGAGGATTCCGTCGATGTTAATTGGGAAGTTTTCTTCTGTCACGTCCTGGCGGGGCTATAAGAGCAAGAGAAGAGAATACCGCGGCCCGGCTACTCTACTCTTCCACTGACTGACATTTAATAAAAGTGTTGGTCTTTTTATCAACAGACTAGGACCCGATGCCGACACCTGCATGCAGTCTTACACAGATGAATGATGCACGCGACCCTGAAACATACGCGGTAATATGTTCCACTTACTTTTACGCTTCGCTTGTTTGTCGATTGACACGAGACATGAATTCGCAACGGATGAACAGCTACGGTTGCGCTGATGGCCTTGAATACGGTCCGCTCTGCTTGACAGGCGTTGATCCAAATGGCTGGAAACGACCTTCAAGGATTGACGACTGCGCCAAACTCTGTCACGTCAATATTTGACAGGAACGACCTCCAATGATTGACAGCTGGCTGCTACGGTATTGTAGACGGATGCGCTCGTTGAGGAAACGGGCGTGGACGCTGTACGATACCGTGAATCTAACTCACGAATATCGTCCGCGTGATTGACGATATTTTAACTAGCGAAAACGGGCGTGGACGCTGTGCGATCCCGTGAATTTATCTCGCGAATATCGTCCGCGTGGTTGACGATATTTTGATTCGAGAAAACGGACGTGGATGCTGCGGAGCTTGCTATGCGAGCAAGTCTATCACTATCACGCACGTACGCGAACACGTAACAGGAAATTGAATAAGGAATACTATTCGCGAACTTTCCAGTGAGAACTCTATCTCTAACTAACAACGTGTCACTTCAAACTACGAAGTTAGGAGCAAGGAAATAATAATTGGGATTTAGATTGACTCTGGTAAAACAAAGTATATTATAAACGTAACAGAATACAAAGGTAAAGATGCTTATTATTAACGATATCGAAATACGTACTAAGTACGAAATATGAAACGCAATAAAAATGTTTAATTGAATAAACGAAGTAATATTTGAATTAAACGAATAAGAATACGATATTACTGAATGGTATTAGGGACTGTGTCTAAACAGTATGGATTTGGGAAGATTGTGTCTAAACAATCTGGATTTGGAAAGACTATGTCTAAATAGTCTGGACTTGGAAGATTGACGAAAACTCGACTGACCCACTCGGGTCCCCGGAGAGGACTGGGGAAAATCGAACGTTCGTCGACGAACAACGTTCGTCCGAAAAATGCTGACTTCGCAAAAGGGGACCGTGTCCTCTTTGTGCCGGTCTTCGTCGTAAACAGCGCGATGGCCGCCGCACTAGAGTCAGCAGTTTTCGTTCCCAGTGGTGCAGGACTCGAAAATTAAGTGGTAACCATTGGCGTACCTATTTATTTATTTAAATAAATTGGGACTTAGAATATTTTCGAGCGCTTGCTTTTGCAAGGCGTTTCGATGTAAATTTTATATGTCATATGATTAGTTGACATCATTTGTCGACCGATCATATGTTTGAAAATATTCTAAGTACTTTTGAAAATTACCAAAAATCGAAATTTTGGTAAAGTCTAAACAAACGCGAATTGAGAACATAACCTACAAATTTTTAGGTTAGTTTCATGATTTTCGCTCACGAGTCCAATGATATTTCAATCTTCGAGTTTGGGCCATTTTTGGCTATTTTAGGATTTTGACAGATTTTGGATTTTAGGTTATGTTGATGGATTTCAAACAGATGTACGTGGTGTTAAGGATTCATTGTTATGAAGGATTTTTAGGAGTTTTGGAATCTTTAAAGGGGAACGCTCGCTCTTATGTATCTAATTTTACATGTAGTCTTAAAGCTAACGTCGGAGGTGCGACCGACGTCACACCTCCCCCCTTAGAGAAGAGATTTCACGCAGTGGAATCTCTGCCTCTGGGTGGCGGTAGACAGGATGCACTGAAATGTCATCCCTGTCTCGCAACGCTGGGTCAAGGGAATCGCAAATTAACGTTCGTTTCGTCAAGGGAGGACGGGTTCGGAATTCTCCGACACTGGCACTATCACTATCTTTGTCCTCGATGGCCGCTGAAGTCTTGTTGTCCCTCTGCTTCATGAATATAAAGAACCGGGTCAGTGAACTCCAGATGGCGACGACGAGATGCAGGCTCCAGCCGTATAGTGAGTGTAATGCGATGCCGTTAACGATCGTACTGATGATTGTTTTGATCGTGCGGATCGCTACGTACACTCCGATTATTCCAGCACTTATTGATCCGAATGTAGTGAATCCGGACCATAATTTCTGTGCTGTAGACTCCGCTATCTGCTGTAGGGAGTTTTCATCGAGCAGGTTGAACATGTTGATGTTTCCTGCTGCAAACTGTCTTCCCGTCGCACCCTGTGCGATTGAATTTATGACTGCCACCTTCTCTACAGGAAACATTATATGATCCTGTAGTTTGTCCAGGTCGTCTTGTGAATAAATGCCTCCCGTTGCCAAGTTCTTCGGATCTATGTATTTCCAGGTTGACTTGGCGAGGGGGTGAAGCTCCGAAGGAGTGATGGCCTCCATCAATGACGGTGTTAGGCGATACCATGTTCCGTGCAGTCTATAATATGGGGGAAGTAGCTCATTGCATGGCTTTTCTGTCCCCGTATTTGAAATGATGTGGTCCCTTGGCTTCAGGAATTTTGATGTGTTCCGATACGTGATGGGTAGCTCATCATAACACCGTTCGGTTTTCCTCACTTGGACCGTGACTGGTATGCACTTTATTATGTGCACTACCTCTCCTGCTGGAACTGTGATAAATCCGACATCCTTCATGATGGCAGTGGCAACTTCTTCGGGTGCTGAATGTAATAATGTGAGGGCGTTCTGGAGAATCTGACGCTCTAGCTCACACTTTTGACGGATTACATCTTTGTAGAGTTGAGAAAATTGTTTCCGGAGGTGCTTCTCCACGTAAACAAATTTGCTGTTGACATACGTGAAGATGTCCAGATTGTTGACTAAGGTGTGTGTTTTCTCCTTGAATTTTCCTGAACTTCCAACTTCTAGAATGAACAGCTTGGGGTGTTCCGTTCGGATTATGACATATCCGCAAACTGACGATCTGCCTGTCTCCGTGAGTGCAAAAGTCGTGTCCTGCGATGCTACGGTATACAGGGTTGGAGAAGGATTCACCTTGGAGGATAGTTTAGTGGCTATCCCTTCGTACAAGACATCATAATTATTGAATTTGCACGAGTCCGTCGGCGTGGTTTCCCAGAACGTATGGCCATCTTGTGCGTCTAAGCAGCTTCCTTTTTGAAGGGGGCAGGTTTGCCCAGTTTGTAGATGAATCTGTCCGGTTGACAATCTGATTGGAGCGATGTAGTCGCGGATCGTGATTCGGACTAAAGCTTGTACCACGACATCGGTCCAAGTCCCAAACGGATCACTATACGTGGTTCCAGCGCAGCTACCATCGTTCTGAATAACTCCTGCTAACGTGAGGCCGTGAGAGGAGGTCGAGTTCGGCTGAATACCTGTGATCTGGGCGGCTGGGGTGATGAATATTGTCCCCGTCGTGTGTAGGCTCGAACAGGTTTCGCTGGAGATCGGTAATATATAGTCTTGTCGACCATTGGATACTACCGAATTATGTGAATGCATGCCACAATAGTATATGGTTCTGTCTATTCCGATATGGCATTGCAAGACACGAGTTTGCGAGAATTCAGCTAGCTGCAGGAGCTGAATTCTTTCTAAATTTTCAGCTGGTGCGATGTCTTCTGGCTCGCAGTTAAGAGTGTCAATAGTTGAATACGTGGTAATATTCAAGGTTGAACCTCCACAGTCATATCCAATGAGTGTTGAGGCTTGCGTGGCAATAGAGAGCAAGATAGCTGCTTGTATCGGCTGCATGGTTGCTGTTATAGCGTTGTCGAGAGACTGATGATCTTCAGGGGTGACGGTTTCTCCTTGAAGATCTCGTTGCGTCGCAGGGATATCGTCTTCCTGCTGTGGAGTGGGGTGATGCTGACCAGAGGTTTTAAATTTCGCTCTTGGGTCGCTGCGATAGTTTATCGTTGGCGTAACGATATTGGAGCCTCTGTTAACGCTAGGAAGATTGAATTCGTTTCGCAAGATACATAACGAAAGCTTATAATCAGACTTAGTTGTCTCGGGCGAGTATAATGTATCGGCTTTATTTCTTTTTCTTGCTGACGCGAATCTCGCGGAATTGTATTTGCCAGACGCATGGACTTTGTTTTCGGTCGCACGGATACCTGATCGTTGAAGCTGCAAGAGGTCTTGTTCCGGCGAGGATTTGAAGATAGGAGTTTGTGGCAAAACATAAACTCCTTTTGATTTAACTTTAGGAATAGAAATGTTTTCTAAATTGTTCTCATATGAACATTCTAAAAGTTCATCTGAGGCGAAGGCGTTGATGTTTCTTTCCACACAGGACTTTGAATATAAATCGTCGGGATGGTTACCGGAATTCTTTAAAGTATCGGGATGGCTACCGGAATCGTCGGGATGGTTACCGGAATTATTTAAAGAATCGGGATGGCTACCGGAATCGTCGGAATGGTTACCGGAATTATTTAAAGAATCGGGATGGCTACCGGAATCGTCGGAATGGTTACCGGAATTAATAGAAGACGCGAGTTGATCGTTAACGATCGTCTCGTGCGCGCGGCACGCACGAGCATTGAATAAGTCCGAATTGACTTCGGCTTGAATATTCGAAAAGGGAACCTCGATCTCTTCCACCTCCAACGTAGGCAGGGAGAAGGACGCCACTTCGGACGATGCGTTAAAGCATCGCAGGTATGCCTTTCCGTTACGGTTGGTGACTAAACAATCACCTAAGAACACATCGGGTTTTACATCTACTTTTCGCACATACCCTTCGCTTGGGCCCTTTACGTTGACGGCTATGCAGGCGGCGGTACGGCTTTCGATGGAATATTCCCGAGGGTTCGAAAAGGGAATACGTAGGTTTTTATACTCTACGCATTCCTTCGCAAATGATATCTCTGCTCCCTCTCTGAAGAAGGGGGAGCCTAAGATACCATCTATATTAATTGGAAAACTGTCAGGCAGAACGTGTAGCGTGACTTTAATGGAATCTGCTAGCTCCGCATTGATATAACCGAGGGTCGCAATTTCTCCTTCTGTCACGCCATGGACGTGTATGACGCTGTCAGTTTTTAGATGAACGTCAGATTTGATACCAGACGCTCGGATTAAGTTGACCTCGGACCCGGTGTCCAAGAGGAACTCACACTCTTTTGAGAAGAGTGACGATCTTGCTTTTATTCGAGGGATAGGGGAGTCCGGCGCGAGATTTATTGCCGAGACTAATTTCGCGGATGGTCGTTCATTCTGCTGACCGTCCGGGTTATCTCTCCTATCTACTCGAATTTCATCTACTGCTGGTCGTTGCTGATGACGGCCAGCTGTGTTGCCTTTTGGCGATTCTCTTGGGATGCCTCCCGTCCTTTGGTCGCGTTTGTCGGGAGGCTTGATTCGTTTCCCGACTCATTTCTACTGTAATATTCGCGGCGGCGACATTCGTGTATGTCATGTCCCGTGCGCTTACAATATTTACAATACTTCTGATTCTCCGTAGGAAAGCGATCGCGACCTGGGGACTGGGAAGCGCGATCTTCGCGTTTATACGTTTCGCGCTGATTTGATTGCGACGGTTCGTGACGTCGCGGAGGAGGAGAGCGATACGCGTCTCTGTTATCGGGTTTCCTGTCTCGCCAGGATTCACGAGGTGAAAAGGAAGGTCGTTGATCTTTCCTTTCCGAAGATCTGTTGCGCTGCTCAGGCGCATTCCTATCATAATAAGAGTTGCTTGATCGCTCTGGTGTGCGATTACGAGAGTCGGAGAATGCAACGCGGCGTCCGTCGTCACGATAACGAACACGGTCAAGCTCGTACTGTTTGTACGCGGTTACTGCTTCGTCGAATATTTTCTGTAATTCGAGTGACGCGCAGAGCCTGACCTCGGCTCGAAGCGCTGGGATAAGACCACGCATGAAACAATCAATTGTGAATTTGTCAATCTCGTCTAGATTGGGGACCCCGCGGCCTGAATCTATGATCGCCGTTCTAAGGTCCTTTACTCGCGTAATATAATTCAACACGTGCTCGGACTGTCCCTGGTGTATCGAAGCTAATTCTCCGCGATACTGATCGATGAATTTATATGGGCCTAGTACATCTTTCAGGCGGTTGCACAATTCAGAGATTGTGTTAATATTTACGTCTTCAATCGCGGCGTATGCCTGTCCTCTAAGCTTATTGCATACTAATCTAGTAAGGGTACGCTCAGCTGTGGCTGGAACAGCTTCCAAGGCTCGCTTGCACGCGCGAACGAATTGTAGCACGGTTATGGAGGTGCCGTCAAAGGTAGGCACAAGTTCAACCGCTTGTTTAACGGTGAAATTCGAAGAATCGTGCATTATGGGTTCGCGGGGCGCAACGACTGGGCTAGCTGGAATTGATTGAGAATCTCTGGCCGATCGGATTTCTGCTATCTCGCGGCGTATATCCTCGTACGTTACTCTCTGCTCACGCGTTTCTGTTTCGTATTGCAATTTGAGTTGAGTCAACGCGGCGGTTTGATTAATGAGAGCTGCTTCTCTACGAGCTAAATCTTTCTGGAATTCAATTAATTCCTCTTCCGTAGGAGGAACCTTCTTTCTAGCCTCGCTACGCGTTTCCATGATTGCGTCGCTTGAAAATTTCTAAGTATGAAATTCGCGAAAAATAATCCGACTATATAACGTGGGCGAAGGGGCGTTTTCTAAACCGCCCGTCGCACTTTAACGTTCACTAAAACTCTCGATGAATTTGTACTGAGTACGAACATCGCGAAAAATAATTTGAGTATGTAACGTGGGCGAAAGGGCATTTCCTTCACTGCCCGTCGCACTTTTAACTGACACTATGCTTTCACGGACTCTAAGTCTACTGCGTTAAATTGTCAAACAATGATGGAACGCGCAGGGGTTCGCGTGCTAACACTGATTCTATTTTTATTCCTCGATGCCGTGCTTCTAACATCGGTGACCAACGACTGTCCTACCGACTGCGCCAAATTTGTCACAACAAATTTTGGCAGAGGTAGGACACATGACGTATCCTACAAAAGTGTTGACGGTGTCTCTAACATCGGTGACCAACGAGTGTCCTACCGACTGCGCCAAATTTGTCACGTCCTGGCGGGGCTATAAGAGCAAGAGAAGAGAATACCGCGGCCCGGCTACTCTACTCTTCCACTGACTGACATTTAATAAAAGTGTTGGTCTTTTTATCAACAGACTAGGACCCGATGCCGACACCTGCATGCAGTCTTACACAGATGAATGATGCACGCGACCCTGAAACATACGCGGTAATATGTTCCACTTACTTTTACGCTTCGCTTGTTTGTCGATTGACACGAGACATGAATTCGCAACGGATGAACAGCTACGGTTGCGCTGATGGCCTTGAATACGGTCCGCTCTGCTTGACAGGCGTTGATCCAAATGGCTGGAAACGACCTTCAAGGATTGACGACTGCGCCAAACTCTGTCACGTCAATATTTGACAGGAACGACCTCCAATGATTGACAGCTGGCTGCTACGGTATTGTAGACGGATGCGCTCGTTGAGGAAACGGGCGTGGACGCTGTACGATACCGTGAATCTAACTCACGAATATCGTCCGCGTGATTGACGATATTTTAACTAGCGAAAACGGGCGTGGACGCTGTGCGATCCCGTGAATTTATCTCGCGAATATCGTCCGCGTGGTTGACGATATTTTGATTCGAGAAAACGGACGTGGATGCTGCGGAGCTTGCTATGCGAGCAAGTCTATCACTATCACGCACGTACGCGAACACGTAACAGGAAATTGAATAAGGAATACTATTCGCGAACTTTCCAGTGAGAACTCTATCTCTAACTAACAACGTGTCACTTCAAACTACGAAGTTAGGAGCAAGGAAATAATAATTGGGATTTAGATTGACTCTGGTAAAACAAAGTATATTATAAACGTAACAGAATACAAAGGTAAAGATGCTTATTATTAACGATATCGAAATACGTACTAAGTACGAAATATGAAACGCAATAAAAATGTTTAATTGAATAAACGAAGTAATATTTGAATTAAACGAATAAGAATACGATATTACTGAATGGTATTAGGGACTGTGTCTAAACAGTATGGATTTGGGAAGATTGTGTCTAAACAATCTGGATTTGGAAAGACTATGTCTAAATAGTCTGGACTTGGAAGATTGACGAAAACTCGACTGACCCACTCGGGTCCCCGGAGAGGACTGGGGAAAATCGAACGTTCGTCGACGAACAACGTTCGTCCGAAAAATGCTGACTTCGCAAAAGGGGACCGTGTCCTCTTTGTGCCGGTCTTCGTCGTAAACAGCGCGATGGCCGCCGCACTAGAGTCAGCAGTTTTCGTTCCCAGTGGTGCAGGACTCGAAAATTAAGTGGTAACCATTGGCGTACCTATTTATTTATTTAAATAAATTGGGACTTAGAATATTTTCGAGCGCTTGCTTTTGCAAGGCGTTTCGATGTAAATTTTATATGTCATATGATTAGTTGACATCATTTGTCGACCGATCATATGTTTGAAAATATTCTAAGTACTTTTGAAAATTACCAAAAATCGAAATTTTGGTAAAGTCTAAACAAACGCGAATTGAGAACATAACCTACAAATTTTTAGGTTAGTTTCATGATTTTCGCTCACGAGTCCAATGATATTTCAATCTTCGAGTTTGGGCCATTTTTGGCTATTTTAGGATTTTGACAGATTTTGGATTTTAGGTTATGTTGATGGATTTCAAACAGATGTACGTGGTGTTAAGGATTCATTGTTATGAAGGATTTTTAGGAGTTTTGGAATCTTTAAAGGGGAACGCTCGCTCTTATGTATCTAATTTTACATGTAGTCTTAAAGCTAACGTCGGAGGTGCGACCGACGTCACACTTCCAAGACATGAAATTCAATAGGGTTTTGACCCTGTAAGTGTATTTTAATTTGACCGAGAGTTGGAATGGATCCCTCGGTTATTCCTTGGACTTCTATAGTGTTCGTATGATCTATAGGTAGATTTGGTTCTAGACTTGACGCACGAATTAAATTGATCTCCGAACCCGTGTCCAACAAAAATTCACACTTCTTTTGTAATTGAGGGGCGGAGATTTTTACGCGCGGGATTGGTGAGTCTGCAGCAAGATTTACTGCTGAGACGAATCGTCGGACTGGTCGTTCGTCCGGATAGCTGTTTGGGTGCGGGCTGTAGTTTGGGTTGAAGATGCGGCCTCCCGCCTGGGGTTGGCTTCGGTCGGGAGGCCGGACTCGTTTCCCGACCTCCTATTATTATTGAAAGCGCGCTTACGGCACTCGTGAATATCGTGCCCGGGGGTTTTGCAATAGTTGCAAAATTTGTTAGGGCTTGAGGGGCGATCTGTGCGACCATCGCGGTACGTGTTTTGGCCGCGAGGATTATTTTCCCATCGCCGTTGCGGCGTCGGGGAGCGATAAGAGTCCCGGTTTAAATTTCTCGAGGACTGCTGAGACGAGTCCGGTCTGTTATCGCGGCGTTCTTGAGTTCGCTCTGGAATGTCACGAGCGGACTCGTACGTGGAACGCTGGCGATACGGCCGGTTATCAGAGAAGCTGACTCGTTTTTCTTCGCGGATCAGTTCTCGTCGACGAGTCTGGTCTGACTCATACTGCCTGTAAGCAGAGATGGCTGCTTCGAAAACAGTGGCAGGATTTCGCGAAGGGCAATGAAGCACTTCGGCACGCAGCTGGGGAAGGAGACCTCGTAGAAAACAATCTATTACGAAGCGATCTAGTTCTTCGTAATCAAGGCCAATATCTGTGGCATCTTGAATCGCGGTTCGAAGGTCTTTAACGCGATTGATGAAGTCTAAGATGTGCTCGTTTGGAGCTTGGAGTACACTCGCGAGATCGCCACGGTACTGGTCAACGAATTTGTATGGGCCCAGTACTGTTCGTAATTTCTCGCATAGTGCTGTCACGTCCTGGCGGGGCTATAAGAGCAAGAGAAGAGAATACCGCGGCCCGGCTACTCTACTCTTCCACTGACTGACATTTAATAAAAGTGTTGGTCTTTTTATCAACAGACTAGGACCCGATGCCGACACCTGCATGCAGTCTTACACAGATGAATGATGCACGCGACCCTGAAACATACGCGGTAATATGTTCCACTTACTTTTACGCTTCGCTTGTTTGTCGATTGACACGAGACATGAATTCGCAACGGATGAACAGCTACGGTTGCGCTGATGGCCTTGAATACGGTCCGCTCTGCTTGACAGGCGTTGATCCAAATGGCTGGAAACGACCTTCAAGGATTGACGACTGCGCCAAACTCTGTCACGTCAATATTTGACAGGAACGACCTCCAATGATTGACAGCTGGCTGCTACGGTATTGTAGACGGATGCGCTCGTTGAGGAAACGGGCGTGGACGCTGTACGATACCGTGAATCTAACTCACGAATATCGTCCGCGTGATTGACGATATTTTAACTAGCGAAAACGGGCGTGGACGCTGTGCGATCCCGTGAATTTATCTCGCGAATATCGTCCGCGTGGTTGACGATATTTTGATTCGAGAAAACGGACGTGGATGCTGCGGAGCTTGCTATGCGAGCAAGTCTATCACTATCACGCACGTACGCGAACACGTAACAGGAAATTGAATAAGGAATACTATTCGCGAACTTTCCAGTGAGAACTCTATCTCTAACTAACAACGTGTCACTTCAAACTACGAAGTTAGGAGCAAGGAAATAATAATTGGGATTTAGATTGACTCTGGTAAAACAAAGTATATTATAAACGTAACAGAATACAAAGGTAAAGATGCTTATTATTAACGATATCGAAATACGTACTAAGTACGAAATATGAAACGCAATAAAAATGTTTAATTGAATAAACGAAGTAATATTTGAATTAAACGAATAAGAATACGATATTACTGAATGGTATTAGGGACTGTGTCTAAACAGTATGGATTTGGGAAGATTGTGTCTAAACAATCTGGATTTGGAAAGACTATGTCTAAATAGTCTGGACTTGGAAGATTGACGAAAACTCGACTGACCCACTCGGGTCCCCGGAGAGGACTGGGGAAAATCGAACGTTCGTCGACGAACAACGTTCGTCCGAAAAATGCTGACTTCGCAAAAGGGGACCGTGTCCTCTTTGTGCCGGTCTTCGTCGTAAACAGCGCGATGGCCGCCGCACTAGAGTCAGCAGTTTTCGTTCCCAGTGGTGCAGGACTCGAAAATTAAGTGGTAACCATTGGCGTACCTATTTATTTATTTAAATAAATTGGGACTTAGAATATTTTCGAGCGCTTGCTTTTGCAAGGCGTTTCGATGTAAATTTTATATGTCATATGATTAGTTGACATCATTTGTCGACCGATCATATGTTTGAAAATATTCTAAGTACTTTTGAAAATTACCAAAAATCGAAATTTTGGTAAAGTCTAAACAAACGCGAATTGAGAACATAACCTACAAATTTTTAGGTTAGTTTCATGATTTTCGCTCACGAGTCCAATGATATTTCAATCTTCGAGTTTGGGCCATTTTTGGCTATTTTAGGATTTTGACAGATTTTGGATTTTAGGTTATGTTGATGGATTTCAAACAGATGTACGTGGTGTTAAGGATTCATTGTTATGAAGGATTTTTAGGAGTTTTGGAATCTTTAAAGGGGAACGCTCGCTCTTATGTATCTAATTTTACATGTAGTCTTAAAGCTAACGTCGGAGGTGCGACCGACGTCACACCTCCCCCCTTAGAGAAGAGATTTCACGCAGTGGAATCTCTGCCTCTGGGTGGCGGTAGACAGGATGCACTGAAATGTCATCCCTGTCTCGCAACGCTGGGTCAAGGGAATCGCAAATTAACGTTCGTTTCGTCAAGGGAGGACGGGTTCGGAATTCTCCGACACTGGCACTATCACTATCTTTGTCCTCGATGGCCGCTGAAGTCTTGTTGTCCCTCTGCTTCATGAATATAAAGAACCGGGTCAGTGAACTCCAGATGGCGACGACGAGATGCAGGCTCCAGCCGTATAGTGAGTGTAATGCGATGCCGTTAACGATCGTACTGATGATTGTTTTGATCGTGCGGATCGCTACGTACACTCCGATTATTCCAGCACTTATTGATCCGAATGTAGTGAATCCGGACCATAATTTCTGTGCTGTAGACTCCGCTATCTGCTGTAGGGAGTTTTCATCGAGCAGGTTGAACATGTTGATGTTTCCTGCTGCAAACTGTCTTCCCGTCGCACCCTGTGCGATTGAATTTATGACTGCCACCTTCTCTACAGGAAACATTATATGATCCTGTAGTTTGTCCAGGTCGTCTTGTGAATAAATGCCTCCCGTTGCCAAGTTCTTCGGATCTATGTATTTCCAGGTTGACTTGGCGAGGGGGTGAAGCTCCGAAGGAGTGATGGCCTCCATCAATGACGGTGTTAGGCGATACCATGTTCCGTGCAGTCTATAATATGGGGGAAGTAGCTCATTGCATGGCTTTTCTGTCCCCGTATTTGAAATGATGTGGTCCCTTGGCTTCAGGAATTTTGATGTGTTCCGATACGTGATGGGTAGCTCATCATAACACCGTTCGGTTTTCCTCACTTGGACCGTGACTGGTATGCACTTTATTATGTGCACTACCTCTCCTGCTGGAACTGCGATAAATCCGACATCCTTCATGATGGCAGTGGCAACTTCTTCGGGTGCTGAATGTAATAATGTGAGGGCGTTCTGGAGAATCTGACGCTCTAGCTCACACTTTTGACGGATTACATCTTTGTAGAGTTGAGAAAATTGTTTCCGGAGGTGCTTCTCCACGTAAACAAATTTGCTGTTGACATACGTGAAGATGTCCAGATTGTTGACTAAGGTGTGTGTTTTCTCCTTGAATTTTCCTGAACTTCCAACTTCTAGAATGAACAGCTTGGGGTGTTCCGTTCGGATTATGACATATCCGCAAACTGACGATCTGCCTGTCTCCGTGAGTGCAAAAGTCGTGTCCTGCGATGCTACGGTATACAGGGTTGGAGAAGGATTCACCTTGGAGGATAGTTTAGTGGCTATCCCTTCGTACAAGACATCATAATTATTGAATTTGCACGAGTCCGTCGGCGTGGTTTCCCAGAACGTATGGCCATCTTGTGCGTCTAAGCAGCTTCCTTTTTGAAGGGGGCAGGTTTGCCCAGTTTGTAGATGAATCTGTCCGGTTGACAATCTGATTGGAGCGATGTAGTCGCGGATCGTGATTCGGACTAAAGCTTGTACCACGACATCGGTCCAAGTCCCAAACGGATCACTATACGTGGTTCCAGCGCAGCTACCATCGTTCTGAATAACTCCTGCTAACGTGAGGCCGTGAGAGGAGGTCGAGTTCGGCTGAATACCTGTGATCTGGGCGGCTGGGGTGATGAATATTGTCCCCGTCGTGTGTAGGCTCGAACAGGTTTCGCTGGAGATCGGTAATATATAGTCTTGTCGACCATTGGATACTACCGAATTATGTGAATGCATGCCACAATAGTATATGGTTCTGTCTATTCCGATATGGCATTGCAAGACACGAGTTTGCGAGAATTCAGCTAGCTGCAGGAGCTGAATTCTTTCTAAATTTTCAGCTGGTGCGATGTCTTCTGGCTCGCAGTTAAGAGTGTCAATAGTTGAATACGTGGTAATATTCAAGGTTGAACCTCCACAGTCATATCCAATGAGTGTTGAGGCTTGCGTGGCAATAGAGAGCAAGATAGCTGCTTGTATCGGCTGCATGGTTGCTGTTATAGCGTTGTCGAGAGACTGATGATCTTCAGGGGTGACGGTTTCTCCTTGAAGATCTCGTTGCGTCGCAGGGATATCGTCTTCCTGCTGTGGAGTGGGGTGATGCTGACCAGAGGTTTTAAATTTCGCTCTTGGGTCGCTGCGATAGTTTATCGTTGGCGTAACGATATTGGAGCCTCTGTTAACGCTAGGAAGATTGAATTCGTTTCGCAAGATACATAACGAAAGCTTATAATCAGACTTAGTTGTCTCGGGCGAGTATAATGTATCGGCTTTATTTCTTTTTCTTGCTGACGCGAATCTCGCGGAATTGTATTTGCCAGACGCATGGACTTTGTTTTCGGTCGCACGGATACCTGATCGTTGAAGCTGCAAGAGGTCTTGTTCCGGCGAGGATTTGAAGATAGGAGTTTGTGGCAAAACATAAACTCCTTTTGATTTAACTTTAGGAATAGAAATGTTTTCTAAATTGTTCTCATATGAACATTCTAAAAGTTCATCTGAGGCGAAGGCGTTGATGTTTCTTTCCACACAGGACTTTGAATATAAATCGTCGGGATGGTTACCGGAATTCTTTAAAGTATCGGGATGGCTACCGGAATCGTCGGGATGGTTACCGGAATTATTTAAAGAATCGGGATGGCTACCGGAATCGTCGGAATGGTTACCGGAATTATTTAAAGAATCGGGATGGCTACCGGAATCGTCGGAATGGTTACCGGAATTAATAGAAGACGCGAGTTGATCGTTAACGATCGTCTCGTGCGCGCGGCACGCACGAGCATTGAATAAGTCCGAATTGACTTCGGCTTGAATATTCGAAAAGGGAACCTCGATCTCTTCCACCTCCAACGTAGGCAGGGAGAAGGACGCCACTTCGGACGATGCGTTAAAGCATCGCAGGTATGCCTTTCCGTTACGGTTGGTGACTAAACAATCACCTAAGAACACATCGGGTTTTACATCTACTTTTCGCACATACCCTTCGCTTGGGCCCTTTACGTTGACGGCTATGCAGGCGGCGGTACGGCTTTCGATGGAATATTCCCGAGGATTCGAAAAGGGAATACGTAGGTTTTTATACTCTACGCATTCCTTCGCAAATGATATCTCTGCTCCCTCTCTGAAGAAGGGGGAGCCTAAGATACCATCTATATTAATTGGAAAACTGTCAGGCAGAACGTGTAGCGTGACTTTAATGGAATCTGCTAGCTCCGCATTGATATAACCGAGGGTCGCAATTTCTCCTTCTGTCACGCCATGGACGTGTATGACGCTGTCAGTTTTTAGATGAACGTCAGATTTGATACCAGACGCTCGGATTAAGTTGACCTCGGACCCGGTGTCCAAGAGGAACTCACACTCTTTTGAGAAGAGTGACGATCTTGCTTTTATTCGAGGGATAGGGGAGTCCGGCGCGAGATTTATTGCCGAGACTAATTTCGCGGATGGTCGTTCATTCTGCTGACCGTCCGGGTTATCTCTCCTATCTACTCGAATTTCATCTACTGCTGGTCGTTGCTGATGACGGCCAGCTGTGTTGCCTTTTGGCGATTCTCTTGGGATGCCTCCCGTCCTTTGGTCGCGTTTGTCGGGAGGCTTGATTCGTTTCCCGACTCATTTCTACTGTAATATTCGCGGCGGCGACATTCGTGTATGTCATGTCCCGTGCGCTTACAATATTTACAATACTTCTGATTCTCCGTAGGAAAGCGATCGCGACCTGGGGACTGGGAAGCGCGATCTTCGCGTTTATACGTTTCGCGCTGATTTGATTGCGACGGTTCGTGACGTCGCGGAGGAGGAGAGCGATACGCGTCTCTGTTATCGGGTTTCCTGTCTCGCCAGGATTCACGAGGTGAAAAGGAAGGTCGTTGATCTTTCCTTTCCGAAGATCTGTTGCGCTGCTCAGGCGCATTCCTATCATAATAAGAGTTGCTTGATCGCTCTGGTGTGCGATTACGAGAGTCGGAGAATGCAACGCGGCGTCCGTCGTCACGATAACGAACACGGTCAAGCTCGTACTGTTTGTACGCGGTTACTGCTTCGTCGAATATTTTCTGTAATTCGAGTGACGCGCAGAGCCTGACCTCGGCTCGAAGCGCTGGGATAAGACCACGCATGAAACAATCAATTGTGAATTTGTCAATCTCGTCTAGATTGGGGACCCCGCGGCCTGAATCTATGATCGCCGTTCTAAGGTCCTTTACTCGCGTAATATAATTCAACACGTGCTCGGACTGTCCCTGGTGTATCGAAGCTAATTCTCCGCGATACTGATCGATGAATTTATATGGGCCTAGTACATCTTTCAGGCGGTTGCACAATTCAGAGATTGTGTTAATATTTACGTCTTCAATCGCGGCGTATGCCTGTCCTCTAAGCTTATTGCATACTAATCTAGTAAGGGTACGCTCAGCTGTGGCTGGAACAGCTTCCAAGGCTCGCTTGCACGCGCGAACGAATTGTAGCACGGTTATGGAGGTGCCGTCAAAGGTAGGCACAAGTTCAACCGCTTGTTTAACGGTGAAATTCGAAGAATCGTGCATTATGGGTTCGCGGGGCGCAACGACTGGGCTAGCTGGAATTGATTGAGAATCTCTGGCCGATCGGATTTCTGCTATCTCGCGGCGTATATCCTCGTACGTTACTCTCTGCTCACGCGTTTCTGTTTCGTATTGCAATTTGAGTTGAGTCAACGCGGCGGTTTGATTAATGAGAGCTGCTTCTCTACGAGCTAAATCTTTCTGGAATTCAATTAATTCCTCTTCCGTAGGAGGAACCTTCTTTCTAGCCTCGCTACGCGTTTCCATGATTGCGTCGCTTGAAAATTTCTAAGTATGAAATTCGCGAAAAATAATCCGACTATATAACGTGGGCGAAGGGGCGTTTTCTAAACCGCCCGTCGCACTTTAACGTTCACTAAAACTCTCGATGAATTTGTACTGAGTACGAACATCGCGAAAAATAATTTGAGTATGTAACGTGGGCGAAAGGGCATTTCCTTCACTGCCCGTCGCACTTTTAACTGACACTATGCTTTCACGGACTCTAAGTCTACTGCGTTAAATTGTCAAACAATGATGGAACGCGCAGGGGTTCGCGTGCTAACACTGATTCTATTTTTATTCCTCGATGCCGTGCTTCTAACATCGGTGACCAACGACTGTCCTACCGACTGCGCCAAATTTGTCACGTCCTGGCGGGGCTATAAGAGCAAGAGAAGAGAATACCGCGGCCCGGCTACTCTACTCTTCCACTGACTGACATTTAATAAAAGTGTTGGTCTTTTTATCAACAGACTAGGACCCGATGCCGACACCTGCATGCAGTCTTACACAGATGAATGATGCACGCGACCCTGAAACATACGCGGTAATATGTTCCACTTACTTTTACGCTTCGCTTGTTTGTCGATTGACACGAGACATGAATTCGCAACGGATGAACAGCTACGGTTGCGCTGATGGCCTTGAATACGGTCCGCTCTGCTTGACAGGCGTTGATCCAAATGGCTGGAAACGACCTTCAAGGATTGACGACTGCGCCAAACTCTGTCACGTCAATATTTGACAGGAACGACCTCCAATGATTGACAGCTGGCTGCTACGGTATTGTAGACGGATGCGCTCGTTGAGGAAACGGGCGTGGACGCTGTACGATACCGTGAATCTAACTCACGAATATCGTCCGCGTGATTGACGATATTTTAACTAGCGAAAACGGGCGTGGACGCTGTGCGATCCCGTGAATTTATCTCGCGAATATCGTCCGCGTGGTTGACGATATTTTGATTCGAGAAAACGGACGTGGATGCTGCGGAGCTTGCTATGCGAGCAAGTCTATCACTATCACGCACGTACGCGAACACGTAACAGGAAATTGAATAAGGAATACTATTCGCGAACTTTCCAGTGAGAACTCTATCTCTAACTAACAACGTGTCACTTCAAACTACGAAGTTAGGAGCAAGGAAATAATAATTGGGATTTAGATTGACTCTGGTAAAACAAAGTATATTATAAACGTAACAGAATACAAAGGTAAAGATGCTTATTATTAACGATATCGAAATACGTACTAAGTACGAAATATGAAACGCAATAAAAATGTTTAATTGAATAAACGAAGTAATATTTGAATTAAACGAATAAGAATACGATATTACTGAATGGTATTAGGGACTGTGTCTAAACAGTATGGATTTGGGAAGATTGTGTCTAAACAATCTGGATTTGGAAAGACTATGTCTAAATAGTCTGGACTTGGAAGATTGACGAAAACTCGACTGACCCACTCGGGTCCCCGGAGAGGACTGGGGAAAATCGAACGTTCGTCGACGAACAACGTTCGTCCGAAAAATGCTGACTTCGCAAAAGGGGACCGTGTCCTCTTTGTGCCGGTCTTCGTCGTAAACAGCGCGATGGCCGCCGCACTAGAGTCAGCAGTTTTCGTTCCCAGTGGTGCAGGACTCGAAAATTAAGTGGTAACCATTGGCGTACCTATTTATTTATTTAAATAAATTGGGACTTAGAATATTTTCGAGCGCTTGCTTTTGCAAGGCGTTTCGATGTAAATTTTATATGTCATATGATTAGTTGACATCATTTGTCGACCGATCATATGTTTGAAAATATTCTAAGTACTTTTGAAAATTACCAAAAATCGAAATTTTGGTAAAGTCTAAACAAACGCGAATTGAGAACATAACCTACAAATTTTTAGGTTAGTTTCATGATTTTCGCTCACGAGTCCAATGATATTTCAATCTTCGAGTTTGGGCCATTTTTGGCTATTTTAGGATTTTGACAGATTTTGGATTTTAGGTTATGTTGATGGATTTCAAACAGATGTACGTGGTGTTAAGGATTCATTGTTATGAAGGATTTTTAGGAGTTTTGGAATCTTTAAAGGGGAACGCTCGCTCTTATGTATCTAATTTTACATGTAGTCTTAAAGCTAACGTCGGAGGTGCGACCGACGTCACAGTGCAGAAATTGTGGATATGTGCTGGCCTTCTATAGCGGCATAAGCACGATCGTGGAGTTTATTGCAGAGCAATTTTGTGAGGGCACGCTCTGCAGTGGCCGGTACGGTGTCACGCGCGCGTTTGCATGCACGTATGAATTGTAGGACGGAAGACGAAGTTCCGTCGAATCTAGGGACGAGCTCGGCGGCTTGTTTTAGAGCGAAATTACCAGTAGGTTCATACTGTGGGATTTCGCGTGGCTCTGGCGGTATAGGTTCCCGCATATTAGAGACGTTACTAGGGCCTGGTGTAGGCGATTGTTGACGTAGGGTTTGACTCGTGATTTGGATGTTGCGAAGCTCTTTTCGTATTTCGTCGAGCATATTCTTTTGGTTTTGTGCGTCTTCTTCATATTTGAGACGCAATTTGGCAATAAAATCAGTTTCTTCTTTGAGATATTGCTCTCTACGGGCGAGGTCTTGCGCATAAAGGAGTAACTCTTCCTCGGTCATTGGGGGAAGGTCTGCGTTAGGATCTGCTTGGAGATCCCTTTGAGATCGCGTGATTGGGCGAGACATTTTGGAGGATATAAATGAGATTTAAAATGTGAATTTCGTACTGACACGCGTCGGGGCTTATCAATGCAAATATCGGCGACCACTTCGATGTCCTACCGACTGCGCCAAATTTGTCACGTCCGTCACTGTGTTTTTGTTACAGGTACCAGGAGAGAGAAAAGAGAACAGTGACAGACGGACGGTTGAGATATTATGATTAAAATGAGGAGTGGTCTTTCGTGCCGAGACAGCCGCGGGCTGTCATATGCACTAGGACAACCGATATTGCTATGGAGGCAGTCAAGAAAAGAACGTCCGACGCGGTTACAAGGAGTGTCCCGACAAGAATCGCGCGCGAGAGGATGCAACGAGAACGGTGAGTTTACAGGATTCAACAATTATACAAGATATTATACGACTCACCGCAATGTTGTATTAACGCCTAATAATATTGTTGCAGCAGGAACTGGCGGTACTGACAGTAGGTGTCGTACATCGGATCTTCTATACAGATGTCCTCGAGGTGGGGAAGATCTGGCAGAGTTGCTGCTGCTCGGTTCGGGACGACGTTAGTGGCCTTGGATGCTGGCCGCAAGACGACACGTTGATGAGTTGGCAGAGGGACGTCACTGACGATTCGGCAACGGACCCTGGGAACGATGATCGTGTCTTGGCTGTCGTCGTCGGCTATGTCGATTACCTCAGGACGATCGACCGGATGCAGAACTGGCGTCGGAGCTCGCGAGAGGTCCGCGTGGTTGACCTCTTTAGGAAGGTTGCAAGGGCAACCGTATACAGAAACGTAATCGGACGCGTCACACGGAATGTGCTCGGTGGTTCCCAGAAGTTCGGTCCACTCGGTAGTGGCAATGATTTGATCGAGCACCGCTTTATTTCTCAACGCGCGTCTCGATTTAGCAAGTTGATACTTGCGTCCCGCTCGACGTGGGCGTCGCATGGGTAAGGAATAGTAATGATGGAATATTAATAATATAATGAAAATGAACTTCCACTTGTTATTAACCCTTTTGGTAGTTAACTCGCTTCACGTCTATAGTGGCGGCTCAGCGTTTCCACTGCGCACTTTAGACCAATTCTAGACGTGGCACGAGAACTTCTCTATGACTCGCTTCAAATTCCTTATTGGCGGCTCAGCGTTTCCACTGCGCACTTTAGACCAAGTCCGGATATGTCACGAGTTTAATATATTCGATGCAAGAACTGAATTGGAAGATGGTGTTGAACTAACACAAGAATAACAAGATCGAAGCACTGGTATAACAACGATATATTAAATAAGAACTGGTAAGTACACTGGTATACAATATGTAAGTAGTATTATAATAGGAGTAGTAATTGGATTAATGAATAATGGATATTGTAATATGTTATAGGAATAATGTATGAGAATTAGGACTTGAGTTGAGTTGAGTTAGAGTTGGAATTGGAATTGGAATTAGGAGTGAAGGATCGACACACTTCACTTTCGCGGAGCTAGACTGAACACGTCTGCTCTTGAAGCCGGACTGGCGGCTGAGGCCAGGTTGGCACGTCTGTGCGAGTCGCTGGCTGAAGGCGGACTGATGCAAGCGTTCGCTCTGCCTTGTCTCCTTCGGTCGGAGTGGGGGTTGCTGACGCTGCAGTCCCTTTGTCCTCGCTCGTCGGAGTGGTGACGGGTGCAAGACTGCTGACGTTGCAGTCTCTTTGTCCTCGCTCTCGACAGAGTGGTGACGCGTGCAAGACTGCTGACGTTGCGATCTCTTTGTTCTCGAGGTGGCGTTTACTCGAGCGGAGTTGAGGATTTGAACAAGTTGTAAGTGTAGATGAGGGTTTGAACAAGTGTTAAGTGTAGATGAGGGTTTAAACAAGTTATAAGTGTAGATGAGGGTTTGAACAAGTGTTAGGTAAGATTGAGAGTTTGGAGTGGTGGTTGGGTTTAGAACAATTGGGAGAGTCGAGATTTAAGTAGTGATGGGTATTAGAACAAGTTTAGGGAAAGTCGTGGGTGAAGTAGTGATGGGTTTAAGAGGTATTAGAATTAGAACAAGAGTTTGGTAGCGATGGGTTTAAGAGGTTGTTATGTACTTAGTATTTAGTCTTAACCTAGAATCGAGGTACGGTCCTCGATTCGACCAACGTCGGAGGTCGTCCGACGTAACACCTGCAAGGCCTAAAAATTCGCGCACGTTTTTCGCGTTCTTAGGTCGTGGGAAATTTTGTACGGCATTAATTTTCTTTGGACATGGTCTGACGCCGTCTTGACTAATCTGATGTCCCAGGTATGCCACTTCCTTATGAAGGAAGCCGCATTTCGAGGGCTGTAATTTGAGGTTGGCTCCGCGCAGTCGGCGGGCTAGTTTATTGAATTTGGCATAATGTTCTTTTAATGAACGCGCGTAGATCACGATATCATCGAGGTACACGAAGAGTTCGTTGCCTTGTAGGCCGCAGAGGACTGTGTCCATTAATCTTTGGAAGGTAGCCGGGGCATTACGGAGACCGAATGGCATTCTGTTGAATTCGTAGTGGCCGAAAGGCGTGGAGAAGGCGGTCTTCGCGGCATCCTCCTTCTCCATTCCTATCTGATGGAATCCGCTGGCTAAGTCAAACACACTGAAGTATGCGGCGCTGCCTAACTGATCTAGGATTTCGTTAATGCTAGGTAGCGGGTACGCGTCGGCCACCGACTTCTCGTTTAATGCGCGGTAATCGATTACCATGCGCCATTTTTTGTTACCCTCGGCGTCCGCTTTCTTAGGAACAATCCACAAGGGGGAATTATAAGGTGAGTTAGATGGAACGACTATGTCATTCCGTAAGAGTTCGGACATTTGCTTGTTGATTTCGTCCTTGTGGATTGGTGGGTAGCGATACTGTTTAACATGGATTGGAATATCATCCGTCGTAATGATTTTGTGAGTCACCGCGTTTGTTTTTCCCAAACGATCCCCTTGGAGATGGAAAA
The DNA here is from genome assembly GCF_051020765.1 of Lasioglossum baleicum. Lineage (NCBI taxonomy): Eukaryota > Metazoa > Arthropoda > Insecta > Hymenoptera > Halictidae > Lasioglossum > Lasioglossum baleicum. The sequence continues at coordinate 146,386 of NW_027469112.1, read as the reverse complement.
GATCATTGTGCTTTTCTAACAAAGATTTAACATGATCCATTTCGTCGCCGCTGAGGTGATCCATGGGGATAGTTTCTAATAACTCTTTCACGCGAGCTTCGTGGGAATTTGCGATGGAATAGGTCATTCTGACCTTGGTTTTATCGGGCTGGTTACCGGAGTTAGTATAAGAATCGGGCTGGTTACCGGAGTTAGTATAAGAATCGGGCTGGTTACCGGTGTCACGTCCTGGCGGGGCTATAAGAGCAAGAGAAGAGAATACCGCGGCCCGGCTACTCTACTCTTCCACTGACTGACATTTAATAAAAGTGTTGGTCTTTTTATCAACAGACTAGGACCCGATGCCGACACCTGCATGCAGTCTTACACAGATGAATGATGCACGCGACCCTGAAACATACGCGGTAATATGTTCCACTTACTTTTACGCTTCGCTTGCTTGTCGATTGACACGAGACATGAATTCGCAACGGATGAACAGCTACGGTTGCGCTGATGGCCTTGAATACGGTCCGCTCTGCTTGACAGGCGTTGATCCAAATGGCTGGAAACGACCTTCAAGGATTGACGACTGCGCCAAACTCTGTCACGTCAATATTTGACAGGAACGACCTCCAATGATTGACAGCTGGCTGCTACGGTATTGTAGACGGATGCGCTCGTTGAGGAAACGGGCGTGGACGCTGTACGATAGCGTGAATCTAACTCACGAATATCGTCCGCGTGATTGACGATATTTTAACTAGCGAAAACGGGCGTGGACGCTGTGCGATCCCGTGAATTTATCTCGCGAATATCGTCCGCGTGGTTGACGATATTTTGATTCGAGAAAACGGACGTGGATGCTGCGGAGCTTGCTATGCGAGCAAGTCTATCACTATCACGCACGTACGCGAACACGTAACAGGAAATTGAATAAGGAATACTATTCGCGAACTTTCCAGTGAGAACTCTATCTCTAACTAACAACGTGTCACTTCAAACTACGAAGTTAGGAGCAAGGAAATAATAATTGGGATTTAGATTGACTCTGGTAAAACAAAGTATATTATAAACGTAAAAGAATACAAAGGTAAAGATGCTTATTATTAACGAAATCGAAATACGTACTAAGTACGAAATATGAAACGCAATAAAAATGTTTAATTGAATAAACGAAGTAATGTTTGAATTAAACGAATAAGAATACGATATTACTGAATGGTATTAGGGACTGTGTCTAAACAGTATGGATTTGGGAAGATTGTGTCTAAACAATCTGGATTTGGAAAGACTATGTCTAAATAGTCTGGACTTGGAAGATTGACGAAAACTCGACTGACCCACTCGGGTCCCCGGAGAGGACTGAGGAGAATCGAACGTTCGTCGACGAATAACGTTCGTCCGAAAAATGCTGACTTCGCAAAAGGGGACCGTGTCCTCTTTGTGCCGGTCTTCGTCGTAAACAGCGCGATGGCCGCCGCACTAGAGTCAGCAGTTTTCGTTCCCAGTGGTGCAGGACTCGAAAATTAAGTGGTAACCATTGGCGTACCTATTTATTTATTTAAATAAATTGGGACTTAGAATATTTTCGAGCGCTTGCTCTTGCAAGGCGTTTCGATGTAAATTTTATATGTCATATGATTAGTTGACATCATTTGTCGACCGATCATATGTTTGAAAATATTCTAAGTACTTTTGAAAATTACCAAAAATCGAAATTTTGGTAAAGTCTAAACAAACGCGAATTGAGAACATAACCTACAAATTTTTAGGTTAGTTTCATGATTTTCGCTCACGAGTCCAATGATATTTCAATCTTCGAGTTTGGGCCATTTTTGGCTATTTTAGGATTTTGACAGATTTTGGATTTTAGGTTATGTTGATGGATTTCAATCAAATGTACGTGGTGTTAAGGATTCATTGTTATGAAGGATTTTTAGGAGTTTTGGAATCTTTAAAAGGGGAACGCTCGCTCTTATGTATCTAATTTTACATGTAGTCTTAAAGCTAACGTCGGAGGTGCGACCGACGTCACACCGGAGTTAGTATAAGGATCGGGCTGGTTACCGGAGTTAGTATGAGAATCGGGCTGGTTACCGGAGTTAGTATCAGAATCGGGCTGGTTACCGGAGTTAGTATGAGAATCGGGCTGGTTACCGGAGTTAGTATAAGAATCGGGCTGGTTACCGGAGTTAGTATTGTCGGGATGGTTACCGAATGCGTCGGGATGATACCCGGAAGTAGAAAGGTCGGGATGGTTACCGAATGCGTCGGGATAGTTCCCGGAATTAGAAAGGTCGGGATGGTTACCGAATGCGTCGGTGTCACGTCCGTCACTGTGTTTTTGTTACAGGTGCCAGGAGAGAGAAAAGAGAACAGTGACAGACGGACGGTTGAGATATTATGATTAAAATGAGGAGTGGTCTTTCGTGCCGAGACAGCCGCGGGCTGTCATATGCACTAGGACAACCGATATTGCTATGGATGCAGTCAAGAAAAGAACGTCCGACGCGGTTACAAGAAGTGTCCGACAAGAATCACGCGCGAGATGATGCAACGAAAACGGTGAGTTTACAGGATTCAGCAATTATACAAGATATTATACGACTCACCGCAATGCTGTATTAACGCCTAATAATATTGTTGCAGCAGGAACTGGCGGTACTGGCGGTAGGTGTCGTACATCGGGTCCTCTATACAGATGTCCTCGAGGTGGGGAAGATCTGGCAGAGTTGCTGCTGCTCTCCTCGGGACGACATTAGTGCCCTTGGATGCTGGCCGCAAGATGACACGTTGATGAGCTGGCAGAGGAACGTCACGGATGATTCGGCAACGGACCCTGGGAACGATGATCGTGTCTCGGCTGTCGTCGTCGTCGGCTATGTCGATCACCTCTGGACAATCGACCGGATGTAGAACTGGCGTCGGAGCTCGCGAGAGGTCCGCGTGGTTGACCTCTTTAGGAGGGTTGCAAGGGCAACCGTATACAGAAACGTAATCGGACGCGTCACACGGAATGTGCTCGGTAGTTCCCAGAAGTTCTGTCCACTCGGTAGTGGCAATGATTTGATCGAGCACCGCTTTATTTCTTAACGCGCGTCTCAATTTAGCAAGTTGATACTTGCGTCCCGCTCGACGTGGGCGTCGCATGGGTAAGGAATAGTAATGATGGAATATTAATAATATAATGAAAATGAACTTCCACTTGTTATTAACCTTTTTGGTAGTTAACTCGCTTCACGTCTATAGTGGCGGCTCAGCGTTTCCACTGCGCACTTTAGACCAATTCTAGACGTGGCACGAGAACTTCTCTATGACTCGCTTCAAATTCCTTATTGGCGGCTCAGCGTTTCCACTGCGCACTTTAGACCAAGTCCGGATATGTCACGAGTTTAATATATTCGATGCAAGAACTGAATTGGAAGATGGTGTTAACTAACACAAGAATAACAAGATCGAAGCACTGGTATAACAACGATATATTAAATAAGAACTGGTAAGTACACTGGTATACAATATGTAAGTAGTATTATAATAGAAGTAGTAATTGGATTAATGAATAATGGATATAGTAATATGTTATAGGAATAATGTATGAGAATTAGGACTTGAGTTGAGTTGAGTTAGAGTTGGAATTGGAATTGGAATTAGGAGTGAAGGATCGACACACTTCACTATCGCGGAGCTAGACTGAACACGTCTGCTCTTGAAGTCGGAAGAAGCCGGACTGGCGGCTGAGGCCAGGTAGGCACGTCTGTGCGAGTCGCTGGCTGAAGGCGGACTGATGCAAGCGTCCGCTCTGCCTTGCCTCCTTCGTTCGGAGTGGGGATAGCTGACGCTGCAGTCTCTTTGTTCTTCAGTTGTCGGAGTGGGAGAACCGCTGACGCAGCAGCGTCTTCGCTCCCGGGGACTGCACGTGCATTTCTGCTGACGCTGCAGTCTCGTGGCTGTCCTATTGCCCTCTACGAGCGTGGGACTGCTGATGCAGCAGTCTTTGGACTTCTCGACGTTTCTAGAAGCTTCTAGATGCTTCCAGAGTGATGCAATACTTTATTGCATTATGTGTCGTGGTGATGGGTTGAAACTGAGGTAAGGTGTTGATCAAGGTGAAGTTATGGTGATGGGTAGAGACGGAGATAAGGATTAGAACAATAGAATAATGAGATCTTAATACTGTGACGTCGGTCGCACCTCCGACGTTAGCTTTAAGACTACATGTAAAATTAGATACATAAGAGCGAGCGTTCCCCTTTAAAGATTCCAAAACTCCTAAAAATCCTTCATAACAATGAATCCTTAACACCACGTACATCTGTTTGAAATCCATCAACATAACCTAAAATCCAAAATCTGTCAAAATCCTAAAATAGCCAAAAATGGCCCAAACTCGAAGATTGAAATATCATTGGACTCGTGAGCGAAAATCATGAAACTAACCTAAAAATTTGTAGGTTATGTTCTCAATTCGCGTTTGTTTAGACTTTACCAAAATTTCGATTTTTGGTAATTTTCAAAAGTACTTAGAATATTTTCAAACATATGATCGGTCGACAAATGATGTCAACTAATCATATGACATATAAAATTTACATCGAAACGCCTTGCAAAAGCAAGCGCTCGAAAATATTCTAAGTCCCAATTTATTTAAATAAATAAATAGGTACGCCAATGGTTACCACTTAATTTTCGAGTCCTGCACCACTGGGAACGAAAACTGCTGACTCTAGTGCGGCGGCCATCGCGCTGTTTACGACGAAGACCGGCACAAAGAGGACACGGTCCCCTTTTGCGAAGTCAGCATTTTTCGGACGAACGTTGTTCGTCGACGAACGTTCGATTTTCCCCAGTCCTCTCCGGGGACCCGAGTGGGTCAGTCGAGTTTTCGTCAATCTTCCAAGTCCAGACTATTTAGACATAGTCTTTCCAAATCCAGATTGTTTAGACACAATCTTCCCAAATCCATACTGTTTAGACACAGTCCCTAATACCATTCAGTAATATCGTATTCTTATTCGTTTAATTCAAATATTACTTCGTTTATTCAATTAAACATTTTTATTGCGTTTCATATTTCGTACTTAGTACGTATTTCGATATCGTTAATAATAAGCATCTTTACCTTTGTATTCTGTTACGTTTATAATATACTTTGTTTTACCAGAGTCAATCTAAATCCCAATTATTATTTCCTTGCTCCTAACTTCGTAGTTTGAAGTGACACGTTGTTAGTTAGAGATAGAGTTCTCACTGGAAAGTTCGCGAATAGTATTCCTTATTCAATTTCCTGTTACGTGTTCGCGTACGTGCGTGATAGTGATAGACTTGCTCGCATAGCAAGCTCCGCAGCATCCACGTCCGTTTTCTCGAATCAAAATATCGTCAACCACGCGGACGATATTCGCGAGATAAATTCACGGGATCGCACAGCGTCCACGCCCGTTTTCGCTAGTTAAAATATCGTCAATCACGCGGACGATATTCGTGAGTTAGATTCACGGTATCGTACAGCGTCCACGCCCGTTTCCTCAACGAGCGCATCCGTCTACAATACCGTAGCAGCCAGCTGTCAATCATTGGAGGTCGTTCCTGTCAAATATTGACGTGACAGAGTTTGGCGCAGTCGTCAATCCTTGAAGGTCGTTTCCAGCCATTTGGATCAACGCCTGTCAAGCAGAGCGGACCGTATTCAAGGCCATCCATCTGTTCATCCGTTGCGAATTCATGTCTCGTGTCAATCGACAAACAAGCGAAGCGTAAAAGTAAGTGGAACATATTACCGCGTATGTTTCAGGGTCGCGTGCATCATTCATCTGTGTAAGACTGCATGCAGGTGTCGGCATCGGGTCCTAGTCTGTTGATAAAAAGACCAACACTTTTATTAAATGTCAGTCAGTGGAAGAGTAGAGTAGCCGGGCCGCGGTATTCTCTTCTCTTGCTCTTATAGCCCCGCCAGGACGTGACAAATTTGGCGCAGTCGGTAGGACAGTCGTTGGTCACCGATGTTAGAAGCACGGCATCGAGGAATAAAATTAGAATCAGTGTTAGCACGCGAACCCCTGCGCGTTCCATCATTGTTTGACAATTTAACGCAGTAGACTTAGAGTCCGTGAAAGCATAGTGTCAGTTAAAAGTGCGACGGGCAGTGAAGGAAATGCCCTTTCGCCCACGTTACATACTCAAATTATTTTTCGCGATGTTCGTACTCAGTACAAATTCATCGAGAGTTTTAGTGAACGTTAAAGTGCGACGGGCGGTTTAGAAAACGCCCCTTCGCCCACGTTATATAGTCGGATTATTTTTCGCGAATTTCATACTTAGAAATTTTCAAGCGACGCAATCATGGAAACGCGTAGCGAGGCTAGAAAGAAGGTTCCTCCTACGGAAGAGGAATTAATTGAATTCCAGAAAGATTTAGCTCGTAGAGAAGCAGCTCTCATTAATCAAACCGCCGCGTTGACTCAACTCAAATTGCAATACGAAACAGAAACGCGTGAGCAGAGAGTAACGTACGAGGATATACGCCGCGAGATAGCAGAAATCCGATCGGCCAGAGATTCTCAATCAATTCCAGCTAGCCCAGTCGTTGCGCCCCGCGAACCCATAATGCACGATTCTTCGAATTTCACCGTTAAACAAGCGGTTGAACTTGTGCCTACCTTTGACTGCACCTCCATAACCGTGCTACAATTCGTTCGCGCGTGCAAGCGAGCCTTGGAAGCTGTTCCAGCCACAGCTGAGCGTACCCTCACTAGATTAGTATGCAATAAGCTTAGAGGACAAGCATACGCCGCGATTGAAGACGTAAATATTAACACAATCTCTGAATTGTGCAACCGCCTGAAAGATGTACTAGGCCCATATAAATTCATCGATCAGTATCGCGGAGAATTAGCTTCGATACACCAGGGACAGTCCGAGCACGTGTTGAATTATATTACGCGAGTAAAGGACCTTAGAACGGCGATCATAGATTCAGGCCGCGGGGTCCCCAATCTAGACGAGATTGATAAATTCACAATTGATTGTTTCATGCGTGGTCTTATCCCAGCGCTTCGAGCCGAGGTCAGGCTCTGTGCGTCACTCGAATTACAGAAAATATTCGATGAAGCAGTAACCGCGTACAAACAGTACGAGCTTGACCGTGTTCGTTATCGCGACGACGGACGCCGCGTTGCATTCTCCGACTCTCGTAATCGCACACCAGAGCGATCAAGCAACTCTCCTTATGATAGGAATGCGCCAGAGCAGCGCAACAGATCTTCGGAAAGGAAAGATCAACGACCTTCCTTTTCACCTCGTGAATCCTGGCGAGACAGGAAACCCGATAACAGAGACGCGTATCGCTCTCCTCCTCCGCGACGTCACGAACCGTCGCAATCAAATCAGCGCGAAACGTATAAACGCGAAGATCGCGCTTCCCAGTCCCCAGGTCGCGATCGCTTTCCTACGGAGAATCAGAAGTATTGTAAATATTGTAAGCGCACGGGACATGACATACACGAATGTCGCCGCCGCGAATATTACAGTAGAAATGAGTCGGGAAACGAATCAAGCCTCCCGACAAACGCGACCAAAGGACGGGAGGCATCCCAAGAGAATCGCCAAAAGGCAACACAGCTGGCCGTCATCAGCAACGACCAGCAGTAGATGAAATTCGAGTAGATAGGAGAGATAACCCGGACGGTCAGCAGAATGAACGACCATCCGCGAAATTAGTCTCGGCAATAAATCTCGCGCCGGACTCCCCTATCCCTCGAATAAAAGCAAGATCGTCACTCTTCTCAAAAGAGTGTGAGTTCCTCTTGGACACCGGGTCCGAGGTCAACTTAATCCGAGCGTCTGGTATCAAATCTGACGTTCATCTAAAAACTGACAGCGTCATACACGTCCATGGCGTGACAGAAGGAGAAATTGCGACCCTCGGTTATATCAATGCGGAGCTAGCAGATTCCATTAAAGTCACGCTACACGTTCTGCCTGACAGTTTTCCAATTAATATAGATGGTATCTTAGGCTCCCCCTTCTTCAGAGAGGGAGCAGAGATATCATTTGCGAAGGAATGCGTAGAGTATAAAAACCTACGTATTCCCTTTTCGAATCCTCGGGAATATTCCATCGAAAGCCGTACCGCCGCCTGCATAGCCGTCAACGTAAAGGGCCCAAGCGAAGGGTATGTGCGAAAAGTAGATGTAAAACCCGATGTGTTCTTAGGTGATTGTTTAGTCACCAACCGTAACGGAAAGGCATACCTGCGATGCTTTAACGCATCGTCCGAAGTGGCGTCCTTCTCCCTGCCTACGTTGGAGGTGGAAGAGATCGAGGTTCCCTTTTCGAATATTCAAGCCGAAGTCAATTCGGACTTATTCAATGCTCGTGCGTGCCGCGCGCACGAGACGATCGTTAACGATCAACTCGCGTCTTCTATTAATTCCGGTAACCATTCCGACGATTCCGGTAGCCATCCCGATTCTTTAAATAATTCCGGTAACCATCCCGACGATTCCGGTAGCCATCCCGATTCTTTAAATAATTCCGGTAACCATCCCGACGATTCCGGTAGCCATCCCGATTCTTTAAATAATTCCGGTAACCATCCCGACGATTCCGGTAGCCATCCCGATTTCCTAAGCAATTCCGGTAACCATCCCGATCACTCATACTCGAAACCCCTTATGAAAGGCTTCGAATTCATACCCAAAAGGGTCCATTCCATTACCAAGTCCCGTAATGCTCGCGTTAATGAGCTTATGGAAACTATTCCCATGGATCACCTCGATCACGACGAGATAGACCATGTCAAATCTTTATTGGAGGAGAATAATGATCTCTTCCACCTTCAAGGGGATCGTCTGGGGAAAACTAACGCTGTAACACATAAAATCCCCACGACGGACGACATCCCCGTACATACCAAGCAATACCGGTATCCGCCGATTCACAAAGAGGAGATCGACAAACAAATGTGTGAACTCTTACAAAATGATATAGTCGCACCCTCTAGTTCACCGTATAACTCCCCTTTGTGGATCGTACCGAAGAAAGCGGATGCCGAAGGAAATAAGAAATGGAGAATGGTAATTGACTATCGCGCTTTAAACGAGAAGTCAATAGCAGACGCTTATCCACTGCCCAGCATAAACGAGATCTTAGATCAGCTGGGTAGTGCCAAATATTTTAGCGTATTTGATCTGGCAAGCGGGTTTCACCAAATAGGCATGGAAAAGGAGGACGCCGCAAAAACCGCCTTCTCAACTCCGTTCGGACATTACCAGTATAATAGAATGCCGTTCGGATTGCGTAATGCGCCGGCTACGTTCCAGCGACTAATGGATACGATTCTAACCGGTCTCCAGGGTAACGAACTCTTCGTTTATCTTGACGATATAGTCATATACGCGCGTTCCCTAGAAGAACACAAAGCGAAATTTGATAAATTGGCTCGCCGATTGAGAGCCGCCAATTTGAAATTACAACCGTCTAAATGCGGGTTTTTGCACAGAGAGGTAGCTTACCTAGGACACCAGATTAGCGAGGATGGCGTACGGCCATGCCCTAAAAAAATTAACGCGGTCCAAAATTATCCTCGACCGAAAAACGCAAAGAACGTCCGCGAATTTTTAGGTCTAGCGGGCTATTACCGCAGATTCATAGATAGATTCGCTCATATTTCCAAACCCCTCACCCAACTCCTTACCAAGGATACGAAATTCGTGTGGGGGTCAAAGCAGGAGGAAGCCTTCGAGACTTTACGACAGGCATTGTGTACGGAGCCTGTCCTCCAGTACCCAGATTTTGGGAAACCATTCAACGTAACTTGCGACGCCTCAGGGTACGCGATCGGCGCTGTCCTAAGCCAAGGCGACGTGGGAAAGGATCGCCCTATCGCGTACGCGTCACGTATCCTTCACGGCGCTGAACTAAACTACTCCACAATAGAAAAGGAGTGTTTAGCCATAATATTCGCCGTCCAATATTTCCGCCCGTACATTTACGGCAGGAAATTCTTACTCATCACCGATCACAGACCGCTGGTGTGGATGACATCCGTAAAGGATCCCACATCCCGGCTCCTCCGGTGGAGATTAAAATTGGCAGAGTTCGAATACCAGGTTATCTACAAACCTGGCAGAGCCAACTCTAATGCGGATGCCCTATCCCGGAATCCGGTGGCATTGCCCATCTCATGGACCGATTCAGAGGAAACGACTCCGCCTAGGACGCCATTGTCAAGCCCGGGGACTCCTCTTTTCGACGCACGCCGCAGGAAGAAAGATAGAGACGATTCAATTCTCATGCCTCCACCGAAGTCAATGCCCCCAAAAAGGAGAAGATCATCGGCAGCCTCGTCACCGGGACCATCGATGGGTACGCCATCGCATTCTGATGACCCCCGCGCAGCATCCCCGCCTCTTATTTCAATCGCCGATCAAGGATTACTACGGGATCTGGGAGTCGAAGAAACTCTTTCCTTTTCTCCTATATTTCCGCCTTCCTTGACCGGACCAGATGTCTTCGATGAGCGAGAAGAGAGTATTCCCTCAGAAGAAGAAGAAGAAGAAGAAGAAGAAGAAGAAGAAGAAGAAGAAGAAGAAGAAGAAGAAGAAGAAGAAGAAGAAGAAGAAGAAAGCAATCCTACACCACGTAGAAGAAGAATAATTCATACAAGAGACCGATTAATAATGAGAAGGGACAATTTAGTTTGCTTCATAACGATGGACGGACGGCCCATCGATCTCGGGGCCGTAGATCTCTATAGACAAGGCAAACTGGCCAAATCCCAAGACTTACTCCTACATAGAGCTAGGGTAACAGATCACGGTAAATACAAGTTAATCCAGATACCGATTAAACAATCGCCGCTTCATGAGGTATCTGCAGACGACCTCAAAGAATGTCTTAGAACGTTGATCGACGTTGTCAACGAGCTCGCGTTGGAATCCTTTTCAATCTCTAAAACATTCCTCGACCATTTGTCGAGAGAATACGTGATCAATCTACTCACAGAAACATTCGAGGACACACCAGTCCAAATATTTCTCTGTTCGAACGAGGTCCAAATCCCCGCTGAGGATAGAAGGATGGAGATCATCACGGAGAACCATGTATCAGCGTATGCCGGCCATAAAGGCATAACCAAGACATACAAAAGGATAAGAGAAAAATACTGGTGGAACAGCCTCAAAAAGGACGTAACCAACTACGTTAACAATTGCCTGAGTTGCCAGCGTAACAAGTTAACAAGAGTAAAAACTCGCCTACCAATGAAGTTAACGGATACGCCCGGCAGGGCGTTTGATAAGGTCTCGCTAGACATCGTGGGACCATTACCCACTACCGAAGATGGCAACACATATGTAATGACGATGCAAGACCTTCTTACAAAATACTCCGTCGCAGTGCCGCTCAAATCTACCGACTCCGTCAGTACAGCAAACGCCTTCATCGACCACCTGATATGTCGCTTTGGAACGCCTAAGGCAATATTAACGGATCAAGGGACTAACTTCACAAGCTCCCTTATGAAGGCTATCGCAAAAAGATTCAGGATTACACGCCTCCAAACCACTGCTTTCCATCCACAAAGCAACGGATCCATTGAGAGATCGCATCATGTACTGACGGAATATTTGAAGCAGTACGTCAACAAAAATAACTGGGATAAATGGATAAACTTGGCAATGTTTAGCTACAATACCAGCGTACACGAGGGAACAGACTTCACCCCACACGAGTTGGTATTCGGTTCCCTGGCCCGTGTTCCTTCCTCTGATTCCCATCTCTACGCAGTAGAGAACGAGTCCTACGCAGGTTACCTCTTTGACCTACAAAGAAAGATAAGCGAGACACAATCCCGCGCGCGCGATAATTTAGTAGCGGCAAAGCAGAAATCAAAGACTTATTATGATAGGAAGATTAACCCCGTGCAGTTCACGGTAGGCGAACAGGTATACTTGTTAAAAGAACCTCGTAAAGGAAAATTCGACGCGCAATATACTGGACCGCATGAGATAATAGAAATGCTTGATACGAACAATGTCAAATTACGAATAGGAAACCATTTCAAAATTGTCCATGCAAATAAGATTAAACGTCTTCCAGGTAGCCCGAGACAGGACACGCGTCAGCGAAATATTGTAACTGCAAACTTAATCTCTGATCCTTCTAAGAAAGACGATAGCGAGCCAAGGGTCCAACCAGAGGAGTCAGCTTACGAGACTCTTCACTCCTCATCCGATCAAGCTCCGAGTCACATTGCGGATCCCATAGCTATCCACGACAGAAAGATGTGCGGACCGATGGGAGGAAGACAGCCGACCGTGCTGAAAGCTCACCGATACATGAGACGATACAACAACACTATCTGTTACAATGGGATAGTTCGAGTGGCTTGCAACGGCAAGTTGCTGTGCCGCAACTGCAGCCAATACACCCGAATTGTTAGAGTGGAACGATGGGAGCATCAGCGGATGTATAACATCCCAAATAGATGCGAGTATTGTGGAATAAGGCTATGCACCGAAACACCAGTATTGGAGTGCATCCCTTGCGGACAGATTCTATCGGCAAGATGGATCGCACAACGGGACGACCCTGACTGGATATCCGATAGTTCCAGCGATGACACCGATTCAGACAATGGTGACATTTAAGCAGAAACTAGTGATAGTGCCAGTGTCGGAGAATTCCGAACCCGTCCTCCCTTGACGAAACGAACGTTAATTTGCGATTCCCTTGACCCAGCGTTGCGAGACAGGGATGACATTTCAGTGCATCCTGTCTACCGCCACCCAGAGGCAGAGATTCCACTGCGTGAAATCTCTTCTCTAAGGGGGGAGGTGTGACGTCGGTCGCACCTCCGACGTTAGCTTTAAGACTACATGTAAAATTAGATACATAAGAGCGAGCGTTCCCCTTTAAAGATTCCAAAACTCCTAAAAATCCTTCATAACAATGAATCCTTAACACCACGTACATCTGTTTGAAATCCATCAACATAACCTAAAATCCAAAATCTGTCAAAATCCTAAAATAGCCAAAAATGGCCCAAACTCGAAGATTGAAATATCATTGGACTCGTGAGCGAAAATCATGAAACTAACCTAAAAATTTGTAGGTTATGTTCTCAATTCGCGTTTGTTTAGACTTTACCAAAATTTCGATTTTTGGTAATTTTCAAAAGTACTTAGAATATTTTCAAACATATGATCGGTCGACAAATGATGTCAACTAATCATATGACATATAAAATTTACATCGAAACGCCTTGCAAAAGCAAGCGCTCGAAAATATTCTAAGTCCCAATTTATTTAAATAAATAAATAGGTACGCCAATGGTTACCACTTAATTTTCGAGTCCTGCACCACTGGGAACGAAAACTGCTGACTCTAGTGCGGCGGCCATCGCGCTGTTTACGACGAAGACCGGCACAAAGAGGACACGGTCCCCTTTTGCGAAGTCAGCATTTTTCGGACGAACGTTGTTCGTCGACGAACGTTCGATTTTCCCCAGTCCTCTCCGGGGACCCGAGTGGGTCAGTCGAGTTTTCGTCAATCTTCCAAGTCCAGACTATTTAGACATAGTCTTTCCAAATCCAGATTGTTTAGACACAATCTTCCCAAATCCATACTGTTTAGACACAGTCCCTAATACCATTCAGTAATATCGTATTCTTATTCGTTTAATTCAAATATTACTTCGTTTATTCAATTAAACATTTTTATTGCGTTTCATATTTCGTACTTAGTACGTATTTCGATATCGTTAATAATAAGCATCTTTACCTTTGTATTCTGTTACGTTTATAATATACTTTGTTTTACCAGAGTCAATCTAAATCCCAATTATTATTTCCTTGCTCCTAACTTCGTAGTTTGAAGTGACACGTTGTTAGTTAGAGATAGAGTTCTCACTGGAAAGTTCGCGAATAGTATTCCTTATTCAATTTCCTGTTACGTGTTCGCGTACGTGCGTGATAGTGATAGACTTGCTCGCATAGCAAGCTCCGCAGCATCCACGTCCGTTTTCTCGAATCAAAATATCGTCAACCACGCGGACGATATTCGCGAGATAAATTCACGGGATCGCACAGCGTCCACGCCCGTTTTCGCTAGTTAAAATATCGTCAATCACGCGGACGATATTCGTGAGTTAGATTCACGGTATCGTACAGCGTCCACGCCCGTTTCCTCAACGAGCGCATCCGTCTACAATACCGTAGCAGCCAGCTGTCAATCATTGGAGGTCGTTCCTGTCAAATATTGACGTGACAGAGTTTGGCGCAGTCGTCAATCCTTGAAGGTCGTTTCCAGCCATTTGGATCAACGCCTGTCAAGCAGAGCGGACCGTATTCAAGGCCATCAGCGCAACCGTAGCTGTTCATCCGTTGCGAATTCATGTCTCGTGTCAATCGACAAACAAGCGAAGCGTAAAAGTAAGTGGAACATATTACCGCGTATGTTTCAGGGTCGCGTGCATCATTCATCTGTGTAAGACTGCATGCAGGTGTCGGCATCGGGTCCTAGTCTGTTGATAAAAAGACCAACACTTTTATTAAATGTCAGTCAGTGGAAGAGTAGAGTAGCCGGGCCGCGGTATTCTCTTCTCTTGCTCTTATAGCCCCGCCAGGACGTGACAATACTATGCTCTTATGTCTAGGGGACGGTGTGTGGATCTTATGCAGATCAGACCTTGAATACATAGTGTATGTACAAGGCCAACGTCGTACATCGGACGACGTAACACGGGTGCTGAATGTAATAATGTGAGGGCGTTCTGGAGAATCTGACGCTCTAGCTCACACTTCTGACGGATTACATCTTTGTAGAGTTGAGAAAATTGTTTCCGGAGGTGCTTCTCCACGTAAACAAATTTGCTGTTGACATACGTGAAGATGTCCAGATTGTTGACCAAGGTGTGTGTTTTCTCCTTGAATTTTCCTGAACTTCCAACTTCCAGAATGAACAGCTTGGGGTGTTCCGTTCGGATTATGACATATCCGCAAACTGACGATCTGCCTGTCTCCGTGAGTGCAAAAGTCGTGTCCTGCGATGCTACGGTATACAGGGTTGGAGAAGGATTCACCTTGGAGGATAGTTTAGTGGCTATCCCTTCGTACAAGACATCATAATTATTGAATTTGCACGAGTCCGTCGGCGTGGTTTCCCAGAACGTATGGCCATCTTGTGCGTCTAAGCAGCTTCCTTTTTGAAGGGGGCAGGTTTGCCCAGTTTGTAGATGAATCTGTCCGGTTGACAATCTGATTGGAGCGATGTAGTCGCGGATCGTGATTCGGACTAAAGCTTGTACCACGACATCGGTCCAAGTCCCAAACGGATCACTATACGTGGTTCCAGCGCAGCTACCATCATTCTGAATAACTCCTGCTAACGTGAGGCCGTGAGAGGAGGTCGAGTTCGGCTGAATACCTGTGATCTGGGCGGCTGGGGTGATGAATATTGTCCCCGTCGTGTGTAGGCTCGAACAGGTTTCGCTGGAGATCGGTAATATATAGTCTTGTCGACCATTGGATACCACCGAATTATGTGAATGCATGCCACAATAGTATATGGTTCTGTCTATTCCGATATGGCATTGCAAAACACGAGCTTGCGAGAATTCAGCTAGCTGCAGGAGCTGAATTCTTTCTAAGTTTTCAGCTGGTGCGATGTCTTCTGGCTCGCAGTTAAGAGTGTCAATAGTTGAATACGTGGTAATATTCAAGGTTGAACCTCCACAGTCATATCCAATGAGTGTTGAGGCTTGCGTGGCAATAGAGAGCAAGATAGCTGCTTGTATCGGCTGCATGGTTGCTGTTATAGCGTTGTCGAGAGACTGATGATCTTCAGGGGTGACGGTTTCTCCTTGAAGATCTCGTTGCGTCGCAGGGATATCGTCTTCCTGCTGTGGAGTGGGGTGATGCTGACCAGAGGTTTTAAATTTCGCTCTTGGGTCGCTGCGATAGTTTATCGTTGGCGTAACGATATTGGAGACTCTGTTAACGCTAGGAAGATTGAATTCGTTTCGCAAGATACATAACGAAAGCTTATAATCAGACTTAGTTGTCTCGGGCGAGTATAATGTATCGGCTTTATTTCTTTTTCTTGCTGACGCGAATCTCGCGGAATTGTATTTGCCAGACGCATGGACTTTGTTTTCGGTCGCACGGATACCTGATCGTTGAAGCTGGAAGAGGCGTTGTTCCGGCGAGGATTTGAAGATAGGAGTTTGCGGCAAAACATAAACTCCTTTTGATTTAACTTTAGGAATAGAAATGTTTTCTAAATTGTTCTCATATGAACATTCTAAAAGTTCATCTGAGGCGAAGGCGTTGATGTTTCTTTCCACACAGGACTTTGAATATAAATCGTCGGGATGGTTACCGGAATTCTTTAAAGTATCGGGATGGCTACCGGAATCGTCGGGATGGTTACCGGAATTGTTTAAAGAATCGGGATGGCTACCGGAATCGTCGGGATGGTTACCGGAATTATTTAAAGAATCGGGATGGCTACCGGAATTATTTAAAGAATCGGGATGGCTACCGGAATCGTCGGAATGGTTACCGGAATTAATAGAAGACGCGAGTTGATCGTTAACGATCGTCTCGTGCGCGCGGCACGCACGAGCATTGAATAAGTCCGAATTGACTTCGGCTTGAATATTCGAAAAGGGAACCTCGATCTCTTCCACCTCCAACGTAGGCAGGGAGAAGGACGCCACTTCGGACGATGCGTTAAAGCATCGCAGGTATGCCTTTCCGTTACGGTTGGTGACTAAACAATCACCTAAGAACACATCGGGTTTTACATCTACTTTTCGCACATACCCTTCGCTTGGGCCCTTTACGTTGACGGCTATGCAGGCGGCGGTACGGCTTTCGATGGAATATTCCCGAGGATTCGAAAAGGGAATACGTAGGTTTTTATACTCTACGCATTCCTTCGCAAATGATATCTCTGCTCCCTCTCTGAAGAAGGGGGAGCCTAAGATACCATCTATATTAATTGGAAAACTGTCAGGCAGAACGTGTAGCGTGACTTTAATGGAATTTGCTAGCTCCGCATTGATATAACCGAGGGTCGCAATTTCTCCTTCTGTCACGCCATGGACGTGTATGACGCTGTCAGTTTTTAGATGAACGTCAGATTTGATACCAGACGCTCGGATTAAGTTGACCTCGGACCCGGTGTCCAAGAGGAACTCACACTCTTTTGAGAAGAGTGACGATTTTGCTTTTATTCGAGGGATAGGGGAGTCCGGCGCGAGATTTATTGCCGAGACTAATTTCGCGGATGGTCGTTCATTCTGCTGACCGTCCGGGTTATCTCTCCTATCTACTCGAATTTCATCTACTGCTGGTCGTCGCTGATGACGGCCAGCTGTGTTGCCTTTTGGCGATTCTCTTGGGATGCCTCCCGTCCTTTGGTCGCGTTTGTCGGGAGGCTTGATTCGTTTCCCGACTCATTTCTACTGTAATATTCGCGGCGGCGACATTCGTGTATGTCATGTCCCGTGCGCTTACAATATTTACAATACTTCTGATTCTCCGTAGGAAAGCGATCGCGACCTGGGGACTGGGAAGCGCGATCTTCGCGTTTATACGTTTCGCGCTGATTTGATTGCGACGGTTCGTGACGTCGTGGAGGAGGAGAGCGATACGCGTCTCTGTTATCGGGTTTCCTGTCTCGCCAGGATTCACGAGGTGAAAAGGAAGGTCGTTGATCTTTCCTTTCCGAAGATCTGTTGCGCTGCTCAGGCGCATTCCTATCATAATAAGAGTTGCTTGATCGCTCTGGTGTGCGATTACGAGAGTCGGAGAATGCAACGCGGCGTCCGTCGTCGCGATAACGAACACGGTCAAGCTCGTACTGTTTGTACGCGGTTACTGCTTCGTCGAATATTTTCTGTAATTCGAGTGACGCACAGAGCCTGACCTCGGCTCGAAGCGCTGGGATAAGACCACGCATGAAACAATCAATTGTGAATTTATCAATCTCGTCTAGATTGGGGACCCCGCGGCCTGAATCTATGATCGCCGTTCTAAGGTCCTTTACTCGCGTAATATAATTCAACACGTGCTCGGACTGTCCCTGGTGTATCGAAGCTAATTCTCCGCGATACTGATCGATGAATTTATATGGGCCTAGTACATCTTTCAGGCGGTTGCACAATTCAGAGATTGTGTTAATATTTACGTCTTCAATCGCGGCGTATGCCTGTCCTCTAAGCTTATTGCATACTAATCTAGTGAGGGTACGCTCAGCTGTGGCTGGAACAGCTTCCAAGGCTCGCTTGCACGCGCGAACGAATTGTAGCACGGTTATGGAGGTGCCGTCAAAGGTAGGCACAAGTTCAACCGCTTGTTTAACGGTGAAATTCGAAGAATCGTGCATTATGGGTTCGCGGGGCGCAACGACTGGGCTAGCTGGAATTGATTGAGAATCTCTGGCCGATCGGATTTCTGCTATCTCGCGGCGTATATCCTCGTACGTTTCTCTCTGATCGCGCGTTTCTGTTTCGTATTGCAATTTGAGTTGAGTCAACGCGGCGGTTTGATTAATGAGAGCTGCTTCTCTACGAGCTAAATCTTTCTGGAATTCAATTAATTCCTCTTCCGTAGGAGGAACCTTCTTTCTAGCCTCGCTACGCGTTTCCATGATTGCGTCGCTTGAAAATTTCTAAGTATGAAATTCGCGAAAAATAATCCGACTATATAACGTGGGCGAAGGGGCGTTTTCTAAACCGCCCGTCGCACTTTAACGTTCACTAAAACTTTCGATGGATTTGTACTGAGTACGAACATCGCGAAAAATAATTTGAGTATGTAACGTGGGCGAAAGGGCATTTCCTTCACTGCCCGTCGCACTTTTAACTGACACTATGCTTTCACGGACTCTAAGTCTACTGCGTCAAATTGTCAAACAATGATGGAACGCGCAGGGGTTCGCGTGCTAACACTGATTCTATTTTTATTCCTCGATGCCGTGCTTCTAACATCGGTGACCAACGACTGTCCTACCGACTGCGCCAAATTTGTCACAACAAATTTTGGCAGAGGTAGGACACATGACGTATCCTACAAAAGTGTTGACGGTGTCTCTAACATCGGTGACCAACGAGTGTCCTACCGACTGCGCCAAATTTGTCACGTCCTGGCGGGGCTATAAGAGCAAGAGAAGAGAATACCGCGGCCCGGCTACTCTACTCTTCCACTGACTGACATTTAATAAAAGTGTTGGTCTTTTTATCAACAGACTAGGACCCGATGCCGACACCTGCATGCAGTCTTACACAGATGAATGATGCACGCGACCCTGAAACATACGCGGTAATATGTTCCACTTACTTTTACGCTTCGCTTGCTTGTCGATTGACACGAGACATGAATTCGCAACGGATGAACAGCTACGGTTGCGCTGATGGCCTTGAATACGGTCCGCTCTGCTTGACAGGCGTTGATCCAAATGGCTGGAAACGACCTTCAAGGATTGACGACTGCGCCAAACTCTGTCACGTCAATATTTGACAGGAACGACCTCCAATGATTGACAGCTGGCTGCTACGGTATTGTAGACGGATGCGCTCGTTGAGGAAACGGGCGTGGACGCTGTACGATAGCGTGAATCTAACTCACGAATATCGTCCGCGTGATTGACGATATTTTAACTAGCGAAAACGGGCGTGGACGCTGTGCGATCCCGTGAATTTATCTCGCGAATATCGTCCGCGTGGTTGACGATATTTTGATTCGAGAAAACGGACGTGGATGCTGCGGAGCTTGCTATGCGAGCAAGTCTATCACTATCACGCACGTACGCGAACACGTA
Organism: Lasioglossum baleicum; assembly: GCF_051020765.1. NCBI lineage: Eukaryota > Metazoa > Arthropoda > Insecta > Hymenoptera > Halictidae > Lasioglossum > Lasioglossum baleicum. The sequence goes on along the minus strand of NW_027469112.1, from coordinate 126,577 downwards.
ACAGGAAATTGAATAAGGAATACTATTCGCGAACTTTCCAGTGAGAACTCTATCTCTAACTAACAACGTGTCACTTCAAACTACGAAGTTAGGAGCAAGGAAATAATAATTGGGATTTAGATTGACTCTGGTAAAACAAAGTATATTATAAACGTAAAAGAATACAAAGGTAAAGATGCTTATTATTAACGAAATCGAAATACGTACTAAGTACGAAATATGAAACGCAATAAAAATGTTTAATTGAATAAACGAAGTAATGTTTGAATTAAACGAATAAGAATACGATATTACTGAATGGTATTAGGGACTGTGTCTAAACAGTATGGATTTGGGAAGATTGTGTCTAAACAATCTGGATTTGGAAAGACTATGTCTAAATAGTCTGGACTTGGAAGATTGACGAAAACTCGACTGACCCACTCGGGTCCCCGGAGAGGACTGAGGAGAATCGAACGTTCGTCGACGAATAACGTTCGTCCGAAAAATGCTGACTTCGCAAAAGGGGACCGTGTCCTCTTTGTGCCGGTCTTCGTCGTAAACAGCGCGATGGCCGCCGCACTAGAGTCAGCAGTTTTCGTTCCCAGTGGTGCAGGACTCGAAAATTAAGTGGTAACCATTGGCGTACCTATTTATTTATTTAAATAAATTGGGACTTAGAATATTTTCGAGCGCTTGCTCTTGCAAGGCGTTTCGATGTAAATTTTATATGTCATATGATTAGTTGACATCATTTGTCGACCGATCATATGTTTGAAAATATTCTAAGTACTTTTGAAAATTACCAAAAATCGAAATTTTGGTAAAGTCTAAACAAACGCGAATTGAGAACATAACCTACAAATTTTTAGGTTAGTTTCATGATTTTCGCTCACGAGTCCAATGATATTTCAATCTTCGAGTTTGGGCCATTTTTGGCTATTTTAGGATTTTGACAGATTTTGGATTTTAGGTTATGTTGATGGATTTCAATCAAATGTACGTGGTGTTAAGGATTCATTGTTATGAAGGATTTTTAGGAGTTTTGGAATCTTTAAAAGGGGAACGCTCGCTCTTATGTATCTAATTTTACATGTAGTCTTAAAGCTAACGTCGGAGGTGCGACCGACGTCACACCGGAGTTAGTATAAGGATCGGGCTGGTTACCGGAGTTAGTATGAGAATCGGGCTGGTTACCGGAGTTAGTATCAGAATCGGGCTGGTTACCGGAGTTAGTATGAGAATCGGGCTGGTTACCGGAGTTAGTATAAGAATCGGGCTGGTTACCGGAGTTAGTATTGTCGGGATGGTTACCGAATGCGTCGGGATGATACCCGGAAGTAGAAAGGTCGGGATGGTTACCGAATGCGTCGGGATAGTTCCCGGAATTAGAAAGGTCGGGATGGTTACCGAATGCGTCGGTGTCACGTCCGTCACTGTGTTTTTGTTACAGGTGCCAGGAGAGAGAAAAGAGAACAGTGACAGACGGACGGTTGAGATATTATGATTAAAATGAGGAGTGGTCTTTCGTGCCGAGACAGCCGCGGGCTGTCATATGCACTAGGACAACCGATATTGCTATGGATGCAGTCAAGAAAAGAACGTCCGACGCGGTTACAAGAAGTGTCCGACAAGAATCACGCGCGAGATGATGCAACGAAAACGGTGAGTTTACAGGATTCAGCAATTATACAAGATATTATACGACTCACCGCAATGCTGTATTAACGCCTAATAATATTGTTGCAGCAGGAACTGGCGGTACTGGCGGTAGGTGTCGTACATCGGGTCCTCTATACAGATGTCCTCGAGGTGGGGAAGATCTGGCAGAGTTGCTGCTGCTCTCCTCGGGACGACATTAGTGCCCTTGGATGCTGGCCGCAAGATGACACGTTGATGAGCTGGCAGAGGAACGTCACGGATGATTCGGCAACGGACCCTGGGAACGATGATCGTGTCTCGGCTGTCGTCGTCGTCGGCTATGTCGATCACCTCTGGACAATCGACCGGATGTAGAACTGGCGTCGGAGCTCGCGAGAGGTCCGCGTGGTTGACCTCTTTAGGAGGGTTGCAAGGGCAACCGTATACAGAAACGTAATCGGACGCGTCACACGGAATGTGCTCGGTAGTTCCCAGAAGTTCTGTCCACTCGGTAGTGGCAATGATTTGATCGAGCACCGCTTTATTTCTTAACGCGCGTCTCAATTTAGCAAGTTGATACTTGCGTCCCGCTCGACGTGGGCGTCGCATGGGTAAGGAATAGTAATGATGGAATATTAATAATATAATGAAAATGAACTTCCACTTGTTATTAACCTTTTTGGTAGTTAACTCGCTTCACGTCTATAGTGGCGGCTCAGCGTTTCCACTGCGCACTTTAGACCAATTCTAGACGTGGCACGAGAACTTCTCTATGACTCGCTTCAAATTCCTTATTGGCGGCTCAGCGTTTCCACTGCGCACTTTAGACCAAGTCCGGATATGTCACGAGTTTAATATATTCGATGCAAGAACTGAATTGGAAGATGGTGTTAACTAACACAAGAATAACAAGATCGAAGCACTGGTATAACAACGATATATTAAATAAGAACTGGTAAGTACACTGGTATACAATATGTAAGTAGTATTATAATAGAAGTAGTAATTGGATTAATGAATAATGGATATAGTAATATGTTATAGGAATAATGTATGAGAATTAGGACTTGAGTTGAGTTGAGTTAGAGTTGGAATTGGAATTGGAATTAGGAGTGAAGGATCGACACACTTCACTATCGCGGAGCTAGACTGAACACGTCTGCTCTTGAAGCCGGACTGGCGGCTGAGGCCAGGTAGGCACGTCTGTGCGAGTCGCTGGCTGAAGGCGGACTGATGCAAGCGTCCGCTCTGCCTTGCCTCCTTCGGTCGGAGTGGGGATAGCTGACGCTGCAGTCTCTTTGTTCTTCAGTCGTCGGAGTGGGAGAACCGCTGACGCAGCAGCGTCTTTGCTCCCGGGGACTGCACGTGCATTTCTGCTGACGCTGCAGTCTCGTGGCTGTCCTATTGCCCTCTACGAGCGTGGGACTGCTGATGCAGCAGTCTTTGGACTTCTCGACGTTTCTAGAAGCTTCTAGATGCTTCCAGAGTGATGCAATACTTTATTGCATTATGTGTCGTGGTGATGGGTTGAAACTGAGGTAAGGTGTTGATCAAGGTGAAGTTATGGTGATGGATAGAGACGGAGATAAGGATTAGAACAATAGAATATATGAGATCTTAATATTATGTTCTTATGTCTAGGGGACGGTGTATGGATCTTATGCAGATCGGACCTTGTATACATAATGTATGTACAAGGCCAACGTCGTACATCGGACGACGTAACAATCCGTTATCGCGAGGGTACTCGGATTTATATTGCTTTCTTGCTGACGCGTATTTCGCTGTAGCGCAGAGATTAATTTTATCGTATTCGTTTCGCTTCGCATGGCAACGTGCAGATGGAAGTTGAAAGGAATCGAGTTTCTGTGGATCATCAAAGATATGATTTTGAAGTAAGTTATGAAGTTCTTTTACTCTGGAGGCTTTGATATCCTTCTCTGGTTTAGAACTGTCGCTGGATTTATTGTGCAATATGGAACAGACCTGCTTACATATGGGTCTTGAAGATCTTTGATTGTCGTAGGAATGGAGTTGGTCTTGGAATTGATCGGGCTGGTTACCGGAGTTAGAATAAGGATCGGGCTGGTTACCGGAGTTAGTATGAGAATCGGGCTGGTTACCGGAGTTAGTATAAGGATCGGGCTGGTTACCGGAGTTAGTATAAGAATCGGGCTGGTTACCGGAGTTAGTATAATGATCGGGCTGGTTACCGGAGTTAGTATAAGAATCGGGCTGGTTACCGGAGTTAGTATAATAATCGGGCTGGTTACCGGAGTTAGTATTGTCGGGATGGTTACCGAATGCGTCGGGATGATACCCGGAGTTAGAAAGGTCGGGATGGTTACCGAATACGTCGGGATGATACCCGGAATTAGAAAGGTCGGAAGAGTACGACTCGATTTCTTCCATCTCCAATGGGGGCAATTGAAATGAAACTCTTTCCGACGAGGTGTTAAAACACCGGAGGCTCGCTTTGCCTTTACGATTGGTGACGACGCAGTCACCCAGGAATACATCCGGCGCTACATTAACACGGCGGATATATCCCTGTTTAGGTCCTTCGACGTCGACCGCTATGCACGCAACGGTACGAGGTTCGAGGACGAATTCTTCGGATTTCGGAGGAGTCTTTGTTCGGACTCGATCCTCACGCTCCACGATCCGACTTCTCGCAGTGTACTCCGATATCTCTCGAGTCTCCTTTGATTCCGGCCGGCTTTTCACGGCGTTTTTCTCTAGGGAGTACTCGATCGAATCCCGAGGAGGCATTGAAATAACCTCCGTCACCGGGGCTCTGCAAGGTCTGACCGCGGGTGCACGAGGATTTGAGGAAGACACTCGAACGTTCCTTGCCGAATGTTCCTCACGCTCGGCGGCTGGAGTTTTAACGAGATCGTTGGTCATAGACGAAGGCATTGAAATAACCTCTGCTGCCAATTTCTCGCGAGGCTCAGCCGTGGGCGCGCAAGGGTTCGAGAAGGGAACCCGAATGTTTCCTATCGTAATGTATTGATTCGCAAAGGAGATCTCGGCTCCTGTTCTGAAGAAGGGAGAACCGAGGATTCCGTCGATGTTAATTGGGAAGTTTTCTTCCAAGACATGAAATTCAATAGGGTTTTGACCCTGTAAGTGTATTTTAATTTGACCGAGAGTTGGAATGGATCCCTCGGTTATTCCTTGGACTTCTATAGTGTTCGTATGATCTATAGGTAGATTTGGTTCTAGACTTGACGCACGAATTAAATTGATCTCCGAACCCGTGTCCAACAAAAATTCACACTTCTTTTGTAATTGAGGGGCGGAGATTTTTACGCGCGGAATTGGTGAGTCTGCAGCAAGATTTACTGCTGAGACGAATCGTCGGACTGGTCGTTCGTCCGGATAGCTGTTTGGGTGCGGGCTGTAGTTTGGGTTGAAGATGCGGCCTCCCGCCTTGGGTTGGCTTCGGTCGGGAGGCCGGACTCGTTTCCCGACCTCCTATTATTATTGAAAGCGCGCTTACGGCACTCGTGAATATCGTGCCCGGGGACTTTGCAGTAGTTGCAAAACTTGTTAGGGCTTGAGGGGCGATCTGTGCGACCATCGCGGTACGTGTTTTGGTCGCGAGGATTATTTTCCCATCGCCGTTGCGGCGTCGGGGAGCGATAAGAGTCCCGGTTTAAGTTTCTCGAGGACTGCTGAGACGAGTCCGGTCTGTTATCGCGGCGTTCTTGAGTTCGCTCTGGAATGTCACGAGCGGACTCGTACGTGGAACGCTGGCGATACGGCCGGTTATCAGAGAAGCTGACTCGTTTTTCTTCGCGGATCAGTTCTCGTCGACGAGTCTGGTCTGACTCATACTGCCTGTAAGCAGAGATGGCTGCTTCGAAAACAGTGGCAGGATTTCGCGAAGGGCAATGAAGCACTTCGGCACGCAGCTGGGGAAGGAGACCTCGTAGAAAACAATCTACTACGAAGCGATCTAGTTCTTCGTAATCAAGGCCAATATCTGTGGCATCTTGAATCGCGGTTCGAAGGTCTTTAACGCGATTGATGAAGTCTAAGATGTGCTCGTTTGGAGCTTGGAGTACACTCGCGAGATCGCCACGGTACTGGTCAACGAATTTGTATGGGCCCAGTACTGTTCGTAATTTCTCGCATAGTGCAGAAATTGTGAATATGTGCTGGCCTTCTATAGCGGCATAAGCACGATCGTGGAGTTTATTGCAGAGCAATTTTGTGAGGGCACGCTCTGCAGTGGCCGGTACGGTGTCACGCGCGCGTTTGCATGCACGTATGAATTGTAGGACGGAAGACGAAGTTCCGTCGAATCTAGGGACAAGCTCGGCGGCTTGTTTTAGAGCGAAATTGCCAGTAGGTTCATACTGTGGGATTTCGCGTGGCTCTGGCGGTGAAGGTTCCCGCATATTAGAGACGTTACTAGGGCCTGGTGTAGGCGATTGTTGACGTAGGGTTTGACTCGTGATTTGGATGTTATGAAGCTCTTTTCGTATTTCGTCGAGCATATTCTTTTGGTTTTGTGCGTCTTCTTCATATTTGAGACGCAATTTGGCAATGAAATCTGTTTCCTCTTTGAGATATTGCTCTCTACGGGCGAGGTCTTGCGCGTATAGGAGTAGGTCTTCCTCGGTCATTGGGGGAAGGTCTGCGTTAGGATCTGCTTGGAGATCCCTTTGAGATCGCGTGATTGGGCGAGACATTTTGGAGGATATAAATGAGATTTAAAATGTGAATTTCGTACTGACACGCGTCGGGGCTTATTAATGCAAATATCGGCGACCACTTCGATGTCCTACCGACTGCGCCAAATTTGTCACGTCCGTCACTGTGTTTTTGTTACAGGTGCCAGGAGAGAGAAAAGAGAACAGTGACAGACGGACGGTTGAGATATTATGATTAAAATGAGGAGTGGTCTTTCGTGCCGAGACAGCCGCGGGCTGTCATATGCACTAGGACAACCGATATTGCTATGGATGCAGTCAAGAAAAGAACGTCCGACGCGGTTACAAGAAGTGTCCGACAAGAATCACGCGCGAGATGATGCAACGAAAACGGTGAGTTTACAGGATTCAGCAATTATACAAGATATTATACGACTCACCGCAATGCTGTATTAACGCCTAATAATATTGTTGCAGCAGGAACTGGCGGTACTGGCGGTAGGTGTCGTACATCGGGTCCTCTATACAGATGTCCTCGAGGTGGGGAAGATCTGGCAGAGTTGCTGCTGCTCTCCTCGGGACGACATTAGTGCCCTTGGATGCTGGCCGCAAGATGACACGTTGATGAGCTGGCAGAGGAACGTCACGGATGATTCGGCAACGGACCCTGGGAACGATGATCGTGTCTCGGCTGTCGTCGTCGTCGGCTATGTCGATCACCTCTGGACAATCGACCGGATGTAGAACTGGCGTCGGAGCTCGCGAGAGGTCCGCGTGGTTGACCTCTTTAGGAGGGTTGCAAGGGCAACCGTATACAGAAACGTAATCGGACGCGTCACACGGAATGTGCTCGGTAGTTCCCAGAAGTTCTGTCCACTCGGTAGTGGCAATGATTTGATCGAGCACCGCTTTATTTCTTAACGCGCGTCTCAATTTAGCAAGTTGATACTTGCGTCCCGCTCGACGTGGGCGTCGCATGGGTAAGGAATAGTGTTACGTCGTCCGATGTACGACGTTGGCCTTGTACACACACTATGTATACAAGGTCTGATCTGCATAAGATCCACACACCGTCCCCTAGACATAAGAGCATAGCATTAAGATCTCATTATTCTATTGTTCTAATCCTTATCTCCGTCTCTACCCATCACCATAACTTCACCTTGATCAACACCTTACCTCAGTTTCAACCCATCACCACGACACTAATGCAATAAAGTATTGCATCACTCTGGAAGCATCTAGAAGCTTCTAGAAACGTCGAGAAGTCCAAAGACTGCTGCATCAGCAGTCCCACGCTCGTAGAGGGCAATAGGACAGCCACGAGACTGCAGCGTCAGCAGAAATGCACGTGCAGTCCCCGGGAGCAAAGACGCTGCTGCGTCAGCGGTTCTCCCACTCCGACGACTGAAGAACAAAGAGACTGCAGCGTCAGCTATCCCCACTCCGAACGAAGGAGGCAAGGCAGAGCGGACGCTTGCATCAGTCCGCCTTCAGCCAGCGACTCGCACAGACGTGCCTACCTGGCCTCAGCCGCCAGTCCGGCTTCAAGAGCAGACGTGTTCAGTCTAGCTCCGCGAAAGTGAAGTGTGTCGATCCTTCACTCCTAATTCCAATTCCAATTCCAACTCTAACTCAACTCAACTCAAGTCCTAATTCTCATACATTATTCCTATAACATATTACAATATCCATTATTCATTAATCCAATTACTACTCCAATTATAATACTACTTACATATTGTATACCAGTGTACTTACCAGTTCTTATTTAATATATTGTTGTTATACCAGTGCTTCGATCTTGTTATTCTTGTGTTAGTTCAACACCATCTTCCAATTCAGTTCTTGCATCGAATATATTAAACTCGTGACATATCCGGACTTGGTCTAAAGTGCGCAGTGGAAACGCTGAGCCGCCAATAAGGAATTTGAAGCGAGTCACAGAGAAGTTCTCGTGCCACGTCTAGAATTGGTCTAAAGAGCGCAGTGGAAACGCTGAGCCGCCACTATAGACGTGAAGCGAGTTAACTACCTAAAAGGTTAATAACAAATGGAGTTTCATTTTCATTATATTATTAATATTCCATCATTACTATTCCTTACCCATGCGACGCCCACGTCGAGCGGGACGCAAGTATCAACTTGCTAAATTGAGACGCGCGTTGAGAAATAAAGCGGTGCTCGATCAAATCATTGCCACTACCGAGTGGACAGAACTTCTGGGAACCACCGAGCACATTCCGTGTGACGCGTCCGATTACGTTTCTGTATACGGTTGCCCTTGCAACCCTCCTAAAGAGGTCAACCACGCGGACCTCTCGCGAGCTCCGACGCCAGTTCTACATCCGGTCGATTGTCCAGAGGTGATCGACATAGCCGACGACAACGACAGCCGAGACACGATCATCGTTCCCAGGGTCCGTTGCCGAATCATCCGTGACGTTCCTCTGCCAGCTCATCAACGTGTCGTCTTGCGGCCAGCATCCAAGGCCACTAATGTCGTCCCGAACCGAGCAGCAGCAACTCTGCCAGATCTTCCCCACCTCGAGGACATCTGTATAGAAGATCCGATGTACGACACCTACTGTCAGTACCGCCAGTTCCTGCTGCAACAATATTATTAGGCGTTAATACAACATTGCGGTGAGTCGTATAATATCTTGTATAATTGTTGAATCCTGTAAACTCACCGTTCTCGTTGCATCCTCTCGCGCGCGATTCTTGTCGGGACACTCCTTGTAACCGCGTCGGACGTTCTTTTCTTGACTGCATCCATAGCAATATCGGTTGTCCTAGTGCATATGACAGCCCGCGGCTGTCTCGGCACGAAAGACCACTCCTCATTTTAATCATAATATCTCAACCGTCCGTCTGTCACTGTTCTCTTTTCTCTCTCTTGGTACCTGTAACAAAAACACAGTGACGGACGTGACAAATTTGGCGCAGTCGGTAGGACAACGAAGTGGTCGCCGATATTTGCATTAATAAGCCCCGACGCGTGTCAGTGCGAAATTCACATTTCTAAATCCCATTCATATCTTTCAAAATGTCTCGCCCAATCACGCGATCTCAAAGGGATCTCCAAGCAGATCCTAACGCAGACCTTCCCCCAATGACCGAGGAAGAGTTACTCCTTTATGCGCAAGACCTCGCCCGTAGAGAGCAATATCTCAAAGAGGAAACTGATTTTATTGCCAAATTGCGTCTCAAATATGAAGAAGACGCACAAAACCAAAAGAATATGCTCGACGAAATACGAAAAGAGCTTCATAACATCCAAATCACGAGTCAAACCCTACGTCAACAATCGCCTACACCAGGCCCTAGTAACGTCTCTAATATGCGGGAACCTTCACCGCCAGAGCCACGCGAAATCCCACAGTATGAACCTACTGGCAATTTCGCTCTAAAACAAGCCGCCGAGCTTGTCCCTAGATTCGACGGAACTTCGTCTTCCGTCCTACAATTCATACGTGCATGCAAACGCGCGCGTGACACCGTACCGGCCACTGCAGAGCGTGCCCTCACAAAATTGCTCTGCAATAAACTCCACGATCGTGCTTATGCCGCTATAGAAGGCCAGCACATATTCACAATTTCTGCACTATGCGAGAAATTACGAACAGTACTGGGCCCATACAAATTCGTTGACCAGTACCGTGGCGATCTCGCAAGTGTACTCCAAGCTCCAAACGAGCACATCCTAGACTTCATCAATCGCGTTAAAGACCTTCGAACCGCGATTCAAGATGCCACAGATATTGGCCTAGATTACGAAGAACTAGATCGCTTCGTAGTAGATTGTTTTCTACGAGGTCTCCTTCCCCAGCTGCGAGCCGAAGTGCTTCATTGCCCTTCGCGAAATCCTGCCACTGTTTTCGAAGCAGCCATCTCTGCTTACAGGCAGTATGAGTCAGACCAGACTCGTCGACGAGAACTGATCCGCGAAGAAAAACGAGTCAGCTTCTCTGATAACCGGCCGTATCGCCAGCGTTCCACGTACGAGTCCCCTCGTGACATTCCAGAGCGAACTCAAGAACGCCGCGATAACAGACCGGACTCGTCTCAGCAGTCCTCGAGAAACTCAAACCGGGACTCTTATCGCTCCCCGACGCCGCAACGGCGATGGGAAAACAATCCTCGCGACCAAAACACATACCGCGATGGTCGCACAGATCGCCCCTCAAGCCCTAACAAATTTTGCAACTACTGCAAAGTCCCCGGGCACGATATTCACGAGTGCCGTAAGCGCGCTTTCAATAATAATAGGAGGTCGGGAAACGAGTCCGGCCTCCCGACCGAAGCCAACCCAAGGCGGGAGGCCGCATCTTCAACCCAAACTACAGCCCGCACCCAAACAGCTATCCGGACGAACGACCAGTCCGACGATTCGTCTCAGCAGTAAATCTTGCTGCAGACTCACCAATCCCGCGCGTAAAAATCTCCGCCCCTCAATTACAAAAGAAGTGTGAATTTTTGTTGGACACGGGTTCGGAGATCAATTTAATTCGTGCGTCAAGTCTAGAACCAAATCTACCTATAGATCATACGAACACTATAGAAGTCCAAGGAATAACCGAGGGATCCATTCCAACTCTCGGTCAAATTAAAATACACTTACAGGGTCAAAACCCTATTGAATTTCATGTCTTGGAAGAAAACTTCCCAATTAACATCGACGGAATCCTCGGTTCTCCCTTCTTCAGAACAGGAGCCGAGATCTCCTTTGCGAATGAATACATTATGATAGGAAACATTCGGGTTCCCTTCTCGAACCCTTGCGCGCCCACGGCTGAGCCTCGCGATAAATTGGCAGCAGAGGTTATTTCAATGCCTTCGTCTATGACCAACGATCTCGTTAAAACTCCAGCCGCCAAGCGTGAGGAACATTCGGCAAGGAACGTTCGAGTGTCTTCCTCAAATCCTCGTGCACCCGCGGTCAGACCTTGCAGAGCTCCGGTGACGGAGGTTATTTCAATGCCTCCTCGGGATTCGATCGAGTACTCCCTAGAGAAAAACGCCGTGAAAAGCCGGCCGGAATCGAAGGAGACTCGAGAGATATCGGAGTACACTGCGAGAAGTCGGGTCGTGGAGCGTGAGGATCGAGTCCGAACAAAGACTCCTCCGAAATCCGAAGAATTCGTCCTCGAACCTCGTACCGTTGCGTGCATAGCGGTCGACGTCGAAGGACCTAAACAGGGATATATCCGCCGTGTTAATGTAGCGCCGGATGTATTCCTGGGTGACTGCGTCGTCACCAATCGTAAAGGCAAAGCGAGCCTCCGGTGTTTTAACACCTCGTCGGAAAGAGTTTCATTTCGATTGCCCCCATTGGAGATGGAAGAAATCGAGTCGTACTCTTCCGATTCTTATACTACTTCCGGGTATCATCCCGACGCATTCGGTAACCATCCCGACCTTTCTAATTCCGGGAACTATCCCGACGCATTCGGTAACCATCCCGACCTTTCTAACTCCGGTAACCAGCCCGACGCATTCGGTAACCATCCCGACCTTTCTAACTCCGGTAACCAGCCCGATCCTTATACTAACTCCGGTAACCAGCCCGATCTTTATACTAACTCCGGTAACCAGCCCGATTCTCATACTAACTCCGGTAACCAGCCCGATTCTTATTCTAACTCCGGTAACCAGCCCGATCTTTATACTAACTCCGGTAACCAGCCCGACTTTTATACTAACTCCGGTAACCAGCCCGATCAATTCCAAAACCAACTCCATTCCTACGACAATCAAAGATCTTCAAGACCCATATGTAAGCAGGTCTGTTCTATATTGCACAATAAACCCAGTAACAGTTCTAAACCAGAGAAGGATATCAAAGCCTCCAAAGTAAAAGAACTTCATAAGTTACTTCGAAATCATATCTTTCATGATCCACAGAAACTCGATTCCTTTCAACTTCCATCTGCATGTTGCCATGCGAGGCGAAACAAATACGATAAAATTAATCTCTGCGCTACAGCGAAATACGCGTCAGCAAGAAGGAAATATAAATCCGAGTACCCTCGCGATAACGGATACCCCTACCAGATTAAACGAGCGAAATACGAAACCTCTGGTCAGCAAAATCTCCTTCCACCACTGGAAGATCAACATATCACATCGCAACACCGCTCCTCCGAAGCAGCAATCGCCTCAGAAGACCGTCAGTCCTTAGACACACACGAAACTGTAATCATCCAGCCGATCCAAGTTGCCATCTTACTCTCTATAGCCACGCGAGTGTACACCCTCATCGGATACGATTGTGGAGGATCTACACTGAACACGACAACGTTCTCCATCATCGATATTCCTGATTGCGAGCCTGAAGAAATCAAACCCACGGAGGACTCAGTAAAAATCCAATTGCTGCAACTAGCAGAATTTACTCAGACGAGAGTAATCCAGTGCCACATAGAAATCGACCGCACGATATTCTATTGTGGCATGCACTCACATGTTTCCATCGTCACGAACGGACGACAGGAATATTTACTGGCAACCACCAGTGAAACCTGTTCCGAGTTGCAGAAAACCGGAACAATCCTCATCACTCCGACCGCCCAGGTCACGGGAGTCCAACCCAATTCTACTACATCCCGCAGCCTCACATTGGCGGGAGAACTTCAAAACAACGGGCAATGCGCGGGAACAACGTACAACGACCCATTCGGCACTTGGACCAGTGTCGTTGTACAGGCCATTGTTCGAATAACCCTGAGGGACTACACAGCAACAGTGAAGCTCTCTACAGGTCAGATCCATCTACAGTCAGGACAAATATGCACCTTCACAAAAGGAAGCTGCCTTGATACGCAAGATGGTCATACATTCTGGGACGTCGTTCCCAACGATTACTGCAAGTTCAATAGCTACGACGTTCTTTACGAAGGACTAGCTACCAGAGTTTCTACAAAGACAAAGTTCTCACCTACACTATATATGGTGGAATCTGAAGACACCACATTCGCGTTGACAGAATCTGGTCGTACATCAATTTGCGGTTATATTATTATTCGCACGGAGCACCCCAAGCTCTTTATTCTGGATACAAGTTTGTCCGGTAAATTCAAGGAACGCACTCACACCATAGTAAGCAATCTGGACATATTCACCTACGTGAATAGTAAGTTCATCTACGTAGAAAAACATCTGAAAAGTCAACTTACCCAGTTGTACCAGGATGTCATCCGGCAAAAGTGCGAACTGGAGAAACAGGTCCTTCAAAACGCACTAACGATGTTACACTCATCACCTGAAGAAATAGCAGCTGCCATTATGCGAGAACCAGGATTCGTCGCAGTTCCAGCTGGAGAAGTGGTGCATATTATAAAGTGCATTCCAGTAACCGTACAAGTTCGGAAAACGGATAAGTGTTTCGATGAACTTCCGATCACTTACCAGAATTCTTCCAAGTTCTTAAAGCCAGGAGACCATATTATAGTTGCCACAGGTACAGAAAAGCCATGCAATGAACTCCTGCCGCCTCTCTACAAAATAAACGGAATTTGGTATCGTTTAACGCCGTCACTCACAGAGACCGTTGCCCCAGCAACATTACAACCGCTCATCAAACCCACATGGAAGTACGTGGATCCAACAAATATCGCAACAGGCGGAATCTATTCCCAAGAGGATCTCAACAAACTACAGGACCACATCATGTTTCCAGTGGAAAGAGTGGCCGTAATAAATTCTATCGCCCAAGGAGCATCCGGCAGAGATTACGCAACAGGAAACGTTAATATGTTCAACCTGCTTGACGAAAACTCCCTGCAACAGATAGCGGAATCAACAGCACAAAAACTGTGGTCAGGATTCACCACATTTGGTTCAATCAGTGCTGGAGTGCTAGGAATATATATAGCAATCCGAACAATAAAGACTATCATAAGTACCATAATCAATGGTATTGCATTGCACTCACTTTACGGATGGAGTTTGCATCTAGCAGTCGCCGTATGGAGCTCCCTCACAAGATTCTTCATCTTCCTGAAGCAAAAGGACAATACTTACACGTATGCAGCAAGATACAGGAAAAGTGCAAGTGAAAGTGTTAGTGAACAAAGTGATTCCCCACCCACCCTAAACCCCGAGAAAAGACAGTCGAATAATGAACATTGCGAATACGACTTGTCGGACATTACAAAACCAGCCCCAGCCCCACGTGCCGACACCGACAACATTTCAGTGCGACCAGTGTTTCGTACAAATATAGGAAATACTCGCCGAGAACTGTGCTCCCTGCGCGGAGTACCTCCGGACGATGCGTCGCATGAATGAGTGTGTGATCGAGTGTTGAGCGAGAAATTTCTTCCTTGTAAGAAATTTCTTTTCCGCGTTGGGAGGTGTTACGTCGTCCGATGTACGACGTTGGCCTTGTACACACACTATGTATACAAGGTCTGATCTGCATAAGATCCACACACCGTCCCCTAGACATAAGAGCATAGCATTAAGATCTCATTATTCTATTGTTCTAATCCTTATCTCCGTCTCTACCCATCACCATAACTTCACCTTGATCAACACCTTACCTCAGTTTCAACCCATCACCACGACACTAATGCAATAAAGTATTGCATCACTCTGGAAGCATCTAGAAGCTTCTAGAAACGTCGAGAAGTCCAAAGACTGCTGCATCAGCAGTCCCACGCTCGTAGAGGGCAATAGGACAGCCACGAGACTGCAGCGTCAGCAGAAATGCACGTGCAGTCCCCGGGAGCAAAGACGCTGCTGCGTCAGCGGTTCTCCCACTCCGACGACTGAAGAACAAAGAGACTGCAGCGTCAGCTATCCCCACTCCGAACGAAGGAGGCAAGGCAGAGCGGACGCTTGCATCAGTCCGCCTTCAGCCAGCGACTCGCACAGACGTGCCTACCTGGCCTCAGCCGCCAGTCCGGCTTCAAGAGCAGACGTGTTCAGTCTAGCTCCGCGAAAGTGAAGTGTGTCGATCCTTCACTCCTAATTCCAATTCCAATTCCAACTCTAACTCAACTCAACTCAAGTCCTAATTCTCATACATTATTCCTATAACATATTACAATATCCATTATTCATTAATCCAATTACTACTCCAATTATAATACTACTTACATATTGTATACCAGTGTACTTACCAGTTCTTATTTAATATATTGTTGTTATACCAGTGCTTCGATCTTGTTATTCTTGTGTTAGTTCAACACCATCTTCCAATTCAGTTCTTGCATCGAATATATTAAACTCGTGACATATCCGGACTTGGTCTAAAGTGCGCAGTGGAAACGCTGAGCCGCCAATAAGGAATTTGAAGCGAGTCACAGAGAAGTTCTCGTGCCACGTCTAGAATTGGTCTAAAGAGCGCAGTGGAAACGCTGAGCCGCCACTATAGACGTGAAGCGAGTTAACTACCTAAAAGGTTAATAACAAATGGAGTTTCATTTTCATTATATTATTAATATTCCATCATTACTATTCCTTACCCATGCGACGCCCACGTCGAGCGGGACGCAAGTATCAACTTGCTAAATTGAGACGCGCGTTGAGAAATAAAGCGGTGCTCGATCAAATCATTGCCACTACCGAGTGGACAGAACTTCTGGGAACCACCGAGCACATTCCGTGTGACGCGTCCGATTACGTTTCTGTATACGGTTGCCCTTGCAACCCTCCTAAAGAGGTCAACCACGCGGACCTCTCGCGAGCTCCGACGCCAGTTCTACATCCGGTCGATTGTCCAGAGGTGATCGACATAGCCGACGACAACGACAGCCGAGACACGATCATCGTTCCCAGGGTCCGTTGCCGAATCATCCGTGACGTTCCTCTGCCAGCTCATCAACGTGTCGTCTTGCGGCCAGCATCCAAGGCCACTAATGTCGTCCCGAACCGAGCAGCAGCAACTCTGCCAGATCTTCCCCACCTCGAGGACATCTGTATAGAAGATCCGATGTACGACACCTACTGTCAGTACCGCCAGTTCCTGCTGCAACAATATTATTAGGCGTTAATACAACATTGCGGTGAGTCGTATAATATCTTGTATAATTGTTGAATCCTGTAAACTCACCGTTCTCGTTGCATCCTCTCGCGCGCGATTCTTGTCGGGACACTCCTTGTAACCGCGTCGGACGTTCTTTTCTTGACTGCATCCATAGCAATATCGGTTGTCCTAGTGCATATGACAGCCCGCGGCTGTCTCGGCACGAAAGACCACTCCTCATTTTAATCATAATATCTCAACCGTCCGTCTGTCACTGTTCTCTTTTCTCTCTCTTGGTACCTGTAACAAAAACACAGTGACGGACGTGACAATAGTAATGATGGAATATTAATAATATAATGAAAATGAACTTCCACTTGTTATTAACCTTTTTGGTAGTTAACTCGCTTCACGTCTATAGTGGCGGCTCAGCGTTTCCACTGCGCACTTTAGACCAATTCTAGACGTGGCACGAGAACTTCTCTATGACTCGCTTCAAATTCCTTATTGGCGGCTCAGCGTTTCCACTGCGCACTTTAGACCAAGTCCGGATATGTCACGAGTTTAATATATTCGATGCAAGAACTGAATTGGAAGATGGTGTTAACTAACACAAGAATAACAAGATCGAAGCACTGGTATAACAACGATATATTAAATAAGAACTGGTAAGTACACTGGTATACAATATGTAAGTAGTATTATAATAGAAGTAGTAATTGGATTAATGAATAATGGATATAGTAATATGTTATAGGAATAATGTATGAGAATTAGGACTTGAGTTGAGTTGAGTTAGAGTTGGAATTGGAATTGGAATTAGGAGTGAAGGATCGACACACTTCACTATCGCGGAGCTAGACTGTGTCACGTCCGTCACTGTGTTTTTGTTACAGGTACCAGGAGAGAGAAAAGAGAACAGTGACAGACGGACGGTTGAGATATGAAGATTAAAATGAGGAGTGGTCTTTCGTGCCGAGACAGCCGCGGGCTGTCATATGCACTAGGACAACCGATATTGCTATGGATGCAGTCAAGAAGAGAACGTCCGACGCGGTTACAAGAAGTGTCCGACAAGAATCACGCGCGAGATGATGCAACGAAAACGGTGAGTTTACAGGATTCAGCAATTATACAAGATATTATACGACTCACCGCAATGCTGTATTAACGCCTAATAATATTGTTGCAGCAGGAACTGGCGGTACTGACAGTAGGTGTCGTACATCGGATCTTCTATACAGATGTCCTCGAGGTGGGGAAGATCTGGCAGAGTTGCTGCTGCTCGGTTCGGGACGACATTAGTGGCCTTGGATGCTGGCCGCAAGACGACACGTTGATGAGTTGGCAGAGGGACGTCACTGACGATTCGGCAACGGACCCTGGGAACGATGATCGTGTCTTGGCTGTCGTCGTCGGCTATGTCGATTACCTCAGGACGATCGACCGGATGTAGAACTGGCGTCGGAGCTCGCGAGAGGTCCGCGTGGTTGACCTCTTTAGGAGGGTTGCAAGGGCAACCGTATACAGAAACGTAATCGGACGCGTCACACGGAATGTGCTCGGTGGTTCCCAGAAGTTCTGTCCACTCGGTAGTGGCAATGATTTGATCGAGCACCGCTTTATTTCTCAACGCGCGTCTCAATTTAGCAAGTTGATACTTGCGTCCCGCTCGACGTGGGCGTCGCATGGGTAAGGAATAGTAATGATGGAATATTAATAATATATAATGAAATGAACTTCCACTTGTTATTAACCTTTTTGGTAGTTAACTCGCTTCACGTCTATAGTGGCGGCTCAGCGTTTCCACTGCGCACTTTAGACCAATTCTAGACGTGGCACGAGAACTTCTCTATGACTCGCTTCAAATTCCTTATTGGCGGCTCAGCGTTTCCACTGCGCACTTTAGACCAAGTCCGGATATGTCACGAGTTTAATATATTCGATGCAAGAACTGAATTGGAAGATGGTGTTGAACTAACACAAGAATAACAAGATCGAAGCACTGGTATAACAACGATATATTAAATAAGAACTGGTAAGTACACTGGTATACAATATGTAAGTAGTATTATAATTGGAGTAGTAATTGGATTAATGAATAATGGATATAGTAATATGTTGTAGGATTAATGTATGAGAATTAGGACTTGAGTTGAGTTGAGTTAGAGTTGGAATTGGAATTGGAATTAGGAGTGAAGGATCGACACACTTCACTTTCGCGGAGCTAGACTGAACACGTCTGCTCTTGAAGTCGGAAGAAGCCGGACTGGCGGCTGAGGCCAGGTAGGCACGTCTGTGCGAGTCGCTGGCTGAAGGCGGACTGATGCAAGCGTCCGCTCTGCCTTGCCTCCTTCGGTCGGAGTGGGGATAGCTGACGCTGCAGTCTCTTTGTTCTTCAGTCGTCGGAGTGGGAGAACCGCTGACGCAGCAGCGTCTTCGCTCCCGGGGACTGCACGTGCATTTCTGCTGACGCTGCAGTCTCGTGGCTGTCCTATTGCCCTCTACGAGCGTGGGACTGCTGATGCAGCAGTCTTTGGACTTCTCGACGTTTCTAGAAGCTTCTAGATGCTTCCAGAGTGATGCAATACTTTATTGCATTATGTGTCGTGGTGATGGGTTGAAACTGAGGTAAGGTGTTGATCAAGGTGAAGTTATGGTGATGGGTAGAGACGGAGATAAGGATTAGAACAATAGAATAATGAAATCTTAATATTATGCTCTTATGTCTAGGGGACGGTGTATGGATCTTATGTAGATCAGACCTTGTATACATAGTGTGTGTACAAGGCCAACGTCGTATATCGGACGACGTAACACCTCCCAACGCGGAAAAGAAATTTCTTACAAGGAAGAAATTTCTCGCTCAACACTCGATTACAGACTCATTCATGCGACGCATCGTCCGGAGGTACTCCGCGCAGGGAGCACAGTTCTCGGCGAGTATTTTCTATATTTGGACGAAACACTGGTCGCACTGAAATGTTGTCGGTGTCGGCACGTGGGGCTGGGGCTGGTTTTGTAATGTCCGACAAGTCGTATTCGCAATGTTCATTTTTCGACTGTCTTTTCTCGGGGTTTAGGGTGGGTGGGGAATCACTTTGTTCACTAACACTTTCACTTGCACTTTTCCTGTATCTTGCTGCATACGTGTAAGTATTGTCCTTTTGCTTCAGGAAGATGAAGAATCTTGTGAGGGAGCTCCATACGGCGACTGCTAGATGCAAACTCCATCCGTAAAGTGAGTGCAATGCAATACCATTGATTATGGTACTTATGATAGTCTTTATTGTTCGGATTGCTATATATATTCCTAGCACTCCAGCACTGATTGAACCAAATGTGGTGAATCCTGACCACAGTTTTTGTGCTGTTGACTCCGCTATCTGTTGCAGGGAGTTTTCGTCAAGCAGGTTGAACATATTAACGTTCCCTGTTGCGTAATCTCTGCCGGATGCTCCTTGGGCGATAGAATTTATTACGGCCACTCTTTCTACTGGAAACATGATGTGGTCCTGTAGTTTGTTGAGATCCTCTTGGGAATAGATTCCGCCTGTTGCGATATTTGTTGGATCTACGTACTTCCACGTGGGTTTGATGAGCGGTTGTAATGTTGCTGGGGCAACGGTCTCTGTGAGTGACGGCGTTAAACGATACCAAATTCCGTTTATTTTGTAGAGAGGCGGCAGGAGTTCATTGCATGGCTTTTCTGTACCTGTGGCAACTATAATATGATCTCCTGGTTTTAAGAACTTGGAAGAATTCTGGTAAGTGATCGGAAGTTCATCGAAACACTTATCCGTTTTCCGAACTTGTACGGTTACTGGAATGCACTTTATAATATGCACCACTTCTCCAGCTGGAACTGCGACGAATCCTGGTTCTCGCATAATGGCAGCTGCTATTTCTTCAGGTGATGAGTGTAACATTGTTAGTGCGTTTTGAAGGACCTGTTTCTCCAGTTCGCACTTTTGCCGGATGACATCCTGGTACAACTGGGTAAGTTGACTTTTCAGATGTTTTTCTACGTAGATGAACTTACTATTCACGTAGGTGAATATGTCCAGATTGTTTACTATGGTGTGAGTGCGTTCCTTGAATTTACCGGACAGACTTGTATCCAGAATAAAGAGCTTGGGGTGCTCCGTGCGAATAATAATATAACCGCAAATTGATGTACGACCAGATTCTGTCAACGCGAATGTGGTGTCTTCAGATTCCACCATATATAATGTAGGTGAGAACTTTGTCTTTGTAGAAACTCTGGTAGCTAGTCCTTCGTAGAGAACGTCGTAGCTATTGAACTTGCAGTAATCATTGGGAACGACGTCCCAGAATGTATGTCCATCTTGCGTATCAAGGCAGCTTCCTTTTGTGAAGGTGCATATTTGTCCTGACTGTAGATGGATCTGACCTGTAGAGAGTTTCACTGTTGCTGTGTAGTCCCTCAGGGTTATTCGAACAATGGCCTGTACAACGACACTGGTCCAAGTGCCGAATGGGTCGTTGTACGTTGTTCCCGCGCATTGCCCGTTGTTTTGAAGTTCTCCCGCCAATGTGAGGCTGCGGGATGTAGTAGAATTGGGTTGGACTCCCGTGACCTGGGCGGTCGGAGTGATGAGGATTGTTCCGGTTTTCTGCAACTCGGAACAGGTTTCACTGGTGGTTGCCAGTAAATATTCCTGTCGTCCGTTCGTGACGATGGAAACATGTGAGTGCATGCCACAATAGAATATCGTGCGGTCGATTTCTATGTGGCACTGGATTACTCTCGTCTGAGTAAATTCTGCTAGTTGCAGCAATTGGATTTTTACTGAGTCCTCCGTGGGTTTGATTTCTTCAGGCTCGCAATCAGGAATATCGATGATGGAGAACGTTGTCGTGTTCAGTGTAGATCCTCCACAATCGTATCCGATGAGGGTGTACACTCGCGTGGCTATAGAGAGTAAGATGGCAACTTGGATCGGCTGGATGATTACAGTTTCGTGTGTGTCTAAGGACTGACGGTCTTCTGAGGCGATTGCTGCTTCGGAGGAGCGGTGTTGCGATGTGATATGTTGATCTTCCAGTGGTGGAAGGAGATTTTGCTGACCAGAGGTTTCGTATTTCGCTCGTTTAATCTGGTAGGGGTATCCGTTATCGCGAGGGTACTCGGATTTATATTTCCTTCTTGCTGACGCGTATTTCGCTGTAGCGCAGAGATTAATTTTATCGTATTTGTTTCGCCTCGCATGGCAACATGCAGATGGAAGTTGAAAGGAATCGAGTTTCTGTGGATCATGAAAGATATGATTTCGAAGTAACTTATGAAGTTCTTTTACTTTGGAGGCTTTGATATCCTTCTCTGGTTTAGAACTGTTACTGGGTTTATTGTGCAATATAGAACAGACCTGCTTACATATGGGTCTTGAAGATCTTTGATTGTCGTAGGAATGGAGTTGGTTTTGGAATTGATCGGGCTGGTTACCGGAGTTAGTATAAAAGTCGGGCTGGTTACCGGAGTTAGTATAAAGATCGGGCTGGTTACCGGAGTTAGAATAAGAATCGGGCTGGTTACCGGAGTTAGTATGAGAATCGGGCTGGTTACCGGAGTTAGTATAAAGATCGGGCTGGTTACCGGAGTTAGTATAAGGATCGGGCTGGTTACCGGAGTTAGAAAGGTCGGGATGGTTACCGAATGCGTCGGGCTGGTTACCGGAATTAGAAAGGTCGGGATGGTTACCGAATGCGTCGGGATAGTACCCGGAATTAGTAAGGTCGGGATGGTTACCGAATGCGTCGGGATGGTTCCCGGAATTAGTAAGGTCGGGATGGTTACCGAATGCGTCGGGATGGTTCCCGGAATTAGTAAGGTCGGGATGGTTACCGAATGCGTCGGGATGGTTCCCGGAATTAGAAAGGTCGGGATGGTTACCGAATACGTCGGGATAGTACCCGGAAGTAGAAAGGTCGGAAGAGTACGACTCGATTTCTTCCATCTCCAATGGGGGCAATCGAAATGAAACTCTTTCCGACGAGGTGTTAAAACACCGGAGGCTCGCTTTGCCTTTACGATTGGTGACGACGCAGTCACCCAGGAATACATCCGGCGCTACATTAACACGGCGGATATATCCCTGTTTAGGTCCTTCGACGTCGACCGCTATGCACGCAACGGTACGAGGTTCGAGGACGAATTCTTCGGATTTCGGAGGAGTCTTTGTTCGGACTCGATCCTCACGCTCCACGACCCGACTTCTCGCAGTGTACTCCGATATCTCTCGAGTCTCCTTCGATTCCGGCCGGCTTTTCACGGCGTTTTTCTCTAGGGAGTACTCGATCGAATCCCGAGGAGGCATTGAAATAACCTCCGTCACCGGAGCTCTGCAAGGTCTGACCGCGGGTGCACGAGGATTTGAGGAAGACACTCGAACGTTCCTTGCCGAATGTTCCTCACGCTTGGCGGCTGGAGTTTTAACGAGATCGTTGGTCATAGACGAAGGCATTGAAATAACCTCTGCTGCCAATTCATCGCGAGGCTCAGCCGTGGGCGCGCAAGGGTTCGAGAAGGGAACCCGAATGTTTCCTATCATAATGTATTCATTCGCAAAGGAGATCTCGGCTCCTGTTCTGAAGAAGGGAGAACCGAGGATTCCGTCGATGTTAATTGGGAAGTTTTCTTCCAAGACATGAAATTCAATAGGGTTTTGACCCTGTAAGTGTATTTTAATTTGACCGAGAGTTGGAATGGATCCCTCGGTTATTCCTTGGACTTCTATAGTGTTCGTATGATCTATAGGTAGATTTGGTTCTAGACTTGACGCACGAATTAAATTGATCTCCGAACCCGTGTCTAACAAAAATTCACACTTCTTTTGTAATTGAGGGGCGGAGATTTTTACGCGCGGAATTGGTGAGTCTGCAGCAAGATTTACTGCTGAGACGAATCGTCGGACTGGTCGTTCGTCCGGATAGCTGTTTGGGTGCGGGCTGTAGTTTGGGTTGAAGATGCGGCCTCCCGCCTGGGGTTGGCTTCGGTCGGGAGGCCGGACTCGTTTCCCGACCTCCTATTATTATTAAAAGCGCGCTTACGGCACTCGTGAATATCGTGCCCGGGGACTTTGCAGTAGTTGCAAAATTTGTTAGGGCTTGAGGGGCGATCTGTGCGACCATCGCGGTATGTGTTTTGGTCGCGAGGATTATTTTCCCATCGCCGTTGCGGCGTCGGGGAGCGATAAGAGTCCCGGTTTGAGTTTCTCGAGGACTGCTGAGACGAGTCCGGTCTGTTATCGCGGCGTTCTTGAGTTCGCTCTGGAATGTCACGAGGGGACTCGTACGTGGAACGCTGGCGATACGGCCGGTTATCAGAGAAGCTGACTCGTTTTTCTTCGCGGATCAGTTCTCGTCGACGAGTCTGGTCTGACTCATACTGCCTGTAAGCAGAGATGGCTGCTTCGAAAACAGTGGCAGGATTTCGCGAAGGGCAATGAAGCACTTCGGCACGCAGCTGGGGAAGGAGACCTCGTAGAAAACAATCTACTACGAAGCGATCTAGTTCTTCGTAATCAAGGCCAATATCTGTGGCATCTTGAATCGCGGTTCGAAGGTCTTTAACGCGATTGATGAAGTCTAAGATGTGCTCGTTTGGAGCTTGGAGTACACTCGCGAGATCGCCACGGTACTGGTCCACGAATTTGTATGGGCCCAGTACTGTTCGTAATTTCTCGCATAGTGCAGAAATTGTGAATATGTGCTGGCCTTCTATAGCGGCATAAGCACGATCGTGGAGTTTATTGCAGAGCAATTTTGTGAGGGCACGCTCTGCAGTGGCCGGTACGGTGTCACGCGCGCGTTTGCATGCACGTATGAATTGTAGGACGGAAGACGAAGTTCCGTCGAATCTAGGGACAAGCTCGGCGGCTTGTTTTAGAGCGAAATTTCCAGTAGGTTCATACTGTGGGATTTCGCGTGGCTCTGGCGGTGAAGGTTCCCGCATATTAGAGACGTTACTAGGGCCTGGTGTAGGCGATTGTTGACGTAGGGTTTGACTCGTGATTTGGATGTTATGAAGCTCTTTTCGTATTTCGTCGAGCATATTCTTTTGGTTTTGTGCGTCTTCTTCATATTTGAGACGCAATTTGGCAATAAAATCAGTTTCTTCTTTGAGATATTGCTCTCTACGGGCGAGGTCTTGCGCATAAAGGAGTAGCTCTTCCTCGGTCATTGGAGGAAGGTCTGCGTTAGGATCTGCTCGGAGATCCTTTTGAGATCGCGTGATTGGGCGAGACATTTTGAAAGATATGAATGGGATTTAAGAAATGTGAACTTCGTACTGACACGCGTCGGGGCTTATTAATGCAAATATCGGCGACCACTTCGTTGTCCTACCGACTGCGCCAAATTTGTCACGTCCGTCACTGTGTTTTTGTTACAGGTACCAGGAGAGAGAAAAGAGAACAGTGACAGACGGACGGTTGAGATATGAAGATTAAAATGAGGAGTGGTCTTTCGTGCCGAGACAGCCGCGGGCTGTCATATGCACTAGGACAACCGATATTGCTATGGATGCAGTCAAGAAGAGAACGTCCGACGCGGTTACAAGAAGTGTCCGACAAGAATCACGCGCGAGATGATGCAACGAAAACGGTGAGTTTACAGGATTCAGCAATTATACAAGATATTATACGACTCACCGCAATGCTGTATTAACGCCTAATAATATTGTTGCAGCAGGAACTGGCGGTACTGACAGTAGGTGTCGTACATCGGATCTTCTATACAGATGTCCTCGAGGTGGGGAAGATCTGGCAGAGTTGCTGCTGCTCGGTTCGGGACGACATTAGTGGCCTTGGATGCTGGCCGCAAGACGACACGTTGATGAGTTGGCAGAGGGACGTCACTGACGATTCGGCAACGGACCCTGGGAACGATGATCGTGTCTTGGCTGTCGTCGTCGGCTATGTCGATTACCTCAGGACGATCGACCGGATGTAGAACTGGCGTCGGAGCTCGCGAGAGGTCCGCGTGGTTGACCTCTTTAGGAGGGTTGCAAGGGCAACCGTATACAGAAACGTAATCGGACGCGTCACACGGAATGTGCTCGGTGGTTCCCAGAAGTTCTGTCCACTCGGTAGTGGCAATGATTTGATCGAGCACCGCTTTATTTCTCAACGCGCGTCTCAATTTAGCAAGTTGATACTTGCGTCCCGCTCGACGTGGGCGTCGCATGGGTAAGGAATAGTAATGATGGAATATTAATAATATATAATGAAATGAACTTCCACTTGTTATTAACCTTTTTGGTAGTTAACTCGCTTCACGTCTATAGTGGCGGCTCAGCGTTTCCACTGCGCACTTTAGACCAATTCTAGACGTGGCACGAGAACTTCTCTATGACTCGCTTCAAATTCCTTATTGGCGGCTCAGCGTTTCCACTGCGCACTTTAGACCAAGTCCGGATATGTCACGAGTTTAATATATTCGATGCAAGAACTGAATTGGAAGATGGTGTTGAACTAACACAAGAATAACAAGATCGAAGCACTGGTATAACAACGATATATTAAATAAGAACTGGTAAGTACACTGGTATACAATATGTAAGTAGTATTATAATTGGAGTAGTAATTGGATTAATGAATAATGGATATAGTAATATGTTGTAGGATTAATGTATGAGAATTAGGACTTGAGTTGAGTTGAGTTAGAGTTGGAATTGGAATTGGAATTAGGAGTGAAGGATCGACACACTTCACTTTCGCGGAGCTAGACTGAACACGTCTGCTCTTGAAGTCGGAAGAAGCCGGACTGGCGGCTGAGGCCAGGTAGGCACGTCTGTGCGAGTCGCTGGCTGAAGGCGGACTGATGCAAGCGTCCGCTCTGCCTTGCCTCCTTCGGTCGGAGTGGGGATAGCTGACGCTGCAGTCTCTTTGTTCTTCAGTCGTCGGAGTGGGAGAACCGCTGACGCAGCAGCGTCTTCGCTCCCGGGGACTGCACGTGCATTTCTGCTGACGCTGCAGTCTCGTGGCTGTCCTATTGCCCTCTACGAGCGTGGGACTGCTGATGCAGCAGTCTTTGGACTTCTCGACGTTTCTAGAAGCTTCTAGATGCTTCCAGAGTGA
The DNA here is from genome assembly GCF_051020765.1 of Lasioglossum baleicum. NCBI lineage: Eukaryota > Metazoa > Arthropoda > Insecta > Hymenoptera > Halictidae > Lasioglossum > Lasioglossum baleicum. Next base: position 100,220 of record NW_027469112.1, on the reverse strand, counting down.
TGCAATACTTTATTGCATTATGTGTCGTGGTGATGGGTTGAAACTGAGGTAAGGTGTTGATCAAGGTGAAGTTATGGTGATGGGTAGAGACGGAGATAAGGATTAGAACAATAGAATAATGAAATCTTAATATTATGCTCTTATGTCTAGGGGACGGTGTATGGATCTTATGTAGATCAGACCTTGTATACATAGTGTGTGTACAAGGCCAACGTCGTATATCGGACGACGTAACAACTGAACACGTCTGCTCTTGAAGTCGGAAGAAGCCGGACTGGCGGCTGAGGCCAGGTAGGCACGTCTGTGCGAGTCGCTGGCTGAAGGCGGACTGATGCAAGCGTCCGCTCTGCCTTGCCTCCTTCGTTCGGAGTGGGGATAGCTGACGCTGCAGTCTCTTTGTTCTTCAGTCGTCGGAGTGGGAGAACCGCTGACGCAGCAGCGTCTTCGCTCCCGGGGACTGCACGTGCATTTCTGCTGACGCTGCAGTCTCGTGGCTGTCCTATTGCCCTCTACGAGCGTGGGACTGCTGATGCAGCAGTCTTTGGACTTCTCGACGTTTCTAGAAGCTTCTAGATGCTTCCAGAGTGATGCAATACTTTATTGCATTATGTGTCGTGGTGATGGGTTGAAACTGAGGTAAGGTGTTGATCAAGGAGAAGTTATGGTGATGGGTAGAGACGGAGATAAGGATTAGAACAATAGAATAATGAGATCTTAATACTATGCTCTTATGTCTAGGGGACGGTGTATGGATCTTATGCAGATCAGACCTTGTATACATAGTGTGTGTACAAGGCCAACGTCGTACATCGGACGACGTAACATCGGGATAGTTCCCGGAATTAGAATGGTCGGGATGGTTACCGTGTCACGTCCGTCACTGTGTTTTTGTTACAGGTACCAGGAGAGAGAAAAGAGAACAGTGACAGACGGACGGTGGAGATATGAAGATTAATTGTGGAGTGGTCTTTCGTGCCGAGACAGCCGCGGGCTGTCATATGCACTAGGACAACCGATATTGCTATGGATGCAGTCAAGAAAAGAACGTCCGACGCGGTTACAAGGAGTGTCCCGACAAGAATCGCGCGCGAGAGGATGCAACGAGAACGGTGAGTTTACAGGATTCAACAATTATACAAGATATTATACGACTCACCGCAATGTTGTATTAACGCCTAATAATATTGTTGCAGCAGGAACTGGCGGTACTGACAGTAGGTGTCGTACATCGGATCTTCTATACAGATGTCCTCGAGGTGGGGAAGATCTGGCAGAGTTGCTGCTGCTCGGTTCGGGACGACGTTAGTGGCCTTGGATGCTGGCCGCAAGACGACACGTTGATGAGCTGGCAGAGGAACGTCACGGATGATTCGGCAACGGACCCTGGGAACGATGATCGTGTCTCGGCTGTCGTCGTCGTCGGCTATGTCGATCACCTCTGGACAATCGACCGGATGTAGAACTGGCGTCGGAGCTCGCGAGAGGTCCGCGTGGTTGACCTCTTTAGGAGGGTTGCAAGGGCAACCGTATACAGAAACGTAATCGGACGCGTCACACGGAATGTGCTCGGTGGTTCCCAGAAGTTCTGTCCACTCGGTAGTGGCAATGATTTGATCGAGCACCGCTTTATTTCTCAACGCGCGTCTCAATTTAGCAAGTTGATACTTGCGTCCCGCTCGACGTGGGCGTCGCATAGGTAAGGAATAGTAATGATGGAATATTAATAATATAATGAAAATGAACTTCCATTTGTTGTTAACCTTTTAGGTAGTTAACTCGCTTCACGTCTATAGTGGCGGCTCAGCGTTTCCACTGCGCTCTTCAGACCAATTCTAGACGTGGCACGAGAACTTCTCTATGACTCGCTTCAAATTCCTTATTGGCGGCTCAGCGTTTCCACTGCGCACTTTAGACCAAGTCCGGATATGTCACGAGTTTAATATATTCGATGCAAGAACTGAATTGGAAGATGGTGTTGAACTAACACAAGAATAACAAGATCGAAGCACTGGTATAACAACGATATATTAAATAAGAACTGGTAAGTACACTGGTATACAATATGTAAGTAATATTATAATAGGAGTAGTAATTGGATTAATGAATAATGGATATTGTAATATGTTATAGGAATAATGTATGAGAATTAGGACTTGAGTTGAGTTGAGTTAGAGTTGGAATTGGAATTGGAATTAGGAGTGAAGGATCGACACACTTCACTATCGCGGAGCTAGACTGAACACGTCTGCTCTTGAAGTCGGAAGAAGCCGGACTGACTCTGAGGCCAGGTAGGCACGTCTGTGCGAGTCGCTGGCTGAAGGCGGACTGATGCAAGCGCCTGCTCTGCCTTGCCTCCTTCGTTCGGAGTGGGGATAGCTGACGCTGCAGTCTCTTTGTTCTTCAGTCGTCGGAGTGGGAGAACCGCTGACGCAGCAGCGTCTTTGCTCCCGGGGACTGCACGTGCATTTCTGCTGACGCTGCAGTCTCGTGGCTGTCCTATTGCCCTCTACGAGCGTGGGACTGCTGATGCAGCAGTCTTTGGACTTCTCGACGTTTCTAGAAGCTTCTAGATGCTTCCAGAGTGATGCAATACTTTATTGCATTATGTGTCGTGGTGATGGGTTGAAACTGAGGTAAGGTGTTGATCAAGGAGAAGTTATGGTGATGGGTAGAGACGGAGATAAGGATTAGAACAATAGAATAATGAGATCTTAATACTATGCTCTTATGTCTAGGGGACGGTGTATGGATCTTATGCAGATCAGACCTTGTATACATAGTGTGTGTACAAGGCCAACGTTGTACATCGGACGACGTAACACCTCCCAACGCGGAAAAGAAATTTCTTACATGGGAGAAATTTCTCGCTCAACACTCGCTTTCACACACTCATTCATGCGACGCATCGTCCGGAGGTACTCCGCGCAGGGAGCACAGTTCTCGGCGAGTATTTCCTATATTTGTACGAAACACTGGTCGCACTGAAATGTTGTCGGTGTCGGCACGTGGGGTTGGGGCTGGTTTTGTAATGTCCGACAAGTCGTATTCGCAATGTTCATTTTTCGACTGTCTTTTCTCGGGGTTTAGGGTGGGTGGGGAATCACTTTGTTCACTAACACTTTCACTTTTGTCTTTTCTTATCTGCGTCCAGATGAGTGTCACGTTTCGCTGACGCGGGGTTTGCGTTGGATTATTCGGCGCACGCTTGAGTTTGTTTGCATGTACAATCTTAAAATGGTTCCCTACTTTAATTTTCACATTGTTTGAGTCTAAGATGTCGCAAATTTCGTGAGGACCCGTATATTGCGCATCGAATTTGCCCTTGCAGGGTTCTTTGAGTAGGAATACCTGTTCTATATCTTCCGGTGGTCGAAGGAGATTTTGCCGATGCTGGGCTTCGAATTTCGCTCGCTTATTCTCATAGGAATATCCGTTATCGCGAGGGTACTCGGATTTATATTGCTTTCTTGCTGACGCGTATTTCGCTGTAGCGCAGAGATTAATTTTATCGTATTCGTTTCGCTTCGCATGGCAACGTGCAGATGGAAGTTGAAAGGAATCGAGTTTCTGTGGATCATCAAAGATATGATTTTGAAGTAAGTTATGAAGTTCTTTTACTCTGGAGGCTTTGATATCCTTCTCTGGTTTAGAACTGTCGCTCGATTTATTGTGCAATATGGAACAGACCTGCTTACATATGGGTCTTGAAGATCTTTGATTGTCGTAGGAATGGAGTTGGTCTTGGAATTGATCGGGCTGGTTACCGGAGTTAGAATAAGGATCGGGCTGGTTACCGGAGTTAGTATGAGAATCGGGCTGGTTACCGGAGTTAGTATAAGGATCGGGCTGGTTACCGGAGTTAGTATAAGAATCGGGCTGGTTACCGGAGTTAGTATAATGATCGGGCTGGTTACCGGAGTTAGTATAAGAATCGGGCTGGTTACCGGAGTTAGTATAATAATCGGGCTGGTTACCGGAGTTAGTATTGTCGGGATGGTTACCGAATGCGTCGGGATGATACCCGGAGTTAGAAAGGTCGGGATGGTTACCGAATACGTCGGGATGATACCCGGAATTAGAAAGGTCGGAAGAGTACGACTCGATTTCTTCCATCTCCAATGGGGGCAATTGAAATGAAACTCTTTCCGACGAGGTGTTAAAACACCGGAGGCTCGCTTTGCCTTTACGATTGGTGACGACGCAGTCACCCAGGAATACATCCGGCGCTACATTAACACGGCGGATATATCCCTGTTTAGGTCCTTCGACGTCGACCGCTATGCACGCAACGGTACGAGGTTCGAGGACGAATTCTTCGGATTTCGGAGGAGTCTTTGTTCGGACTCGATCCTCACGCTCCACGATCCGACTTCTCGCAGTGTACTCCGATATCTCTCGAGTCTCCTTCGATTCCGGCCGGCTTTTCACGGCGTTTTTCTCTAGGGAGCACTCGATCGAATCCCGAGGAGGCATTGAAATAACCTCCGTCACCGGAGCTCTGCAAGGTCTGACCGCGGGTGCACGAGGATTTGAGGAAGACACTCGAACGTTCCTTGCCGAATGTTCCTCACGCTTGGCGGCTGGAGTTTTAACGAGATCGTTGGTCATAGACGAAGGCATTGAAATAACCTCTGCTGCCAATTTATCGCGAGGCTCAGCCGTGGGCGCGCAAGGGTTCGAGAAGGGAACCCGAATGTTTCCTATCGTAATGTATTCATTCGCAAATGAGATCTCGGCTCCTGTTCTGAAGAAGGGAGAACCGAGGATTCCGTCGATGTTAATTGGGAAGTTTTCTTCCAAGACATGAAATTCAATAGGGTTTTGACCCTGTAAGTGTATTTTAATTTGACCGAGAGTTGGAATGGATCCCTCGGTTATTCCTTGGACTTCTATAGTGTTCGTATGATCTATAGGTAGATTTGGTTCTAGACTTGACGCACGAATTAAATTGATCTCCGAACCCGTGTCCAACAAAAATTCACACTTCTTTTGTAATTGAGGGGCGGAGATTTTTACGCGCGGAATTGGTGAGTCTGCAGCAAGATTTACTGCTGAGACGAATCGTCGGACTGGTCGTTCGTCCGGATAGCTGTTTGGGTGCGGGCTGTAGTTTGGGTTGAAGATGCGGCCTCCCGCCTGGGGTTGGCTTCGGTCGGGAGGCCGGACTCGTTTCCCGACCTCCTATTATTATTAAAAGCGCGCTTACGGCACTCGTGAATATCGTGCCCGGGGACTTTGCAGTAGTTGCAAAACTTGTTAGGGCTTGAGGGGCGATCTGTGCGACCATCGCGGTACGTGTTTTGGTCGCGAGGATTATTTTCCCATCGCCGTTGCGGCGTCGGGGAGCGATAAGAGTCCCGGTTTAAGTTTCTCGAGGACTGCTGAGACGAGTCCGGTCTGTTATCGCGGCGTTCTTGAGTTCGCTCTGGAATGTCACGAGCGGACTCGTACGTGGAACGCTGGCGATACGGCCGGTTATCAGAGAAGCTGACTCGTTTTTCTTCGCGGATCAGTTCTCGTCGACGAGTCTGGTCTGACTCATACTGCCTGTAAGCAGAGATGGCTGCTTCGAAAACAGTGGCAGGATTTCGCGAAGGGCAATGAAGCACTTCGGCACGCAGCTGGGGAAGGAGACCTCGTAGAAAACAATCTACTACGAAGCGATCTAGTTCTTCGTAATCAAGGCCAATATCTGTGGCATCTTGAATCGCGGTTCGAAGGTCTTTAACGCGATTGATGAAGTCTAAGATGTGCTCGTTTGGAGCTTGGAGTACACTCGCGAGATCGCCACGGTACTGGTCAACGAATTTGTATGGGCCCAGTACTGTTCGTAATTTCTCGCATAGTGCAGAAATTGTGAATATGTGCTGGCCTTCTATAGCGGCATAAGCACGATCGTGGAGTTTATTGCAGAGCAATTTTGTGAGGGCACGCTCTGCAGTGGCCGGTACGGTGTCACGCGCGCGTTTGCATGCACGTATGAATTGTAGGACGGAAGACGAAGTTCCGTCGAATCTAGGGACAAGCTCGGCAGCTTGTTTTAGAGCGAAATTACCAGTAGGTTCATACTGTGGGATTTCGCGTGGCTCTGGCGGTGAAGGTTCCCGCATATTAGAGACGTTACTAGGGCCTGGTGTAGGCGTCTGTTGACGTAGGCTTTGACTCGTGATTTGGATGTTATGGAGCTCTTTTCGTATTTCGTCGAGCATATTCTTTTGGTTTTGTGCGTCTTCTTCATATTTGAGACGCAATTTGGCAATGAAATCTGTTTCCTCTTTGAGATATTGCTCTCTACGGGCGAGGTCTTGTGCGTATAGGAGTAGCTCTTCCTCGGTCATTGGAGGAAGGTCTGCGTTAGGATCTGCTCGGAGATCCTTTTGAGATCGCGTGATTGGGCGAGACATTTTGAAAGATATAAATGGGATTTAAGAAATGTGAACTTCGTACTGACACGCGTCGGGGCTTATTAATGCAAATATCGGCGACCACTTCGACGTCCTACCGACTGCGCCAAATTTGTCACGTCCGTCACTGTGTTTTTGTTACAGGTACCAGGAGAGAGAAAAGAGAACAGTGACAGACGGACGGTGGAGATATGAAGATTAATTGTGGAGTGGTCTTTCGTGCCGAGACAGCCGCGGGCTGTCATATGCACTAGGACAACCGATATTGCTATGGATGCAGTCAAGAAAAGAACGTCCGACGCGGTTACAAGGAGTGTCCCGACAAGAATCGCGCGCGAGAGGATGCAACGAGAACGGTGAGTTTACAGGATTCAACAATTATACAAGATATTATACGACTCACCGCAATGTTGTATTAACGCCTAATAATATTGTTGCAGCAGGAACTGGCGGTACTGACAGTAGGTGTCGTACATCGGATCTTCTATACAGATGTCCTCGAGGTGGGGAAGATCTGGCAGAGTTGCTGCTGCTCGGTTCGGGACGACGTTAGTGGCCTTGGATGCTGGCCGCAAGACGACACGTTGATGAGCTGGCAGAGGAACGTCACGGATGATTCGGCAACGGACCCTGGGAACGATGATCGTGTCTCGGCTGTCGTCGTCGTCGGCTATGTCGATCACCTCTGGACAATCGACCGGATGTAGAACTGGCGTCGGAGCTCGCGAGAGGTCCGCGTGGTTGACCTCTTTAGGAGGGTTGCAAGGGCAACCGTATACAGAAACGTAATCGGACGCGTCACACGGAATGTGCTCGGTGGTTCCCAGAAGTTCTGTCCACTCGGTAGTGGCAATGATTTGATCGAGCACCGCTTTATTTCTCAACGCGCGTCTCAATTTAGCAAGTTGATACTTGCGTCCCGCTCGACGTGGGCGTCGCATAGGTAAGGAATAGTAATGATGGAATATTAATAATATAATGAAAATGAACTTCCATTTGTTGTTAACCTTTTAGGTAGTTAACTCGCTTCACGTCTATAGTGGCGGCTCAGCGTTTCCACTGCGCTCTTTAGACCAATTCTAGACGTGGCACGAGAACTTCTCTATGACTCGCTTCAAATTCCTTATTGGCGGCTCAGCGTTTCCACTGCGCACTTTAGACCAAGTCCGGATATGTCACGAGTTTAATATATTCGATGCAAGAACTGAATTGGAAGATGGTGTTGAACTAACACAAGAATAACAAGATCGAAGCACTGGTATAACAACGATATATTAAATAAGAACTGGTAAGTACACTGGTATACAATATGTAAGTAATATTATAATAGGAGTAGTAATTGGATTAATGAATAATGGATATTGTAATATGTTATAGGAATAATGTATGAGAATTAGGACTTGAGTTGAGTTGAGTTAGAGTTGGAATTGGAATTGGAATTAGGAGTGAAGGATCGACACACTTCACTATCGCGGAGCTAGACTGAACACGTCTGCTCTTGAAGTCGGAAGAAGCCGGACTGACTCTGAGGCCAGGTAGGCACGTCTGTGCGAGTCGCTGGCTGAAGGCGGACTGATGCAAGCGCCTGCTCTGCCTTGCCTCCTTCGTTCGGAGTGGGGATAGCTGACGCTGCAGTCTCTTTGTTCTTCAGTCGTCGGAGTGGGAGAACCGCTGACGCAGCAGCGTCTTTGCTCCCGGGGACTGCACGTGCATTTCTGCTGACGCTGCAGTCTCGTGGCTGTCCTATTGCCCTCTACGAGCGTGGGACTGCTGATGCAGCAGTCTTTGGACTTCTCGACGTTTCTAGAAGCTTCTAGATGCTTCCAGAGTGATGCAATACTTTATTGCATTATGTGTCGTGGTGATGGGTTGAAACTGAGGTAAGGTGTTGATCAAGGAGAAGTTATGGTGATGGGTAGAGACGGAGATAAGGATTAGAACAATAGAATAATGAGATCTTAATACTATGCTCTTATGTCTAGGGGACGGTGTATGGATCTTATGCAGATCAGACCTTGTATACATAGTGTGTGTACAAGGCCAACGTCGTACATCGGACGACGTAACAACCGAATACGTCGGGATGATACCCGGAATTAGAAAGGTCGGGATGGTTACCGAATGCGTCGGGATGATACCCGGAATTAGAAAGGTCGGGATGGTTACCGAATGCGTCGGGATGATACCCGGAATTGGAAAGGTCGGAAGAGTACGACTCGATTTCTTCCATCTCCAATGGGGGCAATCGAAATGAAACTCTTTCCGACGAGGTGTTAAAACACCGGAGGCTCGCTTTGCCTTTACGATTGGTGACAACGCAGTCACCCAGGAATACATCCGGCGCTACGTTAACACGGCGGATATATCCCTGTTTAGGTCCTTCGACGTCGACCGCTATGCACGCAACGGTACGAGGTTCGAGGACGAATTCTTCGGATTTCAGAGGAGTCTTTGTTCGGACTCGATCCTCACGCTCCACGATCTGACTTCTCGCAGTGTACTCCGATATCTCTCGAGTCTCCTTCGATTCCGGCCGGCTTTTCACGGCGTTTTTCTCTAGGGAGCACTCGATCGAATCCCGAGGAGGCATTGAAATAACCTCCGTCACCGGAGCTCTGCAAGGTCTGACCGCGGGTGCACGAGGATTTGAGGAAGACACTCGAACGTTCCTTGCCGAATGTTCCTCACGCTCGGCGGCTGGAGTTTTAACGAGATCGTTGGTCATAGACGAAGGCATTGAAATAACCTCTGCTGCCAATTTATCGCGAGGCTCAGCCGTGGGCGCGCAAGGGTTCGAGAAGGGAACCCGAATGTTTCCTATCGTAATGTATTCATTCGCAAAGGAGATCTCGGCTCCTGTTCTGAAGAAGGGAGAACCGAGGATTCCGTCGATGTTAATTGGGAAGTTTTCTTCCAAGACATGAAATTCAATAGGGTTTTGACCCTGTAAGTGTATTTTAATTTGACCGAGAGTTGGAATGGATCCCTCGGTTATTCCTTGGACTTCTATAGTGTTCGTATGATCTGTTACGTCGGACGACCTCCGACGTTGGTCGAATCGAGGACCGTACCTCGATTCTAGGTTAAGACTAAATACTAAGTACATAACAACCTCTTAAACCCATCGCTATCAAACTCTTGTTCTAATTCTAATACATCTTAAACCCTCATCTACACTTAACACTTGTTCAAACCCTCATCTACACTTACAACTTGTTCAAATCCTCAACTCCGCTCGAGTAAACGCCACCTCGAGAACAAAGAGATCGCAACGTCAGCAGTCTTGCACGCGTCACCACTCTGTCGAGAGCGAGGACAAAGAGACTGCAACGTCAGCAGTCTTGCACCCGTCACCACTCCGACGAGCGAGGACAAAGGGACTGCAGCGTCAGCAACCCCCACTCCGAGCGAAGGAGGCTACGCAGAGCTGCCTCTTGCATCAGTCTGGTGCTAGCCAGCGAAGTGAGCGGACGTGTCGGTCTGCGCTCACTCCATTCTCATGTCACGTCCGTCACTGTGTTTTTGTTACAGGTACCAGGAGAGAGAAAAGAGAACAGTGACAGACGGACGGTTGAGATATTATGATTAAAATGAGGAGTGGTCTTTCGTGCCGAGACAGCCGCGGGCTGTCATATGCACTAGGACAACCGATATTGCTATGGATGCAGTCAAGAAAAGAACGTCCGACGCGGTTACAAGGAGTGTCCCGACAAGAATCGCGCGCGAGAGGATGCAACGAGAACGGTGAGTTTACAGGATTCAACAATTATACAAGATATTATACGACTCACCGCAATGTTGTATTAACGCCTAATAATATTGTTGCAGCAGGAACTGGCGGTACTGACAGTAGGTGTCGTACATCGGATCCTCTATACAGATGTCCTCGAGGTGGGGAAGATCTGGCAGAGTTGCTGCTGCTCGGTTCGGGACGACGTTAGTGGCCTTGGATGCTGGCCGCAAGACGACACGTTGATGAGCTGGCAGAGGAACGTCACGGATGATTCGGCAACGGACCCTGGGAACGATGATCGTGTCTCGGCTGTCGTCGTCGTCGGCTATGTCGATCACCTCTGGACAATCGACCGGATGTAGAACTGGCGTCGGAGCTCGCGAGAGGTCCGCGTGGTTGACCTCTTTAGGAGGGTTGCAAGGGCAACCGTATACAGAAACGTAATCGGACGCGTCACACGGAATGTGCTCGGTGGTTCCCAGAAGTTCTGTCCACTCGGTAGTGGCAATGATTTGATCGAGCACCGCTTTATTTCTCAACGCGCGTCTCAATTTAGCAAGTTGATACTTGCGTCCCGCTCGACGTGGGCGTCGCATGGGTAAGGAATAGTAATGATGGAATATTAATAATATAATGAAAATGAACTTCCACTTGTTATTAACCTTTTTGGTAGTTAACTCGCTTCACGTCTATAGTGGCGGCTCAGCGTTTCCACTGCGCACTTTAGACCAATTCTAGACGTGGCACGAGAACTTCTCTATGACTCGCTTCAAATTCCTTATTGGCGGCTCAGCGTTTCCACTGCGCACTTTAGACCAAGTCCGGATATGTCACGAGTTTAATATATTCGATGCAAGAACTGAATTGGAAGATGGTGTTGAACTAACACAAGAATAACAAGATCGAAGCACTGGTATAATAATGATATATTGAGTAAGAACTGGTAAGTACACTGGTATACAATATGTAAGTAATATTATAATAGGAGTAGTAATTGGATTAATGAATAATGGATATTGTAATATGTTATAGGAATAACGTATGAGAATTAGGACTTGAGTTGAGTTGAGTTAGAGTTGGAATTGGAATTGGAATTAGGAGTGAAGGATCGACACACTTCACTTTCGCGGAGCTAGACTGAACACGTCTGCTCTTGAAGTCGGAAGAAGCCGGACTGGCACGTCCGTGCGAGTCGCTCGCTTGGAGCGGACCGTTCGAGTCGCTGTCTGGAGGCGGACTGATGCAAGCGCCTGCTCTGCCTTGCCTCCTTCGTTCGGAGTGGGGATAGCTGACGCTGCAGTCTCTTTGTTCTTCAGTCGTCGGAGTGGGAGAACCGCTGACGCAGCAGCGTCTTCGCTCCCGGGGACTGCACGTGCATTTCTGCTGACGCTGCAGTCTCGTGGCTGTCCTATTGCCCTCTACGAGCGTGGGACTGCTGATGCAGCAGTCTTTGGACTTCTCGACGTTTCTAGAAGCTTCTAGATGCTTCCAGAGTGATGCAATACTTTATTGCATTATGTGTCGTGGTGATGGGTTGAAACTGAGGTAAGGTGTTGATCAAGGTGAAGTTATGGTGATGGATAGAGACGGAGATAAGGATTAGAACAATAGAATATATGAGATCTTAATATTATGTTCTTATGTCTAGGGGACGGTGTATGGATCTTATGCAGATCGGACCTTGTATACATAATGTATGTACAAGGCCAACGTCGTACATCGGACGACGTAACACCTCCCAACGCGGAAAAGAAATTTCTTACAAAGGAAGAAATTTCTCGCTCAACACTCGATCACACACTCATTCATGCGACGCATCGTCCGGAGGTACTCCGCGCAGGGAGCACAGTTCTCGGCGAGTATTTCCTATATTTGTACGAAACACTGGTCGCACTGAAATGTTGTCGGTGTCGGCACGTGGGGCTGGGGCTGGTTTTGTAATGTCCGACAAGTCGTATTCGCAATGTTCATTTTTCGACTGTCTTTTCTCGGGGTTTAGGGTGGGTGGGGAATCACTTTGTTCACTAACACTTTTGTCTTTTCTTATCTGTGTCCAGATGAGTGTCACGTTTCGCTGACGCGGGGTTTGCGTTGGATTATTCGGCGCACGCTTGAGTTTGTTTGCATGTACAATCTTAAAATGGTTCCCTACTTTAATTTTTACATTGTTTGAGTCTAGGATGTCGCAAATTTCGTGAGGACCCGTATATTGCGCATCGAATTTGCCCTTGCAGGGTTCTTTGAGTAGGAATACCTGTTCTATATCTTCCGGTGGTCGAAGGAGATTTTGCCGATGCTGGGCTTCGAATTTCGCTCGCTTATTCTCATAGGAATATCCGTTATCGCGAGGGTACTCGGATTTACATTTCTTTCTTGCTGACGCGTATTTCGCTGTAGCGCAGAGATTAATTTTATCGTATTCGTTTCGCTTCGCATGGCAAAGTGCAGATGGAAGTTGAAAGGAATCGAGTTTCTGTGGATCATCAAAGATATGATTTTGAAGTAAGTTATGAAGTTCTTTTACTCTGGAGGCTTTGATATCCTTCTCTGGTTTAGAACTGTCGCTGGATTTATTGTGCAATATAGAACAGACCTGCTTACATATGGGTCTTGAAGATCTTTGATTGTCGTAGGAATGGAGTTGGTCTTGGAATTGATCGGGCTGGTTACCGGAGTTAGTATAAAAGTCGGGCTGGTTACCGGAGTTAGTATAAAGATCGGGCTGGTTACCGGAGTTAGAATAAGAATCGGGCTGGTTACCGGAGTTAGTATGAGAATCGGGCTGGTTACCGGAGTTAGTATAAAGATCGGGCTGGTTACCGGAGTTAGTATAAGGATCGGGCTGGTTACCGGAGTTAGAAAGGTCGGGATGGTTACCGAATGCGTCGGGATAGTACCCGGAATTAGTAAGGTCGGGATGGTTACCGAATGCGTCGGGATGGTTCCCGGAATTAGTAAGGTCGGGATGGTTACCGAATGCGTCGGGATGGTTCCCGGAATTAGTAAGGTCGGGATGGTTACCGAATGCGTCGGGATAGTACCCGGAATTAGTAAGGTCGGGATGGTTACCGAATGCGTCGGGATAGTACCCGGAATTAGAAAGGTCGGAAGAGTACGACTCGATTTCTTCCATCTCCAATGGGGGCAATCGAAATGAAACTCTTTCCGACGAGGTGTTAAAACACCGGAGGCTCGCTTTGCCTTTACGATTGGTGACGACGCAGTCACCCAGGAATACATCCGGCGCTACATTGACACGGCGGATATATCCCTGTTTAGGTCCTTCGACGTCGACCGCTATGCACGCAACGGTACGAGGTTCGAGGACGACTTCTTCGGATTTCGGAAGAGTCTTTGTTCGGACTCGATCCTCACGCTCCACGATCCGACTTCTCGCAGTGTACTCCGATATCTCTCGAGTCTCCTTCGATTCCGGCCGGCTTTTCACGGCGTTTTTCTCTAGGGAGTACTCGATCGAATCCCGAGGAGGCATTGAAATAACCTCCGTCACCGGAGCTCTGCAAGGTCTGACCGCGGGTGCACGAGGATTTGAGGAAGACACTCGAACGTTCCTTGCCGAATGTTCCTCACGCTTGGCGGCTGGAGTTTTAACGAGATTGTTGGTCATAGACGAAGGCATTGAAATAACCTCTGCTGCCAATTTATCGCGAGGCTCAGCCGTGGGCGCGCAAGGGTTCGAGAAGGGAACCCGAATGTTTCCTATCGTTATGGATTGATTCGCAAAGGAGATCTCGGCTCCTGTTCTGAAGAAGGGAGAACCGAGGATTCCGTCGATGTTAATTGGGAAGTTTTCTTCCAAGACATGAAATTCGATAGGGTTTTGACCCTGTAAGTGTATTTTAATTTGACCGAGAGTTGGAATGGATCCCTCGGTTATTCCTTGGACTTCTATAGTGTTCGTATGATCTATAGGTAGATTTGGTTCTAGACTTGACGCACGAATTAAATTGATCTCCGAACCCGTGTCTAACAAAAATTCACACTTCTTTTGTAATTGAGGGGCGGAGATTTTTACGCGCGGAATTGGTGAGTCTGCAGCAAGATTTACTGCTGAGACGAATCGTCGGACTGGTCGTTCGTCCGGATAGCTGTTTGGGTGCGGGCTGTAGTTTGAGTTGAAGATGCGGCCTCCCGCCTGGGGTTGGCTTCGGTCGGGAGGCCGGACTCGTTTCCCGACCTCCTATTATTATTGAAAGTGCGCTTACGGCACTCGTGAATATCGTGCCCGGGGGCTTTGCAATAGTTGCAAAATATGTTAGGGCTTGAGGGGCGATCTGTGCGACCATCGCGGTACGTGTTTTGGTCGCGAGGATTATTTTCCCATCGCCGTTGCGGCGTCGGGGAGCGATAAGAGTCCCGGTTTGAGTTTCTCGAGGACTGCTGAGACGAGTCCGGTCTGTTATCGCGGCGTTCTTGAGTTCGCTCTGGAATGTCACGAGCGGACTCGTACGTGGAACGCTGGCGATACGGCCGGTTATCAGAGAAGCTGACTCGTTTTTCTTCGCGGATCAGTTCTCGTCGACGAGTCTGGTCTGACTCATACTGCCTGTAAGCAGAGATGGCTGCTTCGAAAACAGTGGCAGGATTTCGCGAAGGGCAATGAAGCACTTCGGCACGCAGCTGAGGAAGGAGACCTCGTAGAAAACAATCTACTACGAAGCGATCTAGTTCTTCGTAATCAAGGCCAATATCTGTGGCATCTTGAATCGCGGTTCGAAGGTCTTTAACGCGATTGATGAAGTCTAGGATGTGCTCGTTTGGAGCTTGGAGTACACTCGCGAGATCGCCACGGTACTGGTCAACGAATTTGTATGGGCCCAGTACTGTTCGTAATTTCTCGCATAGTGCAGAAATTGTGAATATGTGCTGGCCTTCTATAGCGGCATAAGCACGATCGTGGAGTTTATTGCAGAGCAATTTTGTGAGGGCACGCTCTGCAGTGGCCGGTACGGTGTCACGCGCGCGTTTGCATGCGCGTATGAATTGTAGGACGGAAGACGAAGTTCCGTCGAATCTAGGGACAAGCTCGGCGGCTTGTTTTAGAGCGAAATTGCCAGTAGGTTCATACTGTGGGATTTCGCGTGGCTCTGGCGGTGAAGGTTCCCGCATATTAGAGACGTTACTAGGGCCTGGTGTAGGCGATTGTTGACGTAGGCTTTGACTCGTGATTTGGATGTTATGAAGCTCTTTTCGTATTTCATCGAGCATATTCTTTTGGTTTTGTGCGTCTTCTTCATATTTGAGACGCAATTTGGCAATAAAATCAGTTTCCTCTTTGAGATATTGCTCTCTACGGGCGAGGTCTTGCGCATAAAGGAGTAGCTCTTCCTCGGTCATTGGGGGAAGGTCTGCGTTAGGATCTGCTTGGAGATCCCTTTGAGATCGCGTGATTGGGCGAGACATTTTGAAAGATATGAATGGGATTTAGAAATGTGAATTTCGCACTGACACGCGTCGGCTTATTAATGCAAATATCGGCGACCACTTCGATGTCCTACCGACTGCGCCAAATTTGTCACGTCCGTCACTGTGTTTTTGTTACAGGTACCAGGAGAGAGAAAAGAGAACAGTGACAGACGGACGGTTGAGATATTATGATTAAAATGAGGAGTGGTCTTTCGTGCCGAGACAGCCGCGGGCTGTCATATGCACTAGGACAACCGATATTGCTATGGATGCAGTCAAGAAAAGAACGTCCGACGCGGTTACAAGGAGTGTCCCGACAAGAATCGCGCGCGAGAGGATGCAACGAGAACGGTGAGTTTACAGGATTCAACAATTATACAAGATATTATACGACTCACCGCAATGTTGTATTAACGCCTAATAATATTGTTGCAGCAGGAACTGGCGGTACTGACAGTAGGTGTCGTACATCGGATCCTCTATACAGATGTCCTCGAGGTGGGGAAGATCTGGCAGAGTTGCTGCTGCTCGGTTCGGGACGACGTTAGTGGCCTTGGATGCTGGCCGCAAGACGACACGTTGATGAGCTGGCAGAGGAACGTCACGGATGATTCGGCAACGGACCCTGGGAACGATGATCGTGTCTCGGCTGTCGTCGTCGTCGGCTATGTCGATCACCTCTGGACAATCGACCGGATGTAGAACTGGCGTCGGAGCTCGCGAGAGGTCCGCGTGGTTGACCTCTTTAGGAGGGTTGCAAGGGCAACCGTATACAGAAACGTAATCGGACGCGTCACACGGAATGTGCTCGGTGGTTCCCAGAAGTTCTGTCCACTCGGTAGTGGCAATGATTTGATCGAGCACCGCTTTATTTCTCAACGCGCGTCTCAATTTAGCAAGTTGATACTTGCGTCCCGCTCGACGTGGGCGTCGCATGGGTAAGGAATAGTAATGATGGAATATTAATAATATAATGAAAATGAACTTCCACTTGTTATTAACCTTTTTGGTAGTTAACTCGCTTCACGTCTATAGTGGCGGCTCAGCGTTTCCACTGCGCACTTTAGACCAATTCTAGACGTGGCACGAGAACTTCTCTATGACTCGCTTCAAATTCCTTATTGGCGGCTCAGCGTTTCCACTGCGCACTTTAGACCAAGTCCGGATATGTCACGAGTTTAATATATTCGATGCAAGAACTGAATTGGAAGATGGTGTTGAACTAACACAAGAATAACAAGATCGAAGCACTGGTATAATAATGATATATTGAGTAAGAACTGGTAAGTACACTGGTATACAATATGTAAGTAATATTATAATAGGAGTAGTAATTGGATTAATGAATAATGGATATTGTAATATGTTATAGGAATAACGTATGAGAATTAGGACTTGAGTTGAGTTGAGTTAGAGTTGGAATTGGAATTGGAATTAGGAGTGAAGGATCGACACACTTCACTTTCGCGGAGCTAGACTGAACACGTCTGCTCTTGAAGTCGGAAGAAGCCGGACTGGCACGTCCGTGCGAGTCGCTCGCTTGGAGCGGACCGTTCGAGTCGCTGTCTGGAGGCGGACTGATGCAAGCGCCTGCTCTGCCTTGCCTCCTTCGTTCGGAGTGGGGATAGCTGACGCTGCAGTCTCTTTGTTCTTCAGTCGTCGGAGTGGGAGAACCGCTGACGCAGCAGCGTCTTCGCTCCCGGGGACTGCACGTGCATTTCTGCTGACGCTGCAGTCTCGTGGCTGTCCTATTGCCCTCTACGAGCGTGGGACTGCTGATGCAGCAGTCTTTGGACTTCTCGACGTTTCTAGAAGCTTCTAGATGCTTCCAGAGTGATGCAATACTTTATTGCATTATGTGTCGTGGTGATGGGTTGAAACTGAGGTAAGGTGTTGATCAAGGTGAAGTTATGGTGATGGGTAAAGACGGAGATAAGGATTAGAACAATAGAATAATGAGATCTTAATACTATGCTCTTATGTCTAGGGGACGGTGTGTGGATCTTATGCAGATCAGACCTTGTATACATGGTGTGTGTACAAGGCCAACGTCGTACATCGGACGACGTAACACTCACACAACGACATCAGTCAGTCTGGCCCAAGCCAGCGAAGCGAGCAGACGTGTCGATCTGCGCTCTTCTAATTCGCGCTTCGACGTTCATCGACGTTTGTTCTACTATTCTATTCCAAATCCATTCCAATTCAATTCCTAAATCAATTCCAATTCTAACTCTTACTAACTCATACTCCGTATACGTGTCACGTCCGTCACTGTGTTTTTGTTACAGGTACCAGGAGAGAGAAAAGAGAACAGTGACAGACGGACGGTTGAGATATGAAGATTAAAATGAGGAGTGGTCTTTCGTGCCGAGACAGCCGCGGGCTGTCATATGCACTAGGACAACCGATATTGCTATGGATGCAGTCAAGAAGAGAACGTCCGACGCGGTTACAAGAAGTGTCCGACAAGAATCACGCGCGAGATGATGCAACGAAAACGGTGAGTTTACAGGATTCAGCAATTATACAAGATATTATACGACTCACCGCAATGCTGTATTAACGCCTAATAATATTGTTGCAGCAGGAACTGGCGGTACTGACAGTAGGTGTCGTACATCGGATCTTCTATACAGATGTCCTCGAGGTGGGGAAGATCTGGCAGAGTTGCTGCTGCTCGGTTCGGGACGACATTAGTGGCCTTGGATGCTGGCCGCAAGACGACACGTTGATGAGTTGGCAGAGGGACGTCACTGACGATTCGGCAACGGACCCTGGGAACGATGATCGTGTCTTGGCTGTCGTCGTCGGCTATGTCGATTACCTCAGGACGATCGACCGGATGCAGAACTGGCGTCGGAGCTCGCGAGAGGTCCGCGTGGTTGACCTCTTTAGGAAGGTTGCAAGGGCAACCGTATACAGAAACGTAATCGGACGCGTCACACGGAATGTGCTCGGTGGTTCCCAGAAGTTCGGTCCACTCGGTAGTGGCAATGATTTGATCGAGCACCGCTTTATTTCTCAACGCGCGTCTCGATTTAGCAAGTTGATACTTGCGTCCCGCTCGACGTGGGCGTCGCATGGGTAAGGAATAGTAATGATGGAATATTAATAATATAATGAAAATGAACTTCCACTTGTTATTAACCCTTTTGGTAGTTAACTCGCTTCACGTCTATAGTGGCGGCTCAGCGTTTCCACTGCGCACTTTAGACCAATTCTAGACGTGGCACGAGAACTTCTCTATGACTCGCTTCAAATTCCTTATTGGCGGCTCAGCGTTTCCACTGCGCACTTTAGACCAAGTCCGGATATGTCACGAGTTTAATATATTCGATGCAAGAACTGAATTGGAAGATGGTGTTGAACTAACACAAGAATAACAAGATCGAAGCACTGGTATAACAACGATATATATTAAATAAGAACTGGTAAGTACACTGGTATACAATATGTAAGTAGTATTATAATTGGAGTAGTAATTGGATTAATGAATAATGGATATAGTAATATGTTGTAGGATTAATGTATGAGAATTAGGACTTGAGTTGAGTTGAGTTAGAGTTGGAATTGGAATTGGAATTAGGAGTGAAGGATCGACACACTTCACTTTCGCGGAGCTAGACTGAACACGTCTGCTCTTGAAGTCGGAAGAAGCCGGACTGGCGGCTGAGGCCAGGTAGGCACGTCTGTGCGAGTCGCTGGCTGAAGGCGGACTGATGCAAGCGTCCGCTCTGCCTTGCCTCCTTCGTTCGGAGTGGGGATAGCTGACGCTGCAGTCTCTTTGTTCTTCAGTCGTCGGAGTGGGAGAACCGCTGACGCAGCAGCGTCTTTGCTCCCGGGGACTGCACGTGCATTTCTGCTGACGCTGCAGTCTCGTGGCTGTCCTATTGCCCTCTACGAGCGTGGGACTGCTGATGCAGCAGTCTTTGGACTTCTCGACGTTTCTAGAAGCTTCTAGATGCTTCCAGAGTGATGCAATACTTTATTGCATTATGTGTCGTGGTGATGGGTTGAAACTGAGGTAAGGTGTTGATCAAGGTGAAGTTATGGTGATGGGTAGAGACGGAGATAAGGATTAGAACAATAGAATAATGAGATCTTAATACTATGCTCTTATGTCTAGGGGACGGTGTGTGGATCTTATGCAGATCAGACCTTGAATACATAGTGTATGTACAAGGCCAACGTCGTACATCGGACGACGTAACACCTCCCAACGCGGAAAAGAAATTTCTTACAAGGAAGAAATTTCTCGCTCAACACTCGATTACAGACTCATTCATGCGACGCATCGTCCGGAGGTACTCCGCGCAGGGAGCACAGTTCTCGGCGAGTATTTTCTATATTTGGACGAAACACTGGTCGCACTGAAATGTTGTCGGTGTCGGCACGTGGGGCTGGGGCTGGTTTTGTAATGTCCGACAAGTCGTATTCGCAATGTTCATTTTTCGACTGTCTTTTCTCGGGGTTTAGGGTGGGTGGGGAATCACTTTGTTCACTAACACTTTCACTTGCACTTTTCCTGTATCTTGCTGTATACGTGTAAGTATTGTCCTTTTGCTTCAGGAAGATGAAGAATCTTGTGAGGGAGCTCCATACGGCGACTGCTAGATGCAAACTCCATCCGTAAAGTGAGTGCAATGCAATACCATTGATTATGGTACTTATGATAGTCTTTATTGTTCGGATTGCTATATATATTCCTAGCACTCCGGCACTGATTGAACCAAATGTGGTGAATCCTGACCACAGTTTTTGTGCTGTTGACTCCGCTATCTGTTGCAGGGAGTTTTCGTCAAGCAGGTTGAACATATTAACGTTCCCTGTTGCGTAATCTCTGCCGGATGCTCCTTGGGCGATAGAATTTATTACGGCCACTCTTTCTACTGGAAACATGATGTGGTCCTGTAGTTTGTTGAGATCCTCTTGGGAATAGATTCCGCCTGTTGCGATATTTGTTGGATCTACGTACTTCCACGTGGGTTTGATGAGCGGTTGTAATGTTGCTGGGGCAACGGTCTCTGTGAGTGACGGCGTTAAACGATACCAAATTCCGTTTATTTTGTAGAGAGGCGGCAGGAGTTCATTGCATGGCTTTTCTGTACCTGTGGCAACTATAATATGATCTCCTGGTTTTAAGAACTTGGAAGAATTCTGGTAAGTGATCGGAAGTTCATCGAAACACTTATCCGTTTTCCGAACTTGTACGGTTACTGGAATGCACTTTATAATATGCACCACTTCTCCAGCTGGAACTGCGACGAATCCTGGTTCTCGCATAATGGCAGCTGCTATTTCTTCAGGTGATGAGTGTAACATTGTTAGTGCGTTTTGAAGGACCTGTTTCTCCAGTTCGCACTTTTGCCGGATGACATCCTGGTACAACTGGGTAAGTTGACTTTTCAGATGTTTTTCTACGTAGATGAACTTACTATTCACGTAGGTGAATATGTCCAGATTGTTTACTATGGTGTGAGTGCGTTCCTTGAATTTACCGGACAAACTTGTATCCAGAATAAAGAGCTTGGGGTGCTCCGTGCGAATAATAATATAACCGCAAATTGATGTACGACCAGATTCTGTCAACGCGAATGTGGTGTCTTCAGATTCCACCATATATAGTGTAGGTGAGAACTTTGTCTTTGTAGAAACTCTGGTAGCTAGTCCTTCGTAAAGAACGTCGTAGCTATTGAACTTGCAGTAATCGTTGGGAACGACGTCCCAGAATGTATGACCATCTTGCGTATCAAGGCAGCTTCCTTTTGTGAAGGTGCATATTTGTCCTGACTGTAGATGGATCTGACCTGTAGAGAGCTTCACTGTTGCTGTGTAGTCCCTCAGGGTTATTCGAACAATGGCCTGTACAACGACACTGGTCCAAGTGCCGAATGGGTCGTTGTACGTTGTTCCCGCGCATTGCCCGTTGTTTTGAAGTTCTCCCGCCAATGTGAGGCTGCGGGATGTAGTAGAATTGGGTTGGACTCCCGTGACCTGGGCGGTCGGAGTGATGAGGATTGTTCCGGTCTTCTGCAACTCGGAACAGGTTTCACTGGTGGTTGCCAGTAAATATTCCTGTCGTCCGTTCGTGACGATGGAAACATGTGAGTGCATGCCACAATAGAATATCGTGCGGTCGATTTCTATGTGGCACTGGATTACTCTCGTCTGAGTAAACTCTGCTAGTTGTAGCAATTGGATTTTTACTGAGTCCTCCGTGGGCTTGATTTCTTCAGGCTCGCAATCAGGAATATCGATGATGGAGAACGTTGTCGTGTTCAGTGTAGATCCTCCACAATCGTATCCGATGAGGGTGTACACTCGCGTGGCTATAGAGAGTAAGATGGCAACTTGGATCGATTGCATGATTACAGTTTCGTGTGTGTCTAAGGACTGACGGTCTTCTGAGGCGATTGCTGCTTCGGAGGAGCGGTGTTGCGATGTGATATGCTGATCTTCCAGTGGTGGAAGGAGGTTTTGCTGACCTGAGGTTTCGTATTTCGCTCGTTTAATCTGGTAGGGGTATCCGTTATCGCGAGGGTACTCGGATTTATATTTCTTTCTTGCTGACGCGTATTTCGCTGTAGCGCAGAGATTAATTTTATCGTATTCGTTTCGCTTCGCATGGCAACGTGCAGATGGAAGTTGAAAGGAATCGAGTTTCTGTGGATCATCAAAGATATGATTTCGAAGTAAGTTATGAAGTTCTTTTACTTTGGAGGCTTTGATATCCTTCTCTGGTTTAGAACTGTCACTGGATTTATTGTGCAATATAGAACAGACCTGCTTACATATGGGTCTTGAAGATCTTTGATTGTCGTAGGAATGGAGTTGGTCTTGGAATTGATCGGGCTGGTTACCGGAGTTAGAATAAGGATCGGGCTGGTTACCGGAGTTAGAATAAGAATCGGGCTGGTTACCGGAGTTAGTATGAGAATCGGGCTGGTTACCGGAGTTAGTATAAGAATCGGGCTGGTTACCGGAGTTAGTAATGTCGGGATGGTTACCGAATGCGTCGGGATGATACCCGGAATTAGAAAGGTCGGGATGGTTACCGAATGCGTCGGGATAGTTCCCGGAATTAGAAAGGTCGGGATGGTTACCGAATGCGTCGGGATAGTACCCGGAATTAGAAAGGTCGGGATGGTTACCGAATGCGTCGGGATAGTTCCCGGAAGTAGAAAGGTCGGAAGAGTACGACTCGATTTCTTCCATCTCCAATGGGGGCAATCGAAATGAAACTCTTTCCGACGAGGTGTTAAAACACCGGAGGCTCGCTTTGCCTTTACGATTGGTGACGACGCAGTCACCCAGGAATACATCCGGCGCTACATTAACACGGCGGATATATCCCTGTTTAGGTCCTTCGACGTCGACCGCTATGCACGCAACGGTACGAGGTTCGAGGACGAATTCTTCGGATTTCGGAGGAGTCTTTGTTCGGACTCGATCCTCACGCTCCACGACCCGACTTCTCGCAGTGTACTCCGATATCTCTCGAGTCTCCTTCGATTCCGGCCGGCTTTTCACGGCGTTTTTCTCTAGGGAGTACTCGATCGAATCCCGAGGAGGCATTGAAATAACCTCCGTCACCGGAGCTCTGCAAGGTCTGACCGCGGGTGCACGAGGATTTGAGGAAGACACTCGAACGTTCCTTGCCGAATGTTCCTCACGCTTGGCGGCTGGAGTTTTAACGAGATTGTTGGTCATAGACGAAGGCATTGAAATAACCTCTGCTGCCAATTTATCGCGAGGCTCAGCCGTGGGCGCGCAAGGGTTCGAGAAGGGAACCCGAATGTTTCCTATCGTTATGGATTGATTCGCAAAGGAGATCTCGGCTCCTGTTCTGAAGAAGGGAGAACCGAGGATTCCGTCGATGTTAATTGGGAAGTTTTCTTCCAAGACATGAAATTCGATAGGGTTTTGACCCTGTAAGTGTATTTTAATTTGACCGAGAGTTGGAATGGATCCCTCGGTTATTCCTTGGACTTCTATAGTGTTCGTATGATCTATAGGTAGATTTGGTTCTAGACTTGACGCACGAATTAAATTGATCTCCGAACCCGTGTCTAACAAAAATTCACACTTCTTTTGTAATTGAGGGGCGGAGATTTTTACGCGCGGAATTGGTGAGTCTGCAGCAAGATTTACTGCTGAGACGAATCGTCGGACTGGTCGTTCGTCCGGATAGCTGTTTGGGTGCGGGCTGTAGTTTGAGTTGAAGATGCGGCCTCCCGCCTTGGGTTGGCTTCGGTCGGGAGGCCGGACTCGTTTCCCGACCTCCTATTATTATTGAAAGCGCGCTTACGGCACTCGTGAATATCGTGCCCGGGGACTTTGCAGTAGTTGCAAAATTTGTTAGGGCTTGAGGGGCGATCTGTGCGACCATCGCGGTATGTGTTTTGGTCGCGAGGATTGTTTTCCCATCGCCGTTGCGGCGTCGGGGAGCGATAAGAGTCCCGGTTTGAGTTTCTCGAGGACTGCTGAGACGAGTCCGGTCTGTTATCGCGGCGTTCTTGAGTTCGCTCTGGAATGTCACGAGGGGACTCGTACGTGGAACGCTGGCGATACGGCCGGTTATCAGAGAAGCTGACTCGTTTTTCTTCGCGGATCAGTTCTCGTCGACGAGTCTGGTCTGACTCATACTGCCTGTAAGCAGAGATGGCTGCTTCGAAAACAGTGGCAGGATTTCGCGAAGGGCAATGAAGCACTTCGGCACGCAGCTGGGGAAGGAGACCTCGTAGAAAACAATCTACTACGAAGCGATCTAGTTCTTCGTAATCAAGGCCAATATCTGTGGCATCTTGAATCGCGGTTCGAAGGTCTTTAACGCGATTGATGAAGTCTAAGATGTGCTCGTTTGGAGCTTGGAGTACACTCGCGAGATCGCCACGGTACTGGTCCACGAATTTGTATGGGCCCAGTACTGTTCGTAATTTCTCGCATAGTGCAGAAATTGTGAATATGTGCTGGCCTTCTATAGCGGCATAAGCACGATCGTGGAGTTTATTGCAGAGCAATTTTGTGAGGGCACGCTCTGCAGTGGCCGGTACGGTGTCACGCGCGCGTTTGCATGCACGTATGAATTGTAGGACGGAAGACGAAGTTCCGTCGAATCTAGGGACAAGCTCGGCGGCTTGTTTTAGAGCGAAATTACCAGTAGGTTCATACTGTGGGATTTCGCGTGGCTCTGGCGGTGAAGGTTCCCGCATATTAGAGACGTTACTAGGGTCTGGTGTAGGCGATTGTTGACGTAGGCTTTGACTCGTGATTTGGATGTTATGAAGCTCTTTTCGTATTTCGTCGAGCATATTCTTTTGGTTTTGTGCGTCTTCTTCATATTTGAGACGCAATTTGGCAATAAAATCAGTTTCTTCTTTGAGATATTGCTCTCTACGGGCGAGGTCTTGCGCATAAAGGAGTAACTCTTCCTCGGTCATTGGAGGAAGGTCTGCGTTAGGATCTGCTCGGAGATCCTTTTGAGATCGCGTGATTGGGCGAGACATTTTGAAAGATATGAATGGGATTTAAGAAATGTGAACTTCGCACTGACACGCGTCGGGGCTTATTAATGCAAATATCGGCGACCACTTCGATGTCCTACCGACTGCGCCAAATTTGTCACGTCCGTCACTGTGTTTTTGTTACAGGTACCAGGAGAGAGAAAAGAGAACAGTGACAGACGGACGGTTGAGATATGAAGATTAAAATGAGGAGTGGTCTTTCGTGCCGAGACAGCCGCGGGCTGTCATATGCACTAGGACAACCGATATTGCTATGGATGCAGTCAAGAAGAGAACGTCCGACGCGGTTACAAGAAGTGTCCGACAAGAATCACGCGCGAGATGATGCAACGAAAACGGTGAGTTTACAGGATTCAGCAATTATACAAGATATTATACGACTCACCGCAATGCTGTATTAACGCCTAATAATATTGTTGCAGCAGGAACTGGCGGTACTGACAGTAGGTGTCGTACATCGGATCTTCTATACAGATGTCCTCGAGGTGGGGAAGATCTGGCAGAGTTGCTGCTGCTCGGTTCGGGACGACATTAGTGGCCTTGGATGCTGGCCGCAAGACGACACGTTGATGAGTTGGCAGAGGGACGTCACTGACGATTCGGCAACGGACCCTGGGAACGATGATCGTGTCTTGGCTGTCGTCGTCGGCTATGTCGATTACCTCAGGACGATCGACCGGATGCAGAACTGGCGTCGGAGCTCGCGAGAGGTCCGCGTGGTTGACCTCTTTAGGAAGGTTGCAAGGGCAACCGTATACAGAAACGTAATCGGACGCGTCACACGGAATGTGCTCGGTGGTTCCCAGAAGTTCGGTCCACTCGGTAGTGGCAATGATTTGATCGAGCACCGCTTTATTTCTCAACGCGCGTCTCGATTTAGCAAGTTGATACTTGCGTCCCGCTCGACGTGGGCGTCGCATGGGTAAGGAATAGTAATGATGGAATATTAATAATATAATGAAAATGAACTTCCACTTGTTATTAACCCTTTTGGTAGTTAACTCGCTTCACGTCTATAGTGGCGGCTCAGCGTTTCCACTGCGCACTTTAGACCAATTCTAGACGTGGCACGAGAACTTCTCTATGACTCGCTTCAAATTCCTTATTGGCGGCTCAGCGTTTCCACTGCGCACTTTAGACCAAGTCCGGATATGTCACGAGTTTAATATATTCGATGCAAGAACTGAATTGGAAGATGGTGTTGAACTAACACAAGAATAACAAGATCGAAGCACTGGTATAACAACGATATATATTAAATAAGAACTGGTAAGTACACTGGTATACAATATGTAAGTAGTATTATAATTGGAGTAGTAATTGGATTAATGAATAATGGATATAGTAATATGTTGTAGGATTAATGTATGAGAATTAGGACTTGAGTTGAGTTGAGTTAGAGTTGGAATTGGAATTGGAATTAGGAGTGAAGGATCGACACACTTCACTTTCGCGGAGCTAGACTGAACACGTCTGCTCTTGAAGTCGGAAGAAGCCGGACTGGCGGCTGAGGCCAGGTAGGCACGTCTGTGCGAGTCGCTGGCTGAAGGCGGACTGATGCAAGCGTCCGCTCTGCCTTGCCTCCTTCGTTCGGAGTGGGGATAGCTGACGCTGCAGTCTCTTTGTTCTTCAGTCGTCGGAGTGGGAGAACCGCTGACGCAGCAGCGTCTTTGCTCCCGGGGACTGCACGTGCATTTCTGCTGACGCTGCAGTCTCGTGGCTGTCCTATTGCCCTCTACGAGCGTGGGACTGCTGATGCAGCAGTCTTTGGACTTCTCGACGTTTCTAGAAGCTTCTAGATGCTTCCAGAGTGATGCAATACTTTATTGCATTATGTGTCGTGGTGATGGGTTGAAACTGAGGTAAGGTGTTGATCAAGGTGAAGTTATGGTGATGGGTAGAGACGGAGATAAGGATTAGAACAATAGAATAATGAGATCTTAATACTATGCTCTTATGTCTAGGGGACGGTGTGTGGATCTTATGCAGATCAGACCTTGAATACATAGTGTATGTACAAGGCCAACGTCGTACATCGGACGACGTAACATACGATTATTACGTTTAATTCATTTATTATTATACTACCAAGTTTATACTCAAGTGTACTCAACGTTCTTTATTTCAATATATATATTATATTTTACCAGTGCTACGTGAAGTTAATTTCCACATCATTCTACTAAATCCAGTGACAGTTTCTTTTCGAAATTCGAATCGTGCCCTCGTTAATCATACTGTCACGTCCTGGCGGGGCTATAAGAGCAAGAGAAGAGAATACCGCGGCCCGGCTACTCTACTCTTCCACTGACTGACATTTAATAAAAGTGTTGGTCTTTTTATCAACAGACTAGGACCCGATGCCGACACCTGCATGCAGTCTTACACAGATGAATGATGTGTCACGTCCGTCACTGTGTTTTTGTTACAGGTACCAGGAGAGAGAAAAGAGAACAGTGACAGACGGACGGTTGAGATATGAAGATTAAAATGAGGAGTGGTCTTTCGTGCCGAGACAGCCGCGGGCTGTCATATGCACTAGGACAACCGATATTGCTATGGATGCAGTCAAGAAGAGAACGTCCGACGCGGTTACAAGAAGTGTCCGACAAGAATCACGCGCGAGATGATGCAACGAAAACGGTGAGTTTACAGGATTCAGCAATTATACAAGATATTATACGACTCACCGCAATGCTGTATTAACGCCTAATAATATTGTTGCAGCAGGAACTGGCGGTACTGACAGTAGGTGTCGTACATCGGATCTTCTATACAGATGTCCTCGAGGTGGGGAAGATCTGGCAGAGTTGCTGCTGCTCGGTTCGGGACGACATTAGTGGCCTTGGATGCTGGCCGCAAGACGACACGTTGATGAGCTGGCAGAGGAACGTCACGGATGATTCGGCAACGGACCCTGGGAACGATGATCGTGTCTCGGCTGTCGTTGTCGTCGGCTATGTCGATCACCTCTGGACAATCGACCGGATGTAGAACTGGCGTCGGAGCTCGCGAGAGGTCCGCGTGGTTGACCTCTTTAGGAGGGTTGCAAGGGCAACCGTATACAGAAACGTAATCGGACGCGTCACACGGAATGTGCTCGGTGGTTCCCAGAAGTTCTGTCCACTCGGTAGTGGCAATGATTTGATCGAGCACCGCTTTATTTCTCAACGCGCGTCTCAATTTAGCAAGTTGATACTTGCGTCCCGCTCGACGTGGGCGTCGCATGGGTAAGGAATAGTAATGATGGAATATTAATAATATATAATGAAATGAACTTCCACTTGTTATTAACCTTTTTGGTAGTTAACTCGCTTCACGTCTATAGTGGCGGCTCAGCGTTTCCACTGCGCACTTTAGACCAATTCTAGACGTGGCACGAGAACTTCTCTATGACTCGCTTCAAATTCCTTATTGGCGGCTCAGCGTTTCCACTGCGCACTTTAGACCAAGTCCGGATATGTCACGAGTTTAATATATTCGATGCAAGAACTGAATTGGAAGATGGTGTTGAACTAACACAAGAATAACAAGATCGAAGCACTGGTATAACAACGATATATTAAATAAGAACTGGTAAGTACACTGGTATACAATATGTAAGTAGTATTATAATTGGAGTAGTAATTGGATTAATGAATAATGGATATAGTAATATGTTGTAGGATTAATGTATGAGAATTAGGACTTGAGTTGAGTTGAGTTAGAGTTGGAATTGGAATTGGAATTAGGAGTGAAGGATCGACACACTTCACTTTCGCGGAGCTAGACTGAACACGTCTGCTCTTGAAGTCGGAAGAAGCCGGACTGGCGGCTGAGGCCAGGTAGGCACGTCTGTGCGAGTCGCTGGCTGAAGCCGGACTGATGCAAGCGTCCGCTCTGCCTTGCCTCCTTCGGTCGGAGTGGGGATAGCTGACGCTGCAGTCTCTTTGTTCTTCAGTCGTCGGAGTGGGAGAACCGCTGACGCAGCAGCGTCTTCGCTCCCGGGGACTGCACGTGCATTTCTGCTGACGCTGCAGTCTCGTGGCTGTCCTATTGCCCTCTACGAGCGTGGGACTGCTGATGCAGCAGTCTTTGGACTTCTCGACGTTTCTAGAAGCTTCTAGATGCTTCCAGAGTGATGCAATACTTTATTGCATTATGTGTCGTGGTGATGGGTTGAAACTGAGGTAAGGTGTTGATCAAGGTGAAGTTATGGTGATGGGTAGAGACGGAGATAAGGATTAGAACAATAGAATAATGAAATCTTAATATTATGCTCTTATGTCTAGGGGACGGTGTATGGATCTTATGTAGATCAGACCTTGTATACATAGTGTGTGTACAAGGCCAACGTCGTATATCGGACGACGTAACACCTCCCAACGCGGAAAAGAAATTTCTTACAAGGAAGAAATTTCTCGCTCAACACTCGATTACAGACTCATTCATGCGACGCATCGTCCGGAGGTACTCCGCGCAGGGAGCACAGTTCTCGGCGAGTATTTTCTATATTTGGACGAAACACTGGTCGCACTGAAATGTTGTCGGTGTCGGCACGTGGGGCTGGGGCTGGTTTTGTAATGTCCGACAAGTCGTATTCGCAATGTTCATTTTTCGACTGTCTTTTCTCGGGGTTTAGGGTGGGTGGGGAATCACTTTGTTCACTAACACTTTCACTTGCACTTTTCCTGTATCTTGCTGTATACGTGTAAGTATTGTCCTTTTGCTTCAGGAAGATGAAGAATCTTGTGAGGGAGCTCCATACGGCGACTGCTAGATGCAAACTCCATCCGTAAAGTGAGTGCAATGCAATACCATTGATTATGGTACTTATGATAGTCTTTATTGTTCGGATTGCTATATATATTCCTAGCACTCCGGCACTGATTGAACCAAATGTGGTGAATCCTGACCACAGTTTTTGTGCTGTTGACTCCGCTATCTGTTGCAGGGAGTTTTCGTCAAGCAGGTTGAACATATTAACGTTCCCTGTTGCGTAATCTCTGCCGGATGCTCCTTGGGCGATAGAATTTATTACGGCCACTCTTTCTACTGGAAACATGATGTGGTCCTGTAGTTTGTTGAGATCCTCTTGGGAATAGATTCCGCCTGTTGCGATATTTGTTGGATCTACGTACTTCCACGTGGGTTTGATGAGCGGTTGTAATGTTGCTGGGGCAACGGTCTCTGTGAGTGACGGCGTTAAACGATACCAAATTCCGTTTATTTTGTAGAGAGGCGGCAGGAGTTCATTGCATGGCTTTTCTGTACCTGTGGCAACTATAATATGATCTCCTGGTTTTAAGAACTTGGAAGAATTCTGGTAAGTGATCGGAAGTTCATCGAAACACTTATCCGTTTTCCGAACTTGTACGGTTACTGGAATGCACTTTATAATATGCACCACTTCTCCAGCTGGAACTGCGACGAATCCTGGTTCTCGCATAATGGCAGCTGCTATTTCTTCAGGTGATGAGTGTAACATTGTTAGTGCGTTTTGAAGGACCTGTTTCTCCAGTTCGCACTTTTGCCGGATGACATCCTGGTACAACTGGGTAAGTTGACTTTTCAGATGTTTTTCTACGTAGATGAACTTACTATTCACGTAGGTGAATATGTCCAGATTGTTTACTATGGTGTGAGTGCGTTCCTTGAATTTACCGGACAGACTTGTATCCAGAATAAAGAGCTTGGGGTGCTCCGTGCGAATAATAATATAACCGCAAATTGATGTACGACCAGATTCTGTCAACGCGAATGTGGTGTCTTCAGATTCCACCATATATAATGTAGGTGAGAACTTTGTCTTTGTAGAAACTCTGGTAGCTAGTCCTTCGTAGAGAACGTCGTAGCTATTGAACTTGCAGTAATCATTGGGAACGACGTCCCAGAATGTATGTCCATCTTGCGTATCAAGGCAGCTTCCTTTTGTGAAGGTGCATATTTGTCCTGACTGTAGATGGATCTGACCTGTAGAGAGTTTCACTGTTGCTGTGTAGTCCCTCAGGGTTATTCGAACAATGGCCTGTACAACGACACTGGTCCAAGTGCCGAATGGGTCGTTGTACGTTGTTCCCGCGCATTGCCCGTTGTTTTGAAGTTCTCCCGCCAATGTGAGGCTGCGGGATGTAGTAGAATTGGGTTGGACTCCCGTGACCTGGGCGGTCGGAGTGATGAGGATTGTTCCGGTTTTCTGCAACTCGGAACAGGTTTCACTGGTGGTTGCCAGTAAATATTCCTGTCGTCCGTTCGTGACGATGGAAACATGTGAGTGCATGCCACAATAGAATATCGTGCGGTCGATTTCTATGTGGCACTGGATTACTCTCGTCTGAGTAAATTCTGCTAGTTGCAGCAATTGGATTTTTACTGAGTCCTCCGTGGGTTTGATTTCTTCAGGCTCGCAATCAGGAATATCGATGATGGAGAACGTTGTCGTGTTCAGTGTAGATCCTCCACAATCGTATCCGATGAGGGTGTACACTCGCGTGGCTATAGAGAGTAAGATGGCAACTTGGATCGGCTGGATGATTACAGTTTCGTGTGTGTCTAAGGACTGACGGTCTTCTGAGGCGATTGCTGCTTCGGAGGAGCGGTGTTGCGATGTGATATGTTGATCTTCCAGTGGTGGAAGGAGATTTTGCTGACCAGAGGTTTCGTATTTCGCTCGTTTAATCTGGTAGGGGTATCCGTTATCGCGAGGGTACTCGGATTTATATTTCCTTCTTGCTGACGCGTATTTCGCTGTAGCGCAGAGATTAATTTTATCGTATTTGTTTCGCCTCGCATGGCAACATGCAGATGGAAGTTGAAAGGAATCGAGTTTCTGTGGATCATGAAAGATATGATTTCGAAGTAACTTATGAAGTTCTTTTACTTTGGAGGCTTTGATATCCTTCTCTGGTTTAGAACTGTTACTGGGTTTATTGTGCAATATAGAACAGACCTGCTTACATATGGGTCTTGAAGATCTTTGATTGTCGTAGGAATGGAGTTGGTTTTGGAATTGATCGGGCTGGTTACCGGAGTTAGTATAAAAGTCGGGCTGGTTACCGGAGTTAGAATAAGAATCGGGCTGGTTACCGGAGTTAGTATGAGAATCGGGCTGGTTACCGGAGTTAGTATAAGAATCGGGCTGGTTACCGGAGTTAGTAATGTCGGGATGGTTACCGAATGCGTCGGGATGATACCCGGAATTAGAAAGGTCGGGATGGTTACCGAATGCGTCGGGATGATACCCGGAAGTAGTATAAGAATCGGAAGAGTACGACTCGATTTCTTCCATCTCCAATGGGGGCAATCGAAATGAAACTCTTTCCGACGAGGTGTTAAAACACCGGAGGCTCGCTTTGCCTTTACGATTGGTGACGACGCAGTCACCCAGGAATACATCCGGCGCTACATTAACACGGCGGATATATCCCTGTTTAGGTCCTTCGACGTCGACCGCTATGCACGCAACGGTACGAGGTTCGAGGACGAATTCTTCGGATTTCGGAGGAGTCTTTGTTCGGACTCGATCCTCACGCTCCACGACCCGACTTCTCGCAGTGTACTCCGATATCTCTCGAGTCTCCTTCGATTCCGGCCGGCTTTTCACGGCGTTTTTCTCTAGGGAGTACTCGATCGAATCCCGAGGAGGCATTGAAATAACCTCCGTCACCGGAGCTCTGCAAGGTCTGACCGCGGGTGCACGAGGATTTGAGGAAGACACTCGAACGTTCCTTGCCGAATGTTCCTCACGCTTGGCGGCTGGAGTTTTAACGAGATCGTTGGTCATAGACGAAGGCATTGAAATAACCTCTGCTGCCAATTTATCGCGAGGCTCAGCCGTGGGCGCGCAAGGGTTCGAGAAGGGAACCCGAATGTTTCCTATCATAATGTATTCATTCGCAAAGGAGATCTCGGCTCCTGTTCTGAAGAAGGGAGAACCGAGGATTCCGTCGATGTTAATTGGGAAGTTTTCTTCCAAGACATGAAATTCAATAGGGTTTTGACCCTGTAAGTGTATTTTAATTTGACCGAGAGTTGGAATGGATCCCTCGGTTATTCCTTGGACTTCTATAGTGTTCGTATGATCTATAGGTAGATTTGTTTCTAGACTTGACGCACGAATTAAATTGATCTCCGAACCCGTGTCCAACAAAAATTCACACTTCTTTTGTAATTGAGGGGCGGAGATTTTTACGCGCGGGATTGGTGAGTCTGCAGCAAGATTTACTGCTGAGACGAATCGTCGGACTGGTCGTTCGTCCGGATAGCTGTTTGGGTGCGGGCTGTAGTTTGGGTTGAAGATGCGGCCTCCCGCCTTGGGTTGGCTTCGGTCGGGAGGCCGGACTCGTTTCCCGACCTCCTATTATTATTGAAAGCGCGCTTACGGCACTCGTGAATATCGTGCCCGGGGACTTTGCAGTAGTTGCAAAATTTGTTAGGGCTTGAGGGGCGATCTGTGCGACCATCGCGGTATGTGTTTTGGTCGCGAGGATTGTTTTCCCATCGCCGTTGCGGCGTCGGGGAGCGATAAGAGTCCCGGTTTGAGTTTCTCGAGGACTGCTGAGACGAGTCCGGTCTGTTATCGCGGCGTTCTTGAGTTCGCTCTGGAATGTCACGAGGGGACTCGTACGTGGAACGCTGGCGATACGGCCGGTTATCAGAGAAGCTGACTCGTTTTTCTTCGCGGATCAGTTCTCGTCGACGAGTCTGGTCTGACTCATACTGCCTGTAAGCAGAGATGGCTGCTTCGAAAACAGTGGCAGGATTTCGCGAAGGGCAATGAAGCACTTCGGCACGCAGCTGGGGAAGGAGACCTCGTAGAAAACAATCTACTACGAAGCGATCTAGTTCTTCGTAATCAAGGCCAATATCTGTGGCATCTTGAATCGCGGTTCGAAGGTCTTTAACGCGATTGATGAAGTCTAAGATGTGCTCGTTTGGAGCTTGGAGTACACTCGCGAGATCGCCACGGTACTGGTCCACGAATTTGTATGGGCCCAGTACTGTTCGTAATTTCTCGCATAGTGCAGAAATTGTGAATATGTGCTGGCCTTCTATAGCGGCATAAGCACGATCGTGGAGTTTATTGCAGAGCAATTTTGTGAGGGCACGCTCTGCAGTGGCCGGTACGGTGTCACGCGCGCGTTTGCATGCACGTATGAATTGTAGGACGGAAGACGAAGTTCCGTCGAATCTAGGGACAAGCTCGGCGGCTTGTTTTAGAGCGAAATTACCAGTAGGTTCATACTGTGGGATTTCGCGTGGCTCTGGCGGTGAAGGTTCCCGCATATTAGAGACGTTACTAGGGTCTGGTGTAGGCGATTGTTGACGTAGGCTTTGACTCGTGATTTGGATGTTATGAAGCTCTTTTCGTATTTCGTCGAGCATATTCTTTTGGTTTTGTGCGTCTTCTTCATATTTGAGACGCAATTTGGCAATAAAATCAGTTTCTTCTTTGAGATATTGCTCTCTACGGGCGAGGTCTTGCGCATAAAGGAGTAACTCTTCCTCGGTCATTGGAGGAAGGTCTGCGTTAGGATCTGCTCGGAGATCCTTTTGAGATCGCGTGATTGGGCGAGACATTTTGATAGATATAAATGGGATTTAGAAATGTGAACTTCGCACTGACACGCGTCGGGGCTTATTAATGCAAATATCGGCGACCACTTCGATGTCCTACCGACTGCGCCAAATTTGTCACGTCCGTCACTGTGTTTTTGTTACAGGTACCAGGAGAGAGAAAAGAGAACAGTGACAGACGGACGGTTGAGATATGAAGATTAAAATGAGGAGTGGTCTTTCGTGCCGAGACAGCCGCGGGCTGTCATATGCACTAGGACAACCGATATTGCTATGGATGCAGTCAAGAAGAGAACGTCCGACGCGGTTACAAGAAGTGTCCGACAAGAATCACGCGCGAGATGATGCAACGAAAACGGTGAGTTTACAGGATTCAGCAATTATACAAGATATTATACGACTCACCGCAATGCTGTATTAACGCCTAATAATATTGTTGCAGCAGGAACTGGCGGTACTGACAGTAGGTGTCGTACATCGGATCTTCTATACAGATGTCCTCGAGGTGGGGAAGATCTGGCAGAGTTGCTGCTGCTCGGTTCGGGACGACATTAGTGGCCTTGGATGCTGGCCGCAAGACGACACGTTGATGAGCTGGCAGAGGAACGTCACGGATGATTCGGCAACGGACCCTGGGAACGATGATCGTGTCTCGGCTGTCGTTGTCGTCGGCTATGTCGATCACCTCTGGACAATCGACCGGATGTAGAACTGGCGTCGGAGCTCGCGAGAGGTCCGCGTGGTTGACCTCTTTAGGAGGGTTGCAAGGGCAACCGTATACAGAAACGTAATCGGACGCGTCACACGGAATGTGCTCGGTGGTTCCCAGAAGTTCTGTCCACTCGGTAGTGGCAATGATTTGATCGAGCACCGCTTTATTTCTCAACGCGCGTCTCAATTTAGCAAGTTGATACTTGCGTCCCGCTCGACGTGGGCGTCGCATGGGTAAGGAATAGTAATGATGGAATATTAATAATATATAATGAAATGAACTTCCACTTGTTATTAACCTTTTTGGTAGTTAACTCGCTTCACGTCTATAGTGGCGGCTCAGCGTTTCCACTGCGCACTTTAGACCAATTCTAGACGTGGCACGAGAACTTCTCTATGACTCGCTTCAAATTCCTTATTGGCGGCTCAGCGTTTCCACTGCGCACTTTAGACCAAGTCCGGATATGTCACGAGTTTAATATATTCGATGCAAGAACTGAATTGGAAGATGGTGTTGAACTAACACAAGAATAACAAGATCGAAGCACTGGTATAACAACGATATATTAAATAAGAACTGGTAAGTACACTGGTATACAATATGTAAGTAGTATTATAATTGGAGTAGTAATTGGATTAATGAATAATGGATATAGTAATATGTTGTAGGATTAATGTATGAGAATTAGGACTTGAGTTGAGTTGAGTTAGAGTTGGAATTGGAATTGGAATTAGGAGTGAAGGATCGACACACTTCACTTTCGCGGAGCTAGACTGAACACGTCTGCTCTTGAAGTCGGAAGAAGCCGGACTGGCGGCTGAGGCCAGGTAGGCACGTCTGTGCGAGTCGCTGGCTGAAGGCGGACTGATGCAAGCGTCCGCTCTGCCTTGCCTCCTTCGGTCGGAGTGGGGATAGCTGACGCTGCAGTCTCTTTGTTCTTCAGTCGTCGGAGTGGGAGAACCGCTGACGCAGCAGCGTCTTCGCTCCCGGGGACTGCACGTGCATTTCTGCTGACGCTGCAGTCTCGTGGCTGTCCTATTGCCCTCTACGAGCGTGGGACTGCTGATGCAGCAGTCTTTGGACTTCTCGACGTTTCTAGAAGCTTCTAGATGCTTCCAGAGTGATGCAATACTTTATTGCATTATGTGTCGTGGTGATGGGTTGAAACTGAGGTAAGGTGTTGATCAAGGTGAAGTTATGGTGATGGGTAGAGACGGAGATAAGGATTAGAACAATAGAATAATGAAATCTTAATATTATGCTCTTATGTCTAGGGGACGGTGTATGGATCTTATGTAGATCAGACCTTGTATACATAGTGTGTGTACAAGGCCAACGTCGTATATCGGACGACGTAACAGATGCACGCGACCCTGAAACATACGCGGTAATATGTTCCACTTACTTTTACGCTTCGCTTGCTTGTCGATTGACACGAGACATGAATTCGCAACGGATGAACAGCTACGGTTGCGCTGATGGCCTTGAATACGGTCCGCTCTGCTTGACAGGCGTTGATCCAAATGGCTGGAAACGACCTTCAAGGATTGACGACTGCGCCAAACTCTGTCACGTCAATATTTGACAGGAACGACCTCCAATGATTGACAGCTGGCTGCTACGGTATTGTAGACGGATGCGCTCGTTGAGGAAACGGGCGTGGACGCTGTACGATAGCGTGAATCTAACTCACGAATATCGTCCGCGTGATTGACGATATTTTAACTAGCGAAAACGGGCGTGGACGCTGTGCGATCCCGTGAATTTATCTCGCGAATATCGTCCGCGTGGTTGACGATATTTTGATTCGAGAAAACGGACGTGGATGCTGCGGAGCTTGCTATGCGAGCAAGTCTATCACTATCACGCACGTACGCGAACACGTAACAGGAAATTGAATAAGGAATACTATTCGCGAACTTTCCAGTGAGAACTCTATCTCTAACTAACAACGTGTCACTTCAAACTACGAAGTTAGGAGCAAGGAAATAATAATTGGGATTTAGATTGACTCTGGTAAAACAAAGTATATTATAAACGTAAAAGAATACAAAGGTAAAGATGCTTATTATTAACGAAATCGAAATACGTACTAAGTACGAAATATGAAACGCAATAAAAATGTTTAATTGAATAAACGAAGTAATGTTTGAATTAAACGAATAAGAATACGATATTACTGAATGGTATTAGGGACTGTGTCTAAACAGTATGGATTTGGGAAGATTGTGTCTAAACAATCTGGATTTGGAAAGACTATGTCTAAATAGTCTGGACTTGGAAGATTGACGAAAACTCGACTGACCCACTCGGGTCCCCGGAGAGGACTGAGGAGAATCGAACGTTCGTCGACGAATAACGTTCGTCCGAAAAATGCTGACTTCGCAAAAGGGGACCGTGTCCTCTTTGTGCCGGTCTTCGTCGTAAACAGCGCGATGGCCGCCGCACTAGAGTCAGCAGTTTTCGTTCCCAGTGGTGCAGGACTCGAAAATTAAGTGGTAACCATTGGCGTACCTATTTATTTATTTAAATAAATTGGGACTTAGAATATTTTCGAGCGCTTGCTCTTGCAAGGCGTTTCGATGTAAATTTTATATGTCATATGATTAGTTGACATCATTTGTCGACCGATCATATGTTTGAAAATATTCTAAGTACTTTTGAAAATTACCAAAAATCGAAATTTTGGTAAAGTCTAAACAAACGCGAATTGAGAACATAACCTACAAATTTTTAGGTTAGTTTCATGATTTTCGCTCACGAGTCCAATGATATTTCAATCTTCGAGTTTGGGCCATTTTTGGCTATTTTAGGATTTTGACAGATTTTGGATTTTAGGTTATGTTGATGGATTTCAATCAAATGTACGTGGTGTTAAGGATTCATTGTTATGAAGGATTTTTAGGAGGTTTGGAATCTTTAAAGGGGAACGCTCGCTCTTATGTATCTAATTTTACAT
The DNA here is from genome assembly GCF_051020765.1 of Lasioglossum baleicum. Classification (NCBI taxonomy): domain Eukaryota; kingdom Metazoa; phylum Arthropoda; class Insecta; order Hymenoptera; family Halictidae; genus Lasioglossum; species Lasioglossum baleicum. Next base: position 61,903 of record NW_027469112.1, on the reverse strand, counting down.
GTAGTCTTAAAGCTAACGTCGGAGGTGCGACCGACGTCACACCTCCCCCCTTAGAGAAGAGATTTCACGCAGTGGAATCTCTGCCTCTGGGTGGCGGTAGACAGGATGCACTGAAATGTCATCCCTGTCTCGCAACGCTGGGTCAAGGGAATCGCAAATTAACGTTCGTTTCGTCAAGGGAGGACGGGTTCGGAATTCTCCGACACTGGCACTATCACTATCTTTGTCCTCGATGGCCGCTGAAGTCTTGTTGTCCCTCTGCTTCATGAATATAAAGAACCGGGTCAGTGAACTCCAGATGGCGACAACGAGATGCAGGCTCCAGCCGTATAGTGAGTGTAATGCGATGCCGTTAACGATCGTACTGATGATTGTTTTGATCGTGCGGATCGCTACATACACTCCGATTATTCCAGCACTTATTGATCCGAATGTAGTGAATCCGGACCATAATTTCTGTGCTGTAGACTCCGCTATCTGCTGTAGGGAGTTTTCATCGAGCAGGTTGAACATATTGATGTTTCCTGCTGCAAACTGTCTTCCCGTCGCACCCTGTGCGATTGAATTTATGACTGCTACCTTCTCTACAGGAAACATTATATGATCCTGTAGTTTGTCCAGGTCGTCTTGTGAATAAATGCCTCCCGTTGCCAAGTTCTTCGGATCTATGTATTTCCAGGTTGACTTGGCGAGGGGGTGAAGCTCCGAAGGAGTGATGGCCTCCATCAATGACGGTGTTAGGCGATACCATGTTCCGTGCAGTCTATAATATGGGGGAAGTAGCTCATTGCATGGCTTTTCTGTCCCCGTATTTGAAATGATGTGGTCCCTTGGCTTCAGGAATTTTGATGTGTTCCGATACGTGATGGGTAGCTCATCATAACACCGTTCGGTTTTCCTCACTTGGACCGTGACTGGTATGCACTTTATTATGTGCACTACCTCTCCTGCTGGAACTGCGATAAATCCGACATCCTTCATGATGGCAGTGGCAACTTCTTCGGGTGCTGAATGTAATAATGTGAGGGCGTTCTGGAGAATCTGACGCTCTAGCTCACACTTCTGACGGATTACATCTTTGTAGAGTTGAGAAAATTGTTTCCGGAGGTGCTTCTCCACGTAAACAAATTTGCTGTTGACATACGTGAAGATGTCCAGATTGTTGACCAAGGTGTGTGTTTTCTCCTTGAATTTTCCTGAACTTCCAACTTCCAGAATGAACAGCTTGGGGTGTTCCGTTCGGATTATGACATATCCGCAAACTGACGATCTGCCTGTCTCCGTGAGTGCAAAAGTCGTGTCCTGCGATGCTACGGTATACAGGGTTGGAGAAGGATTCACCTTGGAGGATAGTTTAGTGGCTATCCCTTCGTACAAGACATCATAATTATTGAATTTGCACGAGTCCGTCGGCGTGGTTTCCCAGAACGTATGGCCATCTTGTGCGTCTAAGCAGCTTCCTTTTTGAAGGGGGCAGGTTTGCCCAGTTTGTAGATGAATCTGTCCGGTTGACAATCTGATTGGAGCGATGTAGTCGCGGATCGTGATTCGGACTAAAGCTTGTACCACGACATCGGTCCAAGTCCCAAACGGATCACTATACGTGGTTCCAGCGCAGCTACCATCATTCTGAATAACTCCTGCTAACGTGAGGCCGTGAGAGGAGGTCGAGTTCGGCTGAATACCTGTGATCTGGGCGGCTGGGGTGATGAATATTGTCCCCGTCGTGTGTAGGCTCGAACAGGTTTCGCTGGAGATCGGTAATATATAGTCTTGTCGACCATTGGATACCACCGAATTATGTGAATGCATGCCACAATAGTATATGGTTCTGTCTATTCCGATATGGCATTGCAAAACACGAGCTTGCGAGAATTCAGCTAGCTGCAGGAGCTGAATTCTTTCTAAGTTTTCAGCTGGTGCGATGTCTTCTGGCTCGCAGTTAAGAGTGTCAATAGTTGAATACGTGGTAATATTCAAGGTTGAACCTCCACAGTCATATCCAATGAGTGTTGAGGCTTGCGTGGCAATAGAGAGCAAGATAGCTGCTTGTATCGGCTGCATGGTTGCTGTTATAGCGTTGTCGAGAGACTGATGATCTTCAGGGGTGACGGTTTCTCCTTGAAGATCTCGTTGCGTCGCAGGGATATCGTCTTCCTGCTGTGGAGTGGGGTGATGCTGACCAGAGGTTTTAAATTTCGCTCTTGGGTCGCTGCGATAGTTTATCGTTGGCGTAACGATATTGGAGACTCTGTTAACGCTAGGAAGATTGAATTCGTTTCGCAAGATACATAACGAAAGCTTATAATCAGACTTAGTTGTCTCGGGCGAGTATAATGTATCGGCTTTATTTCTTTTTCTTGCTGACGCGAATCTCGCGGAATTGTATTTGCCAGACGCATGGACTTTGTTTTCGGTCGCACGGATACCTGATCGTTGAAGCTGGAAGAGGCGTTGTTCCGGCGAGGATTTGAAGATAGGAGTTTGCGGCAAAACATAAACTCCTTTTGATTTAACTTTAGGAATAGAAATGTTTTCTAAATTGTTCTCATATGAACATTCTAAAAGTTCATCTGAGGCGAAGGCGTTGATGTTTCTTTCCACACAGGACTTTGAATATAAATCGTCGGGATGGTTACCGGAATTCTTTAAAGTATCGGGATGGCTACCGGAATCGTCGGGATGGTTACCGGAATTGTTTAAAGAATCGGGATGGCTACCGGAATCGTCGGGATGGTTACCGGAATTATTTAAAGAATCGGGATGGCTACCGGAATTATTTAAAGAATCGGGATGGCTACCGGAATCGTCGGAATGGTTACCGGAATTAATAGAAGACGCGAGTTGATCGTTAACGATCGTCTCGTGCGCGCGGCACGCACGAGCATTGAATAAGTCCGAATTGACTTCGGCTTGAATATTCGAAAAGGGAACCTCGATCTCTTCCACCTCCAACGTAGGCAGGGAGAAGGACGCCACTTCGGACGATGCGTTAAAGCATCGCAGGTATGCCTTTCCGTTACGGTTGGTGACTAAACAATCACCTAAGAACACATCGGGTTTTACATCTACTTTTCGCACATACCCTTCGCTTGGGCCCTTTACGTTGACGGCTATGCAGGCGGCGGTACGGCTTTCGATGGAATATTCCCGAGGATTCGAAAAGGGAATACGTAGGTTTTTATACTCTACGCATTCCTTCGCAAATGATATCTCTGCTCCCTCTCTGAAGAAGGGGGAGCCTAAGATACCATCTATATTAATTGGAAAACTGTCAGGCAGAACGTGTAGCGTGACTTTAATGGAATCTGCTAGCTCCGCATTGATATAACCGAGGGTCGCAATTTCTCCTTCTGTCACGCCATGGACGTGTATGACGCTGTCAGTTTTTAGATGAACGTCAGATTTGATACCAGACGCTCGGATTAAGTTGACCTCGGACCCGGTGTCCAAGAGGAACTCACACTCTTTTGAGAAGAGTGACGATTTTGCTTTTATTCGAGGGATAGGGGAGTCCGGCGCGAGATTTATTGCCGAGACTAATTTCGCGGATGGTCGTTCATTCTGCTGACCGTCCGGGTTATCTCTCCTATCTACTCGAATTTCATCTACTGCTGGTCGTCGCTGATGACGGCCAGCTGTGTTGCCTTTTGGCGATTCTCTTGGGATGCCTCCCGTCCTTTGGTCGCGTTTGTCGGGAGGCTTGATTCGTTTCCCGACTCATTTCTACTGTAATATTCGCGGCGGCGACATTCGTATATGTCATGTCCCGTGCGCTTACAATATTTACAATACTTCCGACTCTCCGTAGGAAAGCGATCGCGACCTGGGGACTGGGAAGCGCGATCTTCGCGTTTATATGTTTCGCGCTGATTTGATTGCGACGGTTCGTGACGTCGCGGAGGAGGAGAGCGATACGCGTCTCTGTTATCGGGTTTCCTGTCTCGCCAGGATTCACGAGGTGAAAAGGAAGGTCGTTGATCTTTCCTTTCCGAAGATCTGTTGCGCTGCTCAGGCGCATTCCTATCATAATAAGAGTTGCTTGATCGCTCTGGTGTGCGATTACGAGAGTCGGAGAATGCAACGCGGCGTCCGTCGTCGCGATAACGAACACGGTCAAGCTCGTACTGTTTGTACGCGGTTACTGCTTCATCGAATATTTTCTGTAATTCGAGTGACGCACAGAGCCTGACCTCGGCTCGAAGCGCTGGGATAAGACCACGCATGAAACAATCAATTGTGAATTTATCAATCTCGTCTAGATTGGGGACCCCGCGGCCTGAATCTATGATCGCCGTTCTAAGGTCCTTTACTCGCGTAATATAATTCAACACGTGCTCGGACTGTCCCTGGTGTATCGAAGCTAATTCTCCGCGATACTGATCGATGAATTTATATGGGCCTAGTACATCTTTCAGGCGGTTGCACAATTCAGAGATTGTGTTAATATTTACGTCTTCAATCGCGGCGTATGCCTGTCCTCTAAGCTTATTGCATACTAATCTAGTGAGGGTACGCTCAGCTGTGGCTGGAACAGCTTCCAAGGCTCGCTTGCACGCGCGAACGAATTGTAGCACGGTTATGGAGGTGCCGTCAAAGGTAGGCACAAGTTCAACCGCTTGTTTAACGGTGAAATTCGAAGAATCGTGCATTATGGGTTCGCGGGGCGCAACGACTGGGCTAGCTGGAATTGATTGAGAATCTCTGGCCGATCGGATTTCTGCTATCTCGCGGCGTATATCCTCGTACGTTTCTCTCTGATCGCGCGTTTCTGTTTCGTGTTGCAATTTGAGTTGAGTCAACGCGGCGGTTTGATTAATGAGAGCTGCTTCTCTACGAGCTAAATCTTTCTGGAATTCAATTAATTCCTCTTCCGTAGGAGGAACCTTCTTTCTAGCCTCGCTACGCGTTTCCATGATTGCGTCGCTTGAAAATTTCTAAGTATGAAATTCGCGAAAAATAATCCGACTATATAACGTGGGCGAAGGGGCGTTTTCTAAACCGCCCGTCGCACTTTAACGTTCACTAAAACTCTCGATGAATTTGTACTGAGTACGAACATCGCGAAAAATAATTTGAGTATGTAACGTGGGCGAAAGGGCATTTCCTTCACTGCCCGTCGCACTTTTAACTGACACTATGCTTTCACGGACTCTAAGTCTACTGCGTTAAATTGTCAAACAATGATGGAACGCGCAGGGGTTCGCGTGCTAACACTGATTCTATTTTTATTCCTCGATGCCGTGCTTCTAACATCGGTGACCAACGACTGTCCTACCGACTGCGCCAAATTTGTCACAACAAATTTTGGCAGAGGTAGGACACATGACGTATCCTACAAAAGTGTTGACGGTGTCTCTAACATCGGTGACCAACGAGTGTCCTACCGACTGCGCCAAATTTGTCACGTCCTGGCGGGGCTATAAGAGCAAGAGAAGAGAATACCGCGGCCCGGCTACTCTACTCTTCCACTGACTGACATTTAATAAAAGTGTTGGTCTTTTTATCAACAGACTAGGACCCGATGCCGACACCTGCATGCAGTCTTACACAGATGAATGATGCACGCGACCCTGAAACATACGCGGTAATATGTTCCACTTACTTTTACGCTTCGCTTGCTTGTCGATTGACACGAGACATGAATTCGCAACGGATGAACAGCTACGGTTGCGCTGATGGCCTTGAATACGGTCCGCTCTGCTTGACAGGCGTTGATCCAAATGGCTGGAAACGACCTTCAAGGATTGACGACTGCGCCAAACTCTGTCACGTCAATATTTGACAGGAACGACCTCCAATGATTGACAGCTGGCTGCTACGGTATTGTAGACGGATGCGCTCGTTGAGGAAACGGGCGTGGACGCTGTACGATAGCGTGAATCTAACTCACGAATATCGTCCGCGTGATTGACGATATTTTAACTAGCGAAAACGGGCGTGGACGCTGTGCGATCCCGTGAATTTATCTCGCGAATATCGTCCGCGTGGTTGACGATATTTTGATTCGAGAAAACGGACGTGGATGCTGCGGAGCTTGCTATGCGAGCAAGTCTATCACTATCACGCACGTACGCGAACACGTAACAGGAAATTGAATAAGGAATACTATTCGCGAACTTTCCAGTGAGAACTCTATCTCTAACTAACAACGTGTCACTTCAAACTACGAAGTTAGGAGCAAGGAAATAATAATTGGGATTTAGATTGACTCTGGTAAAACAAAGTATATTATAAACGTAAAAGAATACAAAGGTAAAGATGCTTATTATTAACGAAATCGAAATACGTACTAAGTACGAAATATGAAACGCAATAAAAATGTTTAATTGAATAAACGAAGTAATGTTTGAATTAAACGAATAAGAATACGATATTACTGAATGGTATTAGGGACTGTGTCTAAACAGTATGGATTTGGGAAGATTGTGTCTAAACAATCTGGATTTGGAAAGACTATGTCTAAATAGTCTGGACTTGGAAGATTGACGAAAACTCGACTGACCCACTCGGGTCCCCGGAGAGGACTGAGGAGAATCGAACGTTCGTCGACGAATAACGTTCGTCCGAAAAATGCTGACTTCGCAAAAGGGGACCGTGTCCTCTTTGTGCCGGTCTTCGTCGTAAACAGCGCGATGGCCGCCGCACTAGAGTCAGCAGTTTTCGTTCCCAGTGGTGCAGGACTCGAAAATTAAGTGGTAACCATTGGCGTACCTATTTATTTATTTAAATAAATTGGGACTTAGAATATTTTCGAGCGCTTGCTCTTGCAAGGCGTTTCGATGTAAATTTTATATGTCATATGATTAGTTGACATCATTTGTCGACCGATCATATGTTTGAAAATATTCTAAGTACTTTTGAAAATTACCAAAAATCGAAATTTTGGTAAAGTCTAAACAAACGCGAATTGAGAACATAACCTACAAATTTTTAGGTTAGTTTCATGATTTTCGCTCACGAGTCCAATGATATTTCAATCTTCGAGTTTGGGCCATTTTTGGCTATTTTAGGATTTTGACAGATTTTGGATTTTAGGTTATGTTGATGGATTTCAATCAAATGTACGTGGTGTTAAGGATTCATTGTTATGAAGGATTTTTAGGAGGTTTGGAATCTTTAAAGGGGAACGCTCGCTCTTATGTATCTAATTTTACATGTAGTCTTAAAGCTAACGTCGGAGGTGCGACCGACGTCACAATACAGAACTCGGCTTGGAGGTCAGTTCGTCCGCTCCGCTGAGAAGTAGTGGTTGACGAGTAGACGTTTGGAAATAATAACTTTCCAAATCAGATAAACGCATTTAATATTAATAATAAATAATTGAGCTCTCGCTTACGTGTTCAACCTCGGTCACAAAGGGAGAAGCTTACAGCTCCGCCGAGGCAATACGTCAACGAGGTGACACTTAGTCAAAAGATTATCGAAGTTAAAGTGACAGTTTGTGAAAGGAAACATATCAGTGTCTAAAGTGAAGTGACTGTTTTAATAGTGCCCTCGTTGTCGCACGGTGACCCGGCTCGGAGGCCAGTTCGTCTGCTCTGCTGGGTAGTGCCGATTAACGAGTGGACATTTTCGAGTCAGGTAAATTACCTCTGGCCAGCGCCTACGGGGAACCCCTGGCCAATTTTTCTTTCACGTTTGGGACTTAGACAAAATCCGACAAAAGGATTTTCAGAGTATTAACTCTTCCGAAACAGTTCCTTCCATACCCATCCCTTATGCGTCGTACACGTCGTGCAGGCCGAAAGTATCAACTGGCCAAGTTCAAACGGGCATTAAATCAAACAGCCATCTTAAACCGCGTCTTAAGTTCGACTGATTGGACTGAACTTCTCGGAACGACCGAGAATATCGAGTGCGACGCGTCAGATTACGTATCGGTATACGGTTGTCCGTGCCGTCCGATTCCGAACACAGGGGTCGACCACGCGGACCTCTCGCGTTCTTCACCTGTCACCAAACCGTCTGCTGGTCGCTACGAGATAGCCGATCTCGTTGACATCTCTGACGACGACGACGACGTCAGGAATACCATAAACCTGTCCAGTGACAACAACAACCCGCCTGCCGTTCGTTACGAGGTCATTGATCTCGTCACCAGCTCTGATGACGATGACAGCAGGAGCACCATAATCTTGCCGCACGTTCGCTGTAGGATCATCAAGGACGAGTACCTACCGTCCAACAGACGCATTGTCGTGCGTACCCCAGCGAGACAGCTGCCAAACCTTCCTCATCTCGATGAGATCTGTCTGGACGACCCGTTATACCAGACCCATGCTGACCGACGAGCTCAGCTCCTTCAACAGTACTACTAAGATACAACAACTAACCGGTGAGAATTCGTATCTTTTGTAACCCCTTTTGTTCCATGTCAACTCACCGCGTTCGTTGCGTCAGCGTAGAAGTATCGCCATCCGCGTTGACTGCTAGCGGGTGTCGGTCTCAAATGACTATCGGTGTCCTAGCGCATATGACTGCCCGTCTGGCTGTCTTGGCGTAAAAGACCGTTTCCTCTTCAATTCCACGTGCCGCCTCCTGGGGTCATCTTCTTTGCCTAGGACGTGGGGCGTGACGTAACAAAATTTGGCGCAGTCGGTAGGACACGAAAACGGTCGCCGGTAGTCGAACCATTAACAAATTGTTTTCGTACGTCTGACATTTGTTCTTTAAATCGTGTGTCGAGTAAGAATTCACACTAATATCGCAAAATGTCTCGCTCAATCACACGATCCCAAACGGATCCCCGAGCGGATCCTAATCAAGACCTTCCTCCGCCAACCGAGGAAGAGCTACTTCTTTACGCGCAAGATCTCGCCCGTAAAGAGGAATATTTAAAAGAGCAAACCGAATTCATTGCTAAATTGCGTCTTAAATATGAAGAAGACGCACAGAATCAAAATAACATGCTCGATGAAATACGCAAAGAGCTCCACAATATTCAAGCCTTGAACCAAAACTTACGTCACCAAGCGCCTACACCAGGCCCCAGTAACGTCTCTAACACGCGAGAACCTTCATTATCAGAGCCACGCGAAACCCCGCAATATGAGCTGTCACGTCCGTCACTGTGTTTTTGTTACAGGTACCAGGAGAGAGAAAAGAGAACAGTGACAGACGGACGGTTGAGATATTATGATTAAAATGAGGAGTGGTCTTTCGTGCCGAGACAGCCGCGGGCTGTCATATGCACTAGGACAACCGATATTGCTATGGATGCAGTCAAGAAAAGAACGTCCGACGCGGTTACAAGAAGTGTCCCGACAAGAATCACGCGCGAGATGATGCAACGAAAACGGTGAGTTTACAGGATTCAGCAATTATACAAGACATTATACGACTCACCGCAATGCTGTATTAACGCCTAATAATATTGTTGCAGCAGGAACTGGCGGTACTGGCAGTAGGTGTCGTACATCGGGTCTTCTATACAGATGTCCTCGAGGTGGCGAAGATCTGGCAGAGCTGCTGCTGCTCGGTTCGGGACGACGTTAGTGGCCTTGGATGCTGGCCGCAAGATGACACGTTGATGAGCTGGCAGAGGAACGTCACGGATGATTCGGCAACGGACCCTGGGAACGATGATCGTGTCTCGGCTGTCGTCGTCGTCGGCTATGTCGATCACCTCTGGACAATCGACCGGATGTAGAACTGGGGTCGGAGCTCGCGAGAGGTCCGCGTGGTTGACCTCTTTAGGAAGGCTGCAAGGGCAACCGTATACAGAAACGTAATCGGACGCGTCACACGGAATGTGCTCGGTGGTTCCCAGAAGTTCTGTCCACTCGGTAGTGGCAATGATTTGATCGAGCACCGCTTTATTTCTCAACGCGCGTCTCAATTTAGCAAGTTGATACTTGCGTCCCGCTCGACGTGGGCGTCGCATGGGTAAGGAATAGTAATGATGGAATATTAATAAGATAATGAAAATGAACTTCCATTTGTTATTAACCTTTTTGGTAGTTAACTCGCTTCACGTCTATAGTGGCGGCTCAGCGTTTCCACTGCGCACTTTAGACCAATTCTAGACGTGGCACGAGAACTTCTCTATGACTCGCTTCAAATTCCTTATTGGCGGCTCAGCGTTTCCACTGCGCACTTTAGACCAAGTCCGGATATGTCACGAGTTTAATATATTCGATGCAAGAACTGAATTGGAAGATGGTGTTGAACTAACACAAGAATAACAAGATCGAAGCACTGGTATAACAACGATATATTAAATAAGAACTGGTAAGTACACTGGTATACAATATGTAAGTAGTATTATAGTAGGAGTAGTAATTGGATTAATGAATAATGGATATTGTAATATGTTATAGGAATAACGTATGAGAATTAGGACTTGAGTTGAGTTGAGTTAGAGTTGGAATTGGAATTGGAATTAGGAGTGAAGGATCGACACACTTCACTTTCGCGGAGCTAGACTGAACACGTCTGCTCTTGAAGTCGGAAGAAGCCGGACTGGCACGTCCGTGCGAGTCGCTCGCTTGGAGCGGACCGTTCGAGTCGCTGGCTGAAGGCGGACTGCTCGAGTCGCGAGATGGAGGCGGACTGCTGCAAGCGTCCGCTCTGCCTTGCCTCCTTCGTTCGGAGTGGGGATAGCTGACGCTGCAGTCTCTTTGTTCTTCGGTCGTCGGAGTGGGAGAACCGCTGACGCAGCAGCGTCTTCGCTCCCGGGGACTGCACGTGCATTTCTGCTGACGGTGCAGTCTCGTGGATGTCCTATTGCCCTCTACGAGCGTGGGACTGCTGATGCAGCAGTCCTTGGACTTCTCGACGTTTCTAGAAGCTTCTAGAGTGATGCAATACTTTATTGCATTATGTGTCGTGGTGATGGGTTGAAACTGAGGTAAGGTGTTGATCAAGGTGAAGTTATGGTGATGGGTAGAGGCGGAGATAAGGATTAGAACAATAGAATATATGAGATCTTAATATTATGCTCTTATGTCTAGGGGACGGTGTGTGGATCTTATGTAGATCAGACCTTGTATACATAGTGTGTGTACAAGGCCAACGTCGTACATCGGACGACGTAACACCTCCCAACGCGGAAAAGAAATTTCTTACAAGGAAGAAATTTCTCGCTCAACACTCGATATCACACTCATTTATGCGACGCATCGTCCGGGGGTACTCCGCGCAGGGAGCACAGTTCTCGGCGAGTATTTCCTATATTTGTACGAAACACTGGTCGCACTGAAATGTTATCGGTGTCGGCACGTGGGGCTGGGGCTGGTTTTATGCAATTTATTTCGCTTTGTTCATTTTGCATAGTTGGGTTTTGGGTGGGTGGGGAATCACTTTGTTCACTAACACTTTCACTTGCACTTTTCCTGTAACTGACTGTATATTTTAATTGTTAGGTTCGGCTGTTCCGTCCTGGTCGGGATCCGCATTGTGGTCCCTGATGTCTGCAGCTATGTGTACCTTTGATGGCACCGTCCAGTCATCTTCGTCTGAAGTGGCGTCACTATCGCTGGTTTGGAGGTCTTCCGAGTCGGAATCAGAGTCGAAGTTGTTACGTCCCGGGACGTCGGACGGTTAAAAATATATAAATTCACCGACCGCGACACGGATAGAAACGTACACGAAATTATTCCAGCTTTGAAACCACGCGGCGAGTACTTCCACGTCTGAATCGGGAACCGCGAAGCTACAGTCTTGACAATTTCACGCGTATACAATATAATCGGACTCACCGAGAAGAACGCCGTTAATACTATGAAGAATTGTCTGCGGAGGAGCTTCCTCGATGTCGTGATGAGAAGGAAGCGACGGACCGCATACGTAGACGCTCGCTCAAGCGTACGATGCGTTTCAGCTTTTCCTTGCAGCATACGATAACGCCCGCTACAGCGTACGATGAGGTTCAGCTTCTCCTTGCTGCATATGAAGACGCTCGCTAAAGCGTACGATGAATCCACGTAGTGAACGATGCGTCCGTTCAATTGTTGCGAGCGATGGAATCGTTCGATTGTAGAATAAGCAGTGAGAACTGCTGGTTTGCGTTATAAGTAGCAATGATAATTGCTGATTTAATCGTTGCGAGCGGCGTAGCGGCTCGTTCGATGCGAACGTTGCGTTCGTTGATGAAGTAATGAAAATTACTGTTTGAATGCGTTGCGAGCGGCGAAGCTGCTCGTTCGATGCGAAGAATGGAGATTGTTCTACTCGTAGAACTTTCGAAGATTCGAAAATGGAACTCGAAGTTGAAATAAAATATAATAAACGGCGAACTGGGATCCCGTGAATAAATGTGACTCTAGGCTTAAGATTCAGGAAATAAAATATATTTGAAGCAAACTGTAGAGTACAACTCTATGAGATACAACGTCGGAATATTTCTAAGTACTAGAACCGGAGAAAATCGGAGAGAGGAGACAGGCTCGGAAGGAGGCCTGTGCTCGCTCGTAGTCGAGAAGCGAATCTGCCCGACTGCTCAGCACGCTCGCTGCGTTCGACTGGCCGCCGGTGGAGTGGGGGAAGCGACGCAGTGGGGCGCGCCGCTGTACAGTGGTGGGGCGCGCTAGCGCGTGAAGCGTACTGGCGAGCGTCTCAGGCGCTCGCGCGTTCATCGTAACAGAAACATAAAATCTTTAATATGTTATTAAAAATACTAAATATGCCATATAAAATACAGAACTTTGGTCAACTGCTCGGTAAGTATTCCAGGTATAAGGTAAGTATAAAAAGGTAAGTAAAATTATATATGTAAGGATCTTAAGACTAGGTGTTCGTGTTACATAATCTGTGTACTTATAACTATTAATATAACCTAGTATCTTGACTATAATACAGACGCTGAAAGGCGTCAACACGTCAGCGGACGTGACATCTCCCTTCCCGGGGGAAAAATAATTTTCGACGGCAGTTGAAAATTATTTTTCGCATCATACATCACACTTGCATACTTCATACAACATTCCAAGTTCGATATTGCACTTTTCGCATGTATAACATTTTTCGCGCACTAGTCGTCCACCGAGAACTTTTCCGAATCGACTAAATCGTTTTCGTCACTATCACCAACACTTGGGGATTTCTCGTTCAGATCGTTGGCGGTCGCCAAGTCTTCCTCTGAATTGATGACGTTGTGACGTCGGTCGCACCTCCGACGTTAGCTTTAAGACTACATGTAAAATTAGATACATAAGAGCGAGCGTTCCCCTTTAAAGATTCCAAACCTCCTAAAAATCCTTCATAACAATGAATCCTTAACACCACGTACATTTGATTGAAATCCATCAACATAACCTAAAATCCAAAATCTGTCAAAATCCTAAAATAGCCAAAAATGGCCCAAACTCGAAGATTGAAATATCATTGGACTCGTGAGCGAAAATCATGAAACTAACCTAAAAATTTGTAGGTTATGTTCTCAATTCGCGTTTGTTTAGACTTTACCAAAATTTCGATTTTTGGTAATTTTCAAAAGTACTTAGAATATTTTCAAACATATGATCGGTCGACAAATGATGTCAACTAATCATATGACATATAAAATTTACATCGAAACGCCTTGCAAGAGCAAGCGCTCGAAAATATTCTAAGTCCCAATTTATTTAAATAAATAAATAGGTACGCCAATGGTTACCACTTAATTTTCGAGTCCTGCACCACTGGGAACGAAAACTGCTGACTCTAGTGCGGCGGCCATCGCGCTGTTTACGACGAAGACCGGCACAAAGAGGACACGGTCCCCTTTTGCGAAGTCAGCATTTTTCGGACGAACGTTATTCGTCGACGAACGTTCGATTCTCCTCAGTCCTCTCCGGGGACCCGAGTGGGTCAGTCGAGTTTTCGTCAATCTTCCAAGTCCAGACTATTTAGACATAGTCTTTCCAAATCCAGATTGTTTAGACACAATCTTCCCAAATCCATACTGTTTAGACACAGTCCCTAATACCATTCAGTAATATCGTATTCTTATTCGTTTAATTCAAACATTACTTCGTTTATTCAATTAAACATTTTTATTGCGTTTCATATTTCGTACTTAGTACGTATTTCGATTTCGTTAATAATAAGCATCTTTACCTTTGTATTCTTTTACGTTTATAATATACTTTGTTTTACCAGAGTCAATCTAAATCCCAATTATTATTTCCTTGCTCCTAACTTCGTAGTTTGAAGTGACACGTTGTTAGTTAGAGATAGAGTTCTCACTGGAAAGTTCGCGAATAGTATTCCTTATTCAATTTCCTGTTACGTGTTCGCGTACGTGCGTGATAGTGATAGACTTGCTCGCATAGCAAGCTCCGCAGCATCCACGTCCGTTTTCTCGAATCAAAATATCGTCAACCACGCGGACGATATTCGCGAGATAAATTCACGGGATCGCACAGCGTCCACGCCCGTTTTCGCTAGTTAAAATATCGTCAATCACGCGGACGATATTCGTGAGTTAGATTCACGCTATCGTACAGCGTCCACGCCCGTTTCCTCAACGAGCGCATCCGTCTACAATACCGTAGCAGCCAGCTGTCAATCATTGGAGGTCGTTCCTGTCAAATATTGACGTGACAGAGTTTGGCGCAGTCGTCAATCCTTGAAGGTCGTTTCCAGCCATTTGGATCAACGCCTGTCAAGCAGAGCGGACCGTATTCAAGGCCATCAGCGCAACCGTAGCTGTTCATCCGTTGCGAATTCATGTCTCGTGTCAATCGACAAGCAAGCGAAGCGTAAAAGTAAGTGGAACATATTACCGCGTATGTTTCAGGGTCGCGTGCATCATTCATCTGTGTAAGACTGCATGCAGGTGTCGGCATCGGGTCCTAGTCTGTTGATAAAAAGACCAACACTTTTATTAAATGTCAGTCAGTGGAAGAGTAGAGTAGCCGGGCCGCGGTATTCTCTTCTCTTGCTCTTATAGCCCCGCCAGGACGTGACAAATTTGGCGCAGTCGGTAGGACACTCGTTGGTCACCGATGTTAGAGACACCGTCAACACTTTTGTAGGATACGTCATGTGTCCTACCTCTGCCAAAATTTGTTGTGACAAATTTGGCGCAGTCGGTAGGACAGTCGTTGGTCACCGATGTTAGAAGCACGGCATCGAGGAATAAAAATAGAATCAGTGTTAGCACGCGAACCCCTGCGCGTTCCATCATTGTTTGACAATTTAACGCAGTAGACTTAGAGTCCGTGAAAGCATAGTGTCAGTTAAAAGTGCGACGGGCAGTGAAGGAAATGCCCTTTCGCCCACGTTACATACTCAAATTATTTTTCGCGATGTTCGTACTCAGTACAAATTCATCGAGAGTTTTAGTGAACGTTAAAGTGCGACGGGCGGTTTAGAAAACGCCCCTTCGCCCACGTTATATAGTCGGATTATTTTTCGCGAATTTCATACTTAGAAATTTTCAAGCGACGCAATCATGGAAACGCGTAGCGAGGCTAGAAAGAAGGTTCCTCCTACGGAAGAGGAATTAATTGAATTCCAGAAAGATTTAGCTCGTAGAGAAGCAGCTCTCATTAATCAAACCGCCGCGTTGACTCAACTCAAATTGCAATACGAAACAGAAACGCGCGATCAGAGAGAAACGTACGAGGATATACGCCGCGAGATAGCAGAAATCCGATCGGCCAGAGATTCTCAATCAATTCCAGCTAGCCCAGTCGTTGCGCCCCGCGAACCCATAATGCACGATTCTTCGAATTTCACCGTTAAACAAGCGGTTGAACTTGTGCCTACCTTTGACGGCACCTCCATAACCGTGCTACAATTCGTTCGCGCGTGCAAGCGAGCCTTGGAAGCTGTTCCAGCCACAGCTGAGCGTACCCTCACTAGATTAGTATGCAATAAGCTTAGAGGACAGGCATACGCCGCGATTGAAGACGTAAATATTAACACAATCTCTGAATTGTGCAACCGCCTGAAAGATGTACTAGGCCCATATAAATTCATCGATCAGTATCGCGGAGAATTAGCTTCGATACACCAGGGACAGTCCGAGCACGTGTTGAATTATATTACGCGAGTAAAGGACCTTAGAACGGCGATCATAGATTCAGGCCGCGGGGTCCCCAATCTAGACGAGATTGATAAATTCACAATTGATTGTTTCATGCGTGGTCTTATCCCAGCGCTTCGAGCCGAGGTCAGGCTCTGCGCGTCACTCGAATTACAGAAAATATTCGACGAAGCAGTAACCGCGTACAAACAGTACGAGCTTGACCGTGTTCGTTATCGCGACGACGGACGCCGCGTTGCATTCTCCGACTCTCGTAATCGCACACCAGAGCGATCAAGCAACTCTTATTATGATAGGAATGCGCCTGAGCAGCGCAACAGATCTTCGGAAAGGAAAGATCAACGACCTTCCTTTTCACCTCGTGAATCCTGGCGAGACAGGAAACCCGATAACAGAGACGCGTATCGCTCTCCTCCTCCACGACGTCACGAACCGTCGCAATCAAATCAGCGCGAAACATATAAACGCGAAGATCGCGCTTCCCAGTCCCCAGGTCGCGATCGCTTTCCTACGGAGAGTCGGAAGTATTGTAAATATTGTAAGCGCACGGGACATGACATATACGAATGTCGCCGCCGCGAATATTACAGTAGAAATGAGTCGGGAAACGAATCAAGCCTCCCGACAAACGCGACCAAAGGACGGGAGGCATCCCAAGAGAATCGCCAAAAGGCAACACAGCTGGCCGTCATCAGCGACGACCAGCAGTAGATGAAATTCGAGTAGATAGGAGAGATAACCCGGACGGTCAGCAGAATGAACGACCATCCGCGAAATTAGTCTCGGCAATAAATCTCGCGCCGGACTCCCCTATCCCTCGAATAAAAGCAAAATCGTCACTCTTCTCAAAAGAGTGTGAGTTCCTCTTGGACACCGGGTCCGAGGTCAACTTAATCCGAGCGTCTGGTATCAAATCTGACGTTCATCTAAAAACTGACAGCGTCATACACGTCCATGGCGTGACAGAAGGAGAAATTGCGACCCTCGGTTATATCAATGCGGAGCTAGCAGATTCCATTAAAGTCACGCTACACGTTCTGCCTGACAGTTTTCCAATTAATATAGATGGTATCTTAGGCTCCCCCTTCTTCAGAGAGGGAGCAGAGATATCATTTGCGAAGGAATGCGTAGAGTATAAAAACCTACGTATTCCCTTTTCGAATCCTCGGGAATATTCCGTCGAAAGCCGTACCGCCGCCTGCATAGCCGTCAACGTAAAGGGCCCAAGCGAAGGGTATGTGCGAAAAGTAGATGTAAAACCCGATGTGTTCTTAGGTGATTGTTTAGTCACCAACCGTAACGGAAAGGCATACCTGCGATGCTTTAACGCATCGTCCGAAGTGGCGTCCTTCTCCCTGCCTACGTTGGAGGTGGAAGAGATCGAGGTTCCCTTTTCGAATATTCAAGCCGAAGTCAATTCGGACTTATTCAATGCTCGTGCGTGCCGCGCGCACGAGACGATCGTTAACGATCAACTCGCGTCTTCTATTAATTCCGGTAACCATCCCGACGATTCCGGTAGCCATCCCGATTCTTTAAATAATTCCGGTAACCATTCCGACGATTCCGGTAGCCATCCCGATTCTTTAAATAATTCCGGTAACCATCCCGACGATTCCGGTAGCCATCCCGATACTTTAAATAATTCCGGTAACCATCCCGACGATTCCGGTAGCCATCCCGATTCTTTAAACAATTCCGGTAACCATCCCGATCACTCATACTCGAAACCCTTTATGAAAGGCTTCGAATTCATACCCAAAAGGGTCCATTCCATTACCAAGTCCCGTAATGCTCGCGTTAATGAGCTTATGGAAACTATTCCCATGGATCACCTCGATCACGACGAGATAGACCATGTCAAATCTTTATTGGAGGAGAATAATGATCTCTTCCACCTTCAAGGGGATCGTCTGGGGAAAACTAACGCTGTAACACATAAAATCCCCACGACGGACGACATCCCCGTACATACCAAGCAATACCGGTATCCGCCGATTCACAAAGAGGAGATCGACAAACAAATGTGTGAACTCTTACAAAATGATATAGTCGCACCCTCTAGTTCACCATATAACTCCCCTTTGTGGATCGTACCGAAGAAAGCGGATGCCGAAGGAAATAAGAAATGGAGAATGGTAATTGACTATCGCGCTTTAAACGAGAAGTCAATAGCAGACGCTTATCCACTGCCCAGCATAAACGAGATCTTAGATCAGCTGGGTAGTGCCAAATATTTTAGCGTATTTGATCTGGCAAGCGGGTTTCACCAAATAGGCATGGAAAAGGAGGACGCCGCAAAAACCGCCTTCTCAACTCCGTTCGGACACTACCAGTATAATAGAATGCCGTTCGGATTGCGTAATGCGCCGGCTACGTTCCAGCGACTAATGGATACGATCCTAACCGGTCTCCAGGGTAACGAACTCTTCGTTTATCTTGACGATATAGTCATATACGCGCGTTCCCTAGAAGAACACAAAGCGAAATTTGATAAATTGGCTCGCCGATTGAGAGCCGCCAATTTGAAATTACAACCGTCTAAATGCGGGTTTTTGCACAGAGAGGTAGCTTACCTAGGACACCAGATTAGCGAGGATGGCGTACGGCCATGCCCTAAAAAAATTAACGCGGTCCAAAATTATCCTCGACCGAAAAACGCAAAGAACGTCCGCGAATTTTTAGGTCTAGCGGGCTATTACCGCAGATTCATAGATAGATTCGCTCATATTTCCAAACCCCTCACCCAACTCCTTACCAAGGACACGAAATTCGTGTGGGGGTCAAAGCAGGAGGAAGCCTTCGAGACTTTACGACAGGCATTGTGTACGGAGCCTGTCCTCCAGTACCCAGATTTTGGGAAACCATTCAACGTAACGTGCGACGCCTCAGGGTACGCGATCGGCGCTGTCCTAAGCCAAGGCGACGTGGGAAAGGATCGCCCTATCGCGTACGCGTCACGTATCCTTCACGGCGCTGAACTAAACTACTCCACAATAGAAAAGGAGTGTTTAGCCATAATATTCGCCGTCCAATATTTCCGCCCGTACATTTACGGCAGGAAATTCTTACTCATCACCGATCACAGACCGCTGGTGTGGATGACATCCGTAAAGGATCCCACATCCCGGCTCCTCCGGTGGAGATTAAAATTGGCAGAGTTCGAATACCAGGTTATCTACAAACCTGGCAGAGCCAACTCTAATGCGGATGCCCTATCCCGGAATCCGGTGGCATTGCCCATCTCATGGACCGATTCAGAGGAAACGACTCCGCCTAGGACGCCATTGTCAAGCCCGGGGACTCCTCTTTTCGACGCACGCCGCAGGAAGAAAGATAGAGACGATTCAATTCTCATGCCTCCACCGAAGTCAATGCCCCCAAAAAGGAGAAGATCATCGGCAGCCTCGTCACCGGGACCATCGATGGGTACGCCATCGCATTCTGATGACCCCCGCGCAGCATCCCCGCCTCTTATTTCAATCGCCGATCAAGGATTACTACGGGATCTGGGAGTCGAAGAAACTCTTTCCTTTTCTCCTATATTTCCGCCTTCCTTGACCGGACCAGATGTCTTCGATGAGCGAGAAGAGAGTATTCCCTCAGAAGAAGAAGAAGAAGAAGAAGAAGAAGAAGAAGAAGAAGAAGAAGAAAGCAATCCTACACCACGTAGAAGAAGAATAATTCATACAAGAGACCGATTAATAATGAGAAAGGACAACTTAGTTTGCTTCATAACGATGGACGGACGGCCCATCGATCTCGGGGCCGTAGATCTCTATAGACAAGGCAAACTGGCCAAATCCCAAGACTTACTCCTACATAGAGCTAGGGTAACAGATCACGGTAAATACAAGTTAATCCAGATACCGATTAAACAATCGCCGCTTCATGAGGTATCTGCAGACGACCTCAAAGAATGTCTTAGAACGTTGATCGACGTTGTCAACGAGCTCGCGTTGGAATCCTTTTCAATCTCTAAAACATTCCTCGACCATTTGTCAAGAGAATACGTGATCAATCTACTCACAGAAACATTCGAGGACACACCAGTCCAAATATTTCTCTGTTCGAACGAGGTCCAAATCCCCGCTGAGGACAGAAGGATGGAGATCATCACGGAGAACCATGTATCAGCGTATGCCGGCCATAAAGGCATAACCAAGACATACAAAAGGATAAGAGAAAAATACTGGTGGAACAGCCTCAAAAAGGACGTAACCAACTACGTTAACAATTGCCTGAGTTGCCAGCGTAACAAGTTAACAAGAGTAAAAACTCGCCTACCAATGAAGTTAACGGATACGCCCGGCAGGGCGTTTGATAAGGTCTCGCTAGACATCGTGGGACCATTACCCACTACCGAAGATGGCAACACGTATGTAATGACGATGCAAGACCTTCTTACAAAGTACTCCGTCGCAGTGCCGCTCAAATCTACCGACTCCGTCAGTACAGCAAACGCCTTCATCGACCACCTGATATGTCGCTTTGGAACGCCTAAGGCAATATTAACGGATCAAGGGACTAACTTCACAAGCTCCCTTATGAAGGCTATCGCAAAAAGATTCAGGATTACACGCCTCCAAACCACTGCTTTCCACCCACAAAGCAACGGATCCATTGAGAGATCGCATCATGTACTGACGGAATATTTGAAGCAGTACGTCAACAAAAATAACTGGGATAAATGGATAAACTTGGCAATGTTTAGCTACAATACCAGCGTACACGAGGGAACAGACTTCACCCCACACGAGTTGGTATTCGGTTCCCTGGCCCGTGTTCCTTCCTCTGATTCCCATCTCTACGCAGTAGAGAACGAGTCCTACGCAGGTTACCTCTTTGACCTACAAAGAAAGATAAGCGAGACACAATCCCGCGCGCGCGATAATTTAGTAGCGGCAAAGCAGAAATCAAAGACTTATTATGATAGGAAGATTAACCCCGTGCAGTTCACGGTAGGCGAACAGGTATACTTGTTAAAAGAACCTCGTAAAGGAAAATTCGACGCGCAATATACTGGACCGCATGAGATAATAGAAATGCTTGATACGAACAATGTCAAATTACGAATAGGAAACCATTTCAAAATTGTCCATGCAAATAAGATTAAACGTCTTCCAGGTAGCCCGAGACAGGACACGCGTCAGCGAAATATTGTAACTGCAAACTTAATCTCTGATCCTTCTAAGAAAGACGATAGCGAGCCAAGGGTCCAACCAGAGGAGTCAGCTTACGAGACTCTTCACTCCTCATCCGATCAAGCTCCGAGTCACATTGCGGATCCCATAGCTATCCACGACAGAAAGATGTGCGGACCGATGGGAGGAAGACGGCCGACCGTGCTGAAAGCTCACCGATACATGAGACGATACAACAACACTATCTGTTACAATGGGATAGTTCGAGTGGCTTGCAACGGCAAGTTGCTGTGCCGCAACTGCAGCCAATACACCCGAATTGTTAGAGTGGAACGATGGGAGCATCAGCGGATGTATAACATCCCAAATAGATGCGAGTATTGTGGAATAAGGCTATGCACCGAAACACCAGTATTGGAGTGCATCCCTTGCGGACAGATTCTATCGGCAAGATGGATCGCACAACGGGACGACCCTGACTGGATATCCGATAGTTCCAGCGATGACACCGATTCAGACAATGGTGACATTTAAGCAGAAGCTAGTGATAGTGCCAGTGTCGGAGAATTCCGAACCCGTCCTCCCTTGACGAAACGAACGTTAATTTGCGATTCCCTTGACCCAGCGTTGCGAGACAGGGATGACATTTCAGTGCATCCTGTCTACCGCCACCCAGAGGCAGAGATTCCACTGCGTGAAATCTCTTCTCTAAGGGGGGAGGTGTGACGTCGGTCGCACCTCCGACGTTAGCTTTAAGACTACATGTAAAATTAGATACATAAGAGCGAGCGTTCCCCTTTAAAGATTCCAAACCTCCTAAAAATCCTTCATAACAATGAATCCTTAACACCACGTACATTTGATTGAAATCCATCAACATAACCTAAAATCCAAAATCTGTCAAAATCCTAAAATAGCCAAAAATGGCCCAAACTCGAAGATTGAAATATCATTGGACTCGTGAGCGAAAATCATGAAACTAACCTAAAAATTTGTAGGTTATGTTCTCAATTCGCGTTTGTTTAGACTTTACCAAAATTTCGATTTTTGGTAATTTTCAAAAGTACTTAGAATATTTTCAAACATATGATCGGTCGACAAATGATGTCAACTAATCATATGACATATAAAATTTACATCGAAACGCCTTGCAAGAGCAAGCGCTCGAAAATATTCTAAGTCCCAATTTATTTAAATAAATAAATAGGTACGCCAATGGTTACCACTTAATTTTCGAGTCCTGCACCACTGGGAACGAAAACTGCTGACTCTAGTGCGGCGGCCATCGCGCTGTTTACGACGAAGACCGGCACAAAGAGGACACGGTCCCCTTTTGCGAAGTCAGCATTTTTCGGACGAACGTTATTCGTCGACGAACGTTCGATTCTCCTCAGTCCTCTCCGGGGACCCGAGTGGGTCAGTCGAGTTTTCGTCAATCTTCCAAGTCCAGACTATTTAGACATAGTCTTTCCAAATCCAGATTGTTTAGACACAATCTTCCCAAATCCATACTGTTTAGACACAGTCCCTAATACCATTCAGTAATATCGTATTCTTATTCGTTTAATTCAAACATTACTTCGTTTATTCAATTAAACATTTTTATTGCGTTTCATATTTCGTACTTAGTACGTATTTCGATTTCGTTAATAATAAGCATCTTTACCTTTGTATTCTTTTACGTTTATAATATACTTTGTTTTACCAGAGTCAATCTAAATCCCAATTATTATTTCCTTGCTCCTAACTTCGTAGTTTGAAGTGACACGTTGTTAGTTAGAGATAGAGTTCTCACTGGAAAGTTCGCGAATAGTATTCCTTATTCAATTTCCTGTTACGTGTTCGCGTACGTGCGTGATAGTGATAGACTTGCTCGCATAGCAAGCTCCGCAGCATCCACGTCCGTTTTCTCGAATCAAAATATCGTCAACCACGCGGACGATATTCGCGAGATAAATTCACGGGATCGCACAGCGTCCACGCCCGTTTTCGCTAGTTAAAATATCGTCAATCACGCGGACGATATTCGTGAGTTAGATTCACGCTATCGTACAGCGTCCACGCCCGTTTCCTCAACGAGCGCATCCGTCTACAATACCGTAGCAGCCAGCTGTCAATCATTGGAGGTCGTTCCTGTCAAATATTGACGTGACAGAGTTTGGCGCAGTCGTCAATCCTTGAAGGTCGTTTCCAGCCATTTGGATCAACGCCTGTCAAGCAGAGCGGACCGTATTCAAGGCCATCAGCGCAACCGTAGCTGTTCATCCGTTGCGAATTCATGTCTCGTGTCAATCGACAAGCAAGCGAAGCGTAAAAGTAAGTGGAACATATTACCGCGTATGTTTCAGGGTCGCGTGCATCATTCATCTGTGTAAGACTGCATGCAGGTGTCGGCATCGGGTCCTAGTCTGTTGATAAAAAGACCAACACTTTTATTAAATGTCAGTCAGTGGAAGAGTAGAGTAGCCGGGCCGCGGTATTCTCTTCTCTTGCTCTTATAGCCCCGCCAGGACGTGACAACGTACTTCTTTGTGATCGTAAGTAATCCGTCTCCCTCGTCCTCTGAAGGTAGTGTTGGTGAAGGTGGAGGTGTAGATGGGAGGCTCCGCTCCTTGTCCTCCTCCAGTATCATCTGTCGCAATGTTTCCGGGATTAATTGCATTGCGATGGCCAGTTCGAGTGTGCATTCTGTGCACGCCAGTGGAGGTTTCTGAGCACAGATTTTCCTCTTGCAGGTGTCGCACTCGTTCTTCAGGCTTGTCTGTATAGAGTGTATATGGAACACTTCTACATTCTTCAAGCTGTGGCCGCAGTCTTCGCAAAACTCCCTGCCCTCGCTGTTTGCAATAATTTTCCCTTTGAAACAGTAATAGCCCTGGATACTGGATACGTAATCCCAGAGTTTTTGCAGGACCTTCCTGTGTCGGTATGCTAGAGCTGTTTCTGCGTTGGTTTCGGTTTCCCCCTCGGAGTCGCTTTCCGAATCGTCCAAGTCCTTCATCCCGGCTTCGTATTGGATCTCCCTCAGGTAAACCAATATCGTAGCTAAGTCCTCGCTGCATTCGAGGCATTCTGGGATTGGCTGCTCCTTGCATAGCTTTTGTTCGCAGACATGGCACTTGTTGTCCATGTCGATCAACATCTCGTGAACGTCCTCGGGCGTCACGCTGTCCTGCATTAGGCTGCACTCCTTGCAAAATTGCTGCTTCTGCTCGTTTCGATATATTTCCCCTACGTAGCAGCGATAGTCGTCGAAGGCTTCCAGGTACTCGGCGCGCTTGTCGGCCAGTGTTCTGGGTGTTCCCTGACTCATCGTTGTGGTGAACTGGTTGACCGTTGGGGGGTGTTGACTGCGTGAGGTCCTTGAGCGCACTGAGCGTGGGACCCGTGTGTCGGTTCCTCCTGCGTCCAGTGGTAGGAGAGGGAGAGGGGGTAAACACGGCTGTGTTTATGTTTGGCGGCTCGAGCGGTTTCGCTTTCCCTCGGGCTGCGCTCGTTGTTATGATCGAGAAGGCGGTTGCCTTCTTCGCACGCTTGAGTTTGTTTACGTGGACTATACGAGTCCCTTTCTTAAACGTTATTTCTACGTTATTGTCGCTTAACATTTTTACTACTTTGTACGGTCCCGTGTATTCGGCGTCGAACTTATTCTTACGCGGTTCCTTTAGTAAAAATACGTCGTCTCCGACGGTAAAGCTTTGCTCGTTGACCTTTCGGTCGTAGTATTTTTTTGATCGTAACTTCGCATTTTCTAAATTCTCTCGGGCCCTGCCCAGCGTTCCTTCAATTTTCGTCTGCAGATCTTCTAAGTACCCGTTATATGACTCATTCGTTAGATCGTTCATTACCGTGTTAGCTGAAGGCGTGCGCGCCGTGGTGCCGAACACGAGTTCATGCGGCGTGAAAAGCGTGCCCTCGTGTACGCTGGTGTTGTATGAAAACATTGCTAGCGGTAACCATTCATCCCAATTATCGCGCTCGGTATACTGTTTTAGATATTCCGTCAGCACGTGATGGGATCGTTCTATCGAGCCATTCGACTGAGGTCTAAATGCGGTCGTTTTGAATCGTGTAATTTTGAATTTCTTCGCTATGTTCTTCATGAGCGAGCTCAAGAAGTTGGTCCCCTGGTCTGTAAGAATCGCTTTAGGAGCCCCGAAACGACAAATAAAGTGCTCTGTGAATGCTTGCGCGGTATCTATCGCCGTCGCGGATTTCAGCGGGATAGCGAGTGAATATTTCGTCAAGAGGTCCTGGATCGTTAATACGTAGTTAAAGCCGTTAGGGGATTGCGGAAGCGGGCCTACTATGTCCATAGAGATCTTGTCGAAAGATTTGCCAGGTGTATCGGTAATCACCATCGGCTGTCGCGTCTTAACTCTGACCAATTTTAGCCTTTCGCACGACCGACAAGAATTGACGAAATTCTGAACGTCTTTCTTGAGAGAAGACCAGAAATACTTTTCCCGTATCCTGCGATACGTCTTAGTGATGCTGTTACGTCGTCCGATGTACGACGTTGGCCTTGTACACACACTATGTATACAAGGTCTGATCTGCATAAGATCCACACACCGTCCCCTAGACATAAGAGCATAATATTAAGATCTCATTATTGTATTGTTCTAATCCTTATCTCCGTCTCTACCCATCACCATAACTTCTCCTTGATCAACACCTTACCTCAGTTTCAACCCATCACCACGACACATAATGCAATAAAGTATTGCATCACTCTGGAAGCATCTAGAAGCTTCTAGAAACGTCGAGAAGTCCAAAGACTGCTGCATCAGCAGTCCCACGCTCGTAGAGGGCAATAGGACAGCCACGAGACTGCAGCGTCAGCAGAAATGCACGTGCAGTCCCCGGGAGCAAAGACGCTGCTGCGTCAGCGGTTCTCCCACTCCGACGACTGAAGAACAAAGAGACTGCAGCGTCAGCTACCCCCACTCCGAACGAAGGAGGCAAGGCAGAGCGGACGCTTGCATCAGTCCGCCTTCAGCCAGCGACTCGCACAGACGTGCCTACCTGGCCTCAGCCGCCAGTCCGGCTTCTTCCGACTTCAAGAGCAGACGTGTTCAGTCTAGCTCCGCGAAAGTGAAGTGTGTCGATCCTTCACTCCTAATTCCAATTCCAATTCCAACTCTAACTCAACTCAACTCAAGTCCTAATTCTCATACATTAATCCTACAACATATTACTATATCCATTATTCATTAATCCAATTACTACTCCAATTATAATACTACTTACATATTGTATACCAGTGTACTTACCAGTTCTTATTTAATATATATCGTTGTTATACCAGTGCTTCGATCTTGTTATTCTTGTGTTAGTTCAACACCATCTTCCAATTCAGTTCTTGCATCGAATATATTAAACTCGTGACATATCCGGACTTGGTCTAAAGTGCGCAGTGGAAACGCTGAGCCGCCAATAAGGAATTTGAAGCGAGTCATAGAGAAGTTCTCGTGCCACGTCTAGAATTGGTCTAAAGTGCGCAGTGGAAACGCTGAGCCGCCACTATAGACGTGAAGCGAGTTAACTACCAAAAGGGTTAATAACAAGTGGAAGTTCATTTTCATTATATTATTAATATTCCATCATTACTATTCCTTACCCATGCGACGCCCACGTCGAGCGGGACGCAAGTATCAACTTGCTAAATCGAGACGCGCGTTGAGAAATAAAGCGGTGCTCGATCAAATCATTGCCACTACCGAGTGGACCGAACTTCTGGGAACCACCGAGCACATTCCGTGTGACGCGTCCGATTACGTTTCTGTATACGGTTGCCCTTGCAACCTTCCTAAAGAGGTCAACCACGCGGACCTCTCGCGAGCTCCGACGCCAGTTCTGCATCCGGTCGATCGTCCTGAGGTAATCGACATAGCCGACGACGACAGCCAAGACACGATCATCGTTCCCAGGGTCCGTTGCCGAATCGTCAGTGACGTCCCTCTGCCAACTCATCAACGTGTCGTCTTGCGGCCAGCATCCAAGGCCACTAATGTCGTCCCGAACCGAGCAGCAGCAACTCTGCCAGATCTTCCCCACCTCGAGGACATCTGTATAGAAGATCCGATGTACGACACCTACTGTCAGTACCGCCAGTTCCTGCTGCAACAATATTATTAGGCGTTAATACAGCATTGCGGTGAGTCGTATAATATCTTGTATAATTGCTGAATCCTGTAAACTCACCGTTTTCGTTGCATCATCTCGCGCGTGATTCTTGTCGGACACTTCTTGTAACCGCGTCGGACGTTCTCTTCTTGACTGCATCCATAGCAATATCGGTTGTCCTAGTGCATATGACAGCCCGCGGCTGTCTCGGCACGAAAGACCACTCCTCATTTTAATCTTCATATCTCAACCGTCCGTCTGTCACTGTTCTCTTTTCTCTCTCCTGGTACCTGTAACAAAAACACAGTGACGGACGTGACAAATTTGGCGCAGTCGGTAGGACATCGAAGTGGTCGCCGATATTTGCATTAATAAGCCCCGACGCGTGTCAGTGCGAAGTTCACATTTCTTAAATCCCATTCATATCTTTCAAAATGTCTCGCCCAATCACGCGATCTCAAAAGGATCTCCGAGCAGATCCTAACGCAGACCTTCCTCCAATGACCGAGGAAGAGTTACTCCTTTATGCGCAAGACCTCGCCCGTAGAGAGCAATATCTCAAAGAAGAAACTGATTTTATTGCCAAATTGCGTCTCAAATATGAAGAAGACGCACAAAACCAAAAGAATATGCTCGACGAAATACGAAAAGAGCTTCATAACATCCAAATCACGAGTCAAAGCCTACGTCAACAATCGCCTACACCAGACCCTAGTAACGTCTCTAATATGCGGGAACCTTCACCGCCAGAGCCACGCGAAATCCCACAGTATGAACCTACTGGTAATTTCGCTCTAAAACAAGCCGCCGAGCTTGTCCCTAGATTCGACGGAACTTCGTCTTCCGTCCTACAATTCATACGTGCATGCAAACGCGCGCGTGACACCGTACCGGCCACTGCAGAGCGTGCCCTCACAAAATTGCTCTGCAATAAACTCCACGATCGTGCTTATGCCGCTATAGAAGGCCAGCACATATTCACAATTTCTGCACTATGCGAGAAATTACGAACAGTACTGGGCCCATACAAATTCGTGGACCAGTACCGTGGCGATCTCGCGAGTGTACTCCAAGCTCCAAACGAGCACATCTTAGACTTCATCAATCGCGTTAAAGACCTTCGAACCGCGATTCAAGATGCCACAGATATTGGCCTTGATTACGAAGAACTAGATCGCTTCGTAGTAGATTGTTTTCTACGAGGTCTCCTTCCCCAGCTGCGTGCCGAAGTGCTTCATTGCCCTTCGCGAAATCCTGCCACTGTTTTCGAAGCAGCCATCTCTGCTTACAGGCAGTATGAGTCAGACCAGACTCGTCGACGAGAACTGATCCGCGAAGAAAAACGAGTCAGCTTCTCTGATAACCGGCCGTATCGCCAGCGTTCCACGTACGAGTCCCCTCGTGACATTCCAGAGCGAACTCAAGAACGCCGCGATAACAGACCGGACTCGTCTCAGCAGTCCTCGAGAAACTCAAACCGGGACTCTTATCGCTCCCCGACGCCGCAACGGCGATGGGAAAACAATCCTCGCGACCAAAACACATACCGCGATGGTCGCACAGATCGCCCCTCAAGCCCTAACAAATTTTGCAACTACTGCAAAGTCCCCGGGCACGATATTCACGAGTGCCGTAAGCGCGCTTTCAATAATAATAGGAGGTCGGGAAACGAGTCCGGCCTCCCGACCGAAGCCAACCCAAGGCGGGAGGCCGCATCTTCAACCCAAACTACAGCCCGCACCCAAACAGCTATCCGGACGAACGACCAGTCCGACGATTCGTCTCAGCAGTAAATCTTGCTGCAGACTCACCAATCCCGCGCGTAAAAATCTCCGCCCCTCAATTACAAAAGAAGTGTGAATTTTTGTTGGACACGGGTTCGGAGATCAATTTAATTCGTGCGTCAAGTCTAGAACCAAATCTACCTATAGATCATACGAACACTATAGAAGTCCAAGGAATAACCGAGGGATCCATTCCAACTCTCGGTCAAATTAAAATACACTTACAGGGTCAAAACCCTATTGAATTTCATGTCTTGGAAGAAAACTTCCCAATTAACATCGACGGAATCCTCGGTTCTCCCTTCTTCAGAACAGGAGCCGAGATCTCCTTTGCGAATGAATACATTATGATAGGAAACATTCGGGTTCCCTTCTCGAACCCTTGCGCGCCCACGGCTGAGCCTCGCGATAAATTGGCAGCAGAGGTTATTTCAATGCCTTCGTCTATGACCAACGATCTCGTTAAAACTCCAGCCGCCAAGCGTGAGGAACATTCGGCAAGGAACGTTCGAGTGTCTTCCTCAAATCCTCGTGCACCCGCGGTCAGACCTTGCAGAGCTCCGGTGACGGAGGTTATTTCAATGCCTCCTCGGGATTCGATCGAGTACTCCCTAGAGAAAAACGCCGTGAAAAGCCGGCCGGAATCGAAGGAGACTCGAGAGATATCGGAGTACACTGCGAGAAGTCGGATCGTGGAGCGTGAGGATCGAGTCCGAACAAAGACTCTTCCGAAATCCGAAGAAGTCGTCCTCGAACCTCGTACCGTTGCGTGCATAGCGGTCGACGTCGAAGGACCTAAACAGGGATATATCCGCCGTGTCAATGTAGCGCCGGATGTATTCCTGGGTGACTGCGTCGTCACCAATCGTAAAGGCAAAGCGAGCCTCCGGTGTTTTAACACCTCGTCGGAAAGAGTTTCATTTCGATTGCCCCCATTGGAGATGGAAGAAATCGAGTCGTACTCTTCCGACCTTTCTAATTCCGGGTATCATCCCGACGTATTCGGTAACCATCCCGACCTTTCTAATTCCGGGAACCATCCCGACGTATTCGGTAACCATCCCGACCTTTCCAATTCCGGGTACCATCCCGACGTATTCGGTAACCATCCCGACCTTTCCAATTCCGGGAACCATCCCGACGCATTCGGTAACCATCCCGACATTACTAACTCCGGTAACCAGCCCGATTCTTATACTAACTCCGGTAACCAGCCCGATCATTATACTAACTCCGGTAACCAGCCCGATTCTCATACTAACTCCGGTAACCAGCCCGATTCTTATACTAATTCCGGTAACCAGCCCGATCCTTATTCTAACTCCGGTAACCAGCCCGATCAATTCCAAGACCAACTCCATTCCTACGACAATCAAAGATCTTCAAGACCCATATGTAAGCAGGTCTGTTCTATATTGCACAATAAATCCAGCGACAGTTCTAAACCAGAGAAGGATATCAAAGCCTCCAAAGTAAAAGAACTTCATAACTTGCTTCAAAATCATATCTTTGATGATCCACAGAAACTCGATTCCTTTCAACTTCCATCTGCACGTTGCCATGCGAAGCGAAACGAATACGATAAAATTAATCTCTGCGCTACAGCGAAATACGCGTCAGCAAGAAAGAAATATAAATCCGAGTACCCTCGCGATAACGGATATTCCTATGAGAATAAGCGAGCGAAATTCGAAGCCCAGCATCGGCAAAATCTCCTTCGACCACCGGAAGATATAGAACAGGTATTCCTACTCAAAGAACCCTGCAAGGGCAAATTCGATGCGCAATATACGGGTCCTCACGAAATTTGCGACATCCTAGACTCAAACAATGTAAAAATTAAAGTAGGGAACCATTTTAAGATTGTACATGCAAACAAACTCAAGCGTGCGCCGAATAATCCAACGCAAACCCCGCGTCAGCGAAACGTGACACTCATCTGGACGCAGATAAGAAAAGACAAAAGTGAAAGTGTTAGTGAACAAAGTGATTCCCCACCCACCCTAAACCCCGAGAAAAGACAGTCGAAAAATGAACATTGCGAATACGACTTGTCGGACATTACAAAGCCAGCCCCAGCCCCACGTGCTGACACCGACAACATTTCAGTGCGACCAGTGTTTCGTACAAATATAAGAAATACTCGCCGAGAACTGTGCTCCCTGCGCGGAGTACCCCCGGACGATGCGTCGCATGAATGAATGTGAAAGCGAGTGTTGAGCGAGAAATTTCTCCCATGTAAGAAATTTCTTTTCCGCGTTGGGAGGTGTTACGTCGTCCGATGTACGACGTTGGCCTTGTACACACACTATGTATACAAGGTCTGATCTGCATAAGATCCACACACCGTCCCCTAGACATAAGAGCATAATATTAAGATCTCATTATTGTATTGTTCTAATCCTTATCTCCGTCTCTACCCATCACCATAACTTCTCCTTGATCAACACCTTACCTCAGTTTCAACCCATCACCACGACACATAATGCAATAAAGTATTGCATCACTCTGGAAGCATCTAGAAGCTTCTAGAAACGTCGAGAAGTCCAAAGACTGCTGCATCAGCAGTCCCACGCTCGTAGAGGGCAATAGGACAGCCACGAGACTGCAGCGTCAGCAGAAATGCACGTGCAGTCCCCGGGAGCAAAGACGCTGCTGCGTCAGCGGTTCTCCCACTCCGACGACTGAAGAACAAAGAGACTGCAGCGTCAGCTACCCCCACTCCGAACGAAGGAGGCAAGGCAGAGCGGACGCTTGCATCAGTCCGCCTTCAGCCAGCGACTCGCACAGACGTGCCTACCTGGCCTCAGCCGCCAGTCCGGCTTCTTCCGACTTCAAGAGCAGACGTGTTCAGTCTAGCTCCGCGAAAGTGAAGTGTGTCGATCCTTCACTCCTAATTCCAATTCCAATTCCAACTCTAACTCAACTCAACTCAAGTCCTAATTCTCATACATTAATCCTACAACATATTACTATATCCATTATTCATTAATCCAATTACTACTCCAATTATAATACTACTTACATATTGTATACCAGTGTACTTACCAGTTCTTATTTAATATATATCGTTGTTATACCAGTGCTTCGATCTTGTTATTCTTGTGTTAGTTCAACACCATCTTCCAATTCAGTTCTTGCATCGAATATATTAAACTCGTGACATATCCGGACTTGGTCTAAAGTGCGCAGTGGAAACGCTGAGCCGCCAATAAGGAATTTGAAGCGAGTCATAGAGAAGTTCTCGTGCCACGTCTAGAATTGGTCTAAAGTGCGCAGTGGAAACGCTGAGCCGCCACTATAGACGTGAAGCGAGTTAACTACCAAAAGGGTTAATAACAAGTGGAAGTTCATTTTCATTATATTATTAATATTCCATCATTACTATTCCTTACCCATGCGACGCCCACGTCGAGCGGGACGCAAGTATCAACTTGCTAAATCGAGACGCGCGTTGAGAAATAAAGCGGTGCTCGATCAAATCATTGCCACTACCGAGTGGACCGAACTTCTGGGAACCACCGAGCACATTCCGTGTGACGCGTCCGATTACGTTTCTGTATACGGTTGCCCTTGCAACCTTCCTAAAGAGGTCAACCACGCGGACCTCTCGCGAGCTCCGACGCCAGTTCTGCATCCGGTCGATCGTCCTGAGGTAATCGACATAGCCGACGACGACAGCCAAGACACGATCATCGTTCCCAGGGTCCGTTGCCGAATCGTCAGTGACGTCCCTCTGCCAACTCATCAACGTGTCGTCTTGCGGCCAGCATCCAAGGCCACTAATGTCGTCCCGAACCGAGCAGCAGCAACTCTGCCAGATCTTCCCCACCTCGAGGACATCTGTATAGAAGATCCGATGTACGACACCTACTGTCAGTACCGCCAGTTCCTGCTGCAACAATATTATTAGGCGTTAATACAGCATTGCGGTGAGTCGTATAATATCTTGTATAATTGCTGAATCCTGTAAACTCACCGTTTTCGTTGCATCATCTCGCGCGTGATTCTTGTCGGACACTTCTTGTAACCGCGTCGGACGTTCTCTTCTTGACTGCATCCATAGCAATATCGGTTGTCCTAGTGCATATGACAGCCCGCGGCTGTCTCGGCACGAAAGACCACTCCTCATTTTAATCTTCATATCTCAACCGTCCGTCTGTCACTGTTCTCTTTTCTCTCTCCTGGTACCTGTAACAAAAACACAGTGACGGACGTGACAATGCCTTTATGGCCAGCAAAGGCAGAGCAATGATTTTCGATCATTATGTCCGTGCGCTGCTCTGGAGGAGGAATAATGATTTCGTTTGAACATATGAAAATCTGAGTCTGTGTCTGAGAGAAAAGTTTTAGTATCGTTTTCTGTATATCTGGCCATGCCGTATCGTCAATGAACGTCTTAGATACGCTAAACGAGGTGAGCTGAAGCTCTAAAACGACGTCGAGGAGGGATCTGAAGGATTCCAATAAATCCTCGTACGGAGCCGTTGTTACGTCGTCCGATGTACGACGTTGGCCTTGTACATACACTATGTATTCAAGGTCTGATCTGCATAAGATCCACACACCGTCCCCTAGACATAAGAGCATAGTATTAAGATCTCATTATTCTATTGTTCTAATCCTTATCTCCGTCTCTACCCATCACCATAACTTCACCTTGATCAACACCTTACCTCAGTTTCAACCCATCACCACGACACATAATGCAATAAAGTATTGCATCACTCTGGAAGCATCTAGAAGCTTCTAGAAACGTCGAGAAGTCCAAAGACTGCTGCATCAGCAGTCCCACGCTCGTAGAGGGCAATAGGACAGCCACGAGACTGCAGCGTCAGCAGAAATGCACGTGCAGTCCCCGGGAGCGAAGACGCTGCTGCGTCAGCGGTTCTCCCACTCCGACAACTGAAGAACAAAGAGACTGCAGCGTCAGCTATCCCCACTCCGAACGAAGGAGGCAAGGCAGAGCGGACGCTTGCATCAGTCCGCCTTCAGCCAGCGACTCGCACAGACGTGCCTACCTGGCCTCAGCCGCCAGTCCGGCTTCTTCCGACTTCAAGAGCAGACGTGTTCAGTCTAGCTCCGCGAAAGTGAAGTGTGTCGATCCTTCACTCCTAATTCCAATTCCAATTCCAACTCTAACTCAACTCAACTCAAGTCCTAATTCTCATACATTAATCCTACAACATATTACTATATCCATTATTCATTAATCCAATTACTACTCCAATTATAATACTACTTACATATTGTATACCAGTGTACTTACCAGTTCTTATTTAATATATCGTTGTTATACCAGTGCTTCGATCTTGTTATTCTTGTGTTAGTTCAACACCATCTTCCAATTCAGTTCTTGCATCGAATATATTAAACTCGTGACATATCCGGACTTGGTCTAAAGTGCGCAGTGGAAACGCTGAGCCGCCAATAAGGAATTTGAAGCGAGTCATAGAGAAGTTCTCGTGCCACGTCTAGAATTGGTCTAAAGTGCGCAGTGGAAACGCTGAGCCGCCACTATAGACGTGAAGCGAGTTAACTACCAAAAAGGTTAATAACAAGTGGAAGTTCATTTCATTATATATTATTAATATTCCATCATTACTATTCCTTACCCATGCGACGCCCACGTCGAGCGGGACGCAAGTATCAACTTGCTAAATTGAGACGCGCGTTGAGAAATAAAGCGGTGCTCGATCAAATCATTGCCACTACCGAGTGGACAGAACTTCTGGGAACCACCGAGCACATTCCGTGTGACGCGTCCGATTACGTTTCTGTATACGGTTGCCCTTGCAACCCTCCTAAAGAGGTCAACCACGCGGACCTCTCGCGAGCTCCGACGCCAGTTCTACATCCGGTCGATTGTCCAGAGGTGATCGACATAGCCGACGACAACGACAGCCGAGACACGATCATCGTTCCCAGGGTCCGTTGCCGAATCATCCGTGACGTTCCTCTGCCAGCTCATCAACGTGTCGTCTTGCGGCCAGCATCCAAGGCCACTAATGTCGTCCCGAACCGAGCAGCAGCAACTCTGCCAGATCTTCCCCACCTCGAGGACATCTGTATAGAAGATCCGATGTACGACACCTACTGTCAGTACCGCCAGTTCCTGCTGCAACAATATTATTAGGCGTTAATACAGCATTGCGGTGAGTCGTATAATATCTTGTATAATTGCTGAATCCTGTAAACTCACCGTTTTCGTTGCATCATCTCGCGCGTGATTCTTGTCGGACACTTCTTGTAACCGCGTCGGACGTTCTCTTCTTGACTGCATCCATAGCAATATCGGTTGTCCTAGTGCATATGACAGCCCGCGGCTGTCTCGGCACGAAAGACCACTCCTCATTTTAATCTTCATATCTCAACCGTCCGTCTGTCACTGTTCTCTTTTCTCTCTCCTGGTACCTGTAACAAAAACACAGTGACGGACGTGACAAATTTGGCGCAGTCGGTAGGACAACGAAGTGGTCGCCGATATTTGCATTAATAAGCCCCGACGCGTGTCAGTGCGAAATTCACATTTCTAAATCCCATTCATATCTTTCAAAATGTCTCGCCCAATCACGCGATCTCAAAGGGATCTCCAAGCAGATCCTAACGCAGACCTTCCCCCAATGACCGAGGAAGAGTTACTCCTTTATGCGCAAGACCTCGCCCGTAGAGAGCAATATCTCAAAGAAGAAACTGATTTTATTGCCAAATTGCGTCTCAAATATGAAGAAGACGCACAAAACCAAAAGAATATGCTCGACGAAATACGAAAAGAGCTTCATAACATCCAAATCACGAGTCAAACCCTACGTCAACAAACGCCTACACCAGGCCCTAGTAACGTCTCTAATATGCGGGAACCTTCACCGCCAGAGCCACGCGAAATCCCACAGTATGAACCTACTGGCAATTTCGCTCTAAAACAAGCCGCCGAGCTTGTCCCTAGATTCGACGGAACTTCGTCTTCCGTCCTACAATTCATACGTGCATGCAAACGCGCGCGTGACACCGTACCGGCCACTGCAGAGCGTGCCCTCACAAAATTGCTCTGCAATAAACTCCACGATCGTGCTTATGCCGCTATAGAAGGCCAGCACATATTCACAATTTCTGCACTATGCGAGAAATTACGAACAGTACTGGGCCCATACAAATTCGTTGACCAGTACCGTGGCGATCTCGCAAGTGTACTCCAAGCTCCAAACGAGCACATCCTAGACTTCATCAATCGCGTTAAAGACCTTCGAACCGCGATTCAAGATGCCACAGATATTGGCCTAGATTACGAAGAACTAGATCGCTTCATAGTAGATTGTTTTCTACGAGGTCTCCTTCCCCAGCTGCGTGCCGAAGTGCTTCATTGCCCTTCGCGAAATCCTGCCACTGTTTTCGAAGCAGCCATCTCTGCTTACAGGCAGTATGAGTCAGACCAGACTCGTCGACGAGAACTGATCCGCGAAGAAAAACGAGTCAGCTTCTCTGATAACCGGCCGTATCGCCCGCGTTCCACGTACGAGTCCGCTCGTGACATTCCAGAGCGAACTCAAGAACGCCGCGATAACAGACCGGACTCGTCTCAGCAGTCCTCGAGAAACTTAAACCGGGACTCTTATCGCTCCCCGACGCCGCAACGGCGATGGGAAAATAATCCTCGCGACCAAAACACATACCGCGATGGTCGCACAGATCGCCCCTCAAGCCCTAACAAATTTTGCAACTACTGCAAAGTCCCCGGGCACGATATTCACGAGTGCCGTAAGCGCGCTTTTAATAATAATAGGAGGTCGGGAAACGAGTCCGGCCTCCCGACCGAAGCCAACCCAAGGCGGGAGGCCGCATCTTCAACTCAAACTACAGCCCGCACCCAAACAGCTATCCGGACGAACGACCAGTCCGACGATTCGTCTCAGCAGTAAATCTTGCTGCAGACTCACCAATTCCGCGCGTAAAAATCTCCGCCCCTCAATTACAAAAGAAGTGTGAATTTTTGTTAGACACGGGTTCGGAGATCAATCTAATTCGTGCGTCAAGTCTAGAACCAAATCTACCTATAGATCATACGAACACTATAGAAGTCCAAGGAATAACCGAGGGATCCATTCCAACTCTCGGTCAAATTAAAATACACTTACAGGGTCAAAACCCTATTGAATTTCATGTCTTGGAAGAAAACTTCCCAATTAACATCGACGGAATCCTCGGTTCTCCCTTCTTCAGAACAGGAGCCGAGATCTCCTTTGCGAATGAATACATTATGATAGGAAACATTCGGGTTCCCTTCTCGAACCCTTGCGCGCCCACGGCTGAGCCTCGCGATAAATTGGCAGCAGAGGTTATTTCAATGCCTTCGTCTATGACCAACGATCTCGTTAAAACTCCAGCCGCCAAGCGTGAGGAACATTCGGCAAGGAACGTTCGAGTGTCTTCCTCAAATCCTCGTGCACCCGCGGTCAGACCTTGCAGAGCTCCGGTGACGGAGGTTATTTCAATGCCTCCTCGGGATTCGATCGAGTACTCCCTAGAGAAAAACGCCGTGAAAAGCCGGCCGGAATCGAAGGAGACTCGAGAGATATCGGAGTACACTGCGAGAAGTCGGGTCGTGGAGCGTGAGGATCGAGTCCGAACAAAGACTCCTCCGAAATCCGAAGAATTCGTCCTCGAACCTCGTACCGTTGCGTGCATAGCGGTCGACGTCGAAGGACCTAAACAGGGATATATCCGCCGTGTTAATGTAGCGCCGGATGTATTCCTGGGTGACTGCGTCGTCACCAATCGTAAAGGCAAAGCGAGCCTCCGGTGTTTTAACACCTCGTCGGAAAGAGTTTCATTTCGATTGCCCCCATTGGAGATGGAAGAAATCGAGTCGTACTCTTCCGATTCTTATACTACTTCCGGGTATCATCCCGACGCATTCGGTAACCATCCCGACCTTTCTAATTCCGGGAACTATCCCGACGCATTCGGTAACCATCCCGACCTTTCTAATTCCGGGTATCATCCCGACGTATTCGGTAACCATCCCGACCTTTCTACTTCCGGGAACTATCCCGACGCATTCGGTAACCATCCCGACCTTTCTACTTCCGGGTATCGACCCGACGCATTCGGTAACCATCCCGACCTTTCTAACTCCGGTAACCAGCCCGATCCTTATACTAACTCCGGTAACCAGCCCGATCTTTATACTAACTCCGGTAACCAGCCCGATTCTCATACTAACTCCGGTAACCAGCCCGATTCTTATTCTAACTCCGGTAACCAGCCCGATCTTTATACTAACTCCGGTAACCAGCCCGACTTTTATACTAACTCCGGTAACCAGCCCGATCAATTCCAAAACCAACTCCATTCCTACGACAATCAAAGATCTTCAAGACCCATATGTAAGCAGGTCTGTTCTATATTGCACAATAAACCCAGTAACAGTTCTAAACCAGAGAAGGATATCAAAGCCTCCAAAGTAAAAGAACTTCATAACTTACTTCGAAATCATATCTTTGATGATCCACAGAAACTCGATTCCTTTCAACTTCCATCTGCACGTTGCCATGCGAAGCGAAACGAATACGATAAAATTAATCTCTGCGCTACAGCGAAATACGCGTCAGCAAGAAAGAAATATAAATCCGAGTACCCTCGCGATAACGGATACCCCTACCAGATTAAACGA
This sequence comes from Lasioglossum baleicum, assembly GCF_051020765.1. Lineage (NCBI taxonomy): Eukaryota > Metazoa > Arthropoda > Insecta > Hymenoptera > Halictidae > Lasioglossum > Lasioglossum baleicum. The sequence goes on along the minus strand of NW_027469112.1, from coordinate 23,200 downwards.
GCGAAATACGAAACCTCAGGTCAGCAAAACCTCCTTCCACCACTGGAAGATCAGCATATCACATCGCAACACCGCTCCTCCGAAGCAGCAATCGCCTCAGAAGACCGTCAGTCCTTAGACACACACGAAACTGTAATCATGCAATCGATCCAAGTTGCCATCTTACTCTCTATAGCCACGCGAGTGTACACCCTCATCGGATACGATTGTGGAGGATCTACACTGAACACGACAACGTTCTCCATCATCGATATTCCTGATTGCGAGCCTGAAGAAATCAAGCCCACGGAGGACTCAGTAAAAATCCAATTGCTACAACTAGCAGAGTTTACTCAGACGAGAGTAATCCAGTGCCACATAGAAATCGACCGCACGATATTCTATTGTGGCATGCACTCACATGTTTCCATCGTCACGAACGGACGACAGGAATATTTACTGGCAACCACCAGTGAAACCTGTTCCGAGTTGCAGAAGACCGGAACAATCCTCATCACTCCGACCGCCCAGGTCACGGGAGTCCAACCCAATTCTACTACATCCCGCAGCCTCACATTGGCGGGAGAACTTCAAAACAACGGGCAATGCGCGGGAACAACGTACAACGACCCATTCGGCACTTGGACCAGTGTCGTTGTACAGGCCATTGTTCGAATAACCCTGAGGGACTACACAGCAACAGTGAAGCTCTCTACAGGTCAGATCCATCTACAGTCAGGACAAATATGCACCTTCACAAAAGGAAGCTGCCTTGATACGCAAGATGGTCATACATTCTGGGACGTCGTTCCCAACGATTACTGCAAGTTCAATAGCTACGACGTTCTTTACGAAGGACTAGCTACCAGAGTTTCTACAAAGACAAAGTTCTCACCTACACTATATATGGTGGAATCTGAAGACACCACATTCGCGTTGACAGAATCTGGTCGTACATCAATTTGCGGTTATATTATTATTCGCACGGAGCACCCCAAGCTCTTTATTCTGGATACAAGTTTGTCCGGTAAATTCAAGGAACGCACTCACACCATAGTAAACAATCTGGACATATTCACCTACGTGAATAGTAAGTTCATCTACGTAGAAAAACATCTGAAAAGTCAACTTACCCAGTTGTACCAGGATGTCATCCGGCAAAAGTGCGAACTGGAGAAACAGGTCCTTCAAAACGCACTAACAATGTTACACTCATCACCTGAAGAAATAGCAGCTGCCATTATGCGAGAACCAGGATTCGTCGCAGTTCCAGCTGGAGAAGTGGTGCATATTATAAAGTGCATTCCAGTAACCGTACAAGTTCGGAAAACGGATAAGTGTTTCGATGAACTTCCGATCACTTACCAGAATTCTTCCAAGTTCTTAAAACCAGGAGATCATATTATAGTTGCCACAGGTACAGAAAAGCCATGCAATGAACTCCTGCCGCCTCTCTACAAAATAAACGGAATTTGGTATCGTTTAACGCCGTCACTCACAGAGACCGTTGCCCCAGCAACATTACAACCGCTCATCAAACCCACGTGGAAGTACGTAGATCCAACAAATATCGCAACAGGCGGAATCTATTCCCAAGAGGATCTCAACAAACTACAGGACCACATCATGTTTCCAGTAGAAAGAGTGGCCGTAATAAATTCTATCGCCCAAGGAGCATCCGGCAGAGATTACGCAACAGGGAACGTTAATATGTTCAACCTGCTTGACGAAAACTCCCTGCAACAGATAGCGGAGTCAACAGCACAAAAACTGTGGTCAGGATTCACCACATTTGGTTCAATCAGTGCCGGAGTGCTAGGAATATATATAGCAATCCGAACAATAAAGACTATCATAAGTACCATAATCAATGGTATTGCATTGCACTCACTTTACGGATGGAGTTTGCATCTAGCAGTCGCCGTATGGAGCTCCCTCACAAGATTCTTCATCTTCCTGAAGCAAAAGGACAATACTTACACGTATACAGCAAGATACAGGAAAAGTGCAAGTGAAAGTGTTAGTGAACAAAGTGATTCCCCACCCACCCTAAACCCCGAGAAAAGACAGTCGAAAAATGAACATTGCGAATACGACTTGTCGGACATTACAAAACCAGCCCCAGCCCCACGTGCCGACACCGACAACATTTCAGTGCGACCAGTGTTTCGTCCAAATATAGAAAATACTCGCCGAGAACTGTGCTCCCTGCGCGGAGTACCTCCGGACGATGCGTCGCATGAATGAGTCTGTAATCGAGTGTTGAGCGAGAAATTTCTTCCTTGTAAGAAATTTCTTTTCCGCGTTGGGAGGTGTTACGTCGTCCGATGTACGACGTTGGCCTTGTACATACACTATGTATTCAAGGTCTGATCTGCATAAGATCCACACACCGTCCCCTAGACATAAGAGCATAGTATTAAGATCTCATTATTCTATTGTTCTAATCCTTATCTCCGTCTCTACCCATCACCATAACTTCACCTTGATCAACACCTTACCTCAGTTTCAACCCATCACCACGACACATAATGCAATAAAGTATTGCATCACTCTGGAAGCATCTAGAAGCTTCTAGAAACGTCGAGAAGTCCAAAGACTGCTGCATCAGCAGTCCCACGCTCGTAGAGGGCAATAGGACAGCCACGAGACTGCAGCGTCAGCAGAAATGCACGTGCAGTCCCCGGGAGCGAAGACGCTGCTGCGTCAGCGGTTCTCCCACTCCGACAACTGAAGAACAAAGAGACTGCAGCGTCAGCTATCCCCACTCCGAACGAAGGAGGCAAGGCAGAGCGGACGCTTGCATCAGTCCGCCTTCAGCCAGCGACTCGCACAGACGTGCCTACCTGGCCTCAGCCGCCAGTCCGGCTTCTTCCGACTTCAAGAGCAGACGTGTTCAGTCTAGCTCCGCGAAAGTGAAGTGTGTCGATCCTTCACTCCTAATTCCAATTCCAATTCCAACTCTAACTCAACTCAACTCAAGTCCTAATTCTCATACATTAATCCTACAACATATTACTATATCCATTATTCATTAATCCAATTACTACTCCAATTATAATACTACTTACATATTGTATACCAGTGTACTTACCAGTTCTTATTTAATATATCGTTGTTATACCAGTGCTTCGATCTTGTTATTCTTGTGTTAGTTCAACACCATCTTCCAATTCAGTTCTTGCATCGAATATATTAAACTCGTGACATATCCGGACTTGGTCTAAAGTGCGCAGTGGAAACGCTGAGCCGCCAATAAGGAATTTGAAGCGAGTCATAGAGAAGTTCTCGTGCCACGTCTAGAATTGGTCTAAAGTGCGCAGTGGAAACGCTGAGCCGCCACTATAGACGTGAAGCGAGTTAACTACCAAAAAGGTTAATAACAAGTGGAAGTTCATTTCATTATATATTATTAATATTCCATCATTACTATTCCTTACCCATGCGACGCCCACGTCGAGCGGGACGCAAGTATCAACTTGCTAAATTGAGACGCGCGTTGAGAAATAAAGCGGTGCTCGATCAAATCATTGCCACTACCGAGTGGACAGAACTTCTGGGAACCACCGAGCACATTCCGTGTGACGCGTCCGATTACGTTTCTGTATACGGTTGCCCTTGCAACCCTCCTAAAGAGGTCAACCACGCGGACCTCTCGCGAGCTCCGACGCCAGTTCTACATCCGGTCGATTGTCCAGAGGTGATCGACATAGCCGACGACAACGACAGCCGAGACACGATCATCGTTCCCAGGGTCCGTTGCCGAATCATCCGTGACGTTCCTCTGCCAGCTCATCAACGTGTCGTCTTGCGGCCAGCATCCAAGGCCACTAATGTCGTCCCGAACCGAGCAGCAGCAACTCTGCCAGATCTTCCCCACCTCGAGGACATCTGTATAGAAGATCCGATGTACGACACCTACTGTCAGTACCGCCAGTTCCTGCTGCAACAATATTATTAGGCGTTAATACAGCATTGCGGTGAGTCGTATAATATCTTGTATAATTGCTGAATCCTGTAAACTCACCGTTTTCGTTGCATCATCTCGCGCGTGATTCTTGTCGGACACTTCTTGTAACCGCGTCGGACGTTCTCTTCTTGACTGCATCCATAGCAATATCGGTTGTCCTAGTGCATATGACAGCCCGCGGCTGTCTCGGCACGAAAGACCACTCCTCATTTTAATCTTCATATCTCAACCGTCCGTCTGTCACTGTTCTCTTTTCTCTCTCCTGGTACCTGTAACAAAAACACAGTGACGGACGTGACAAATTTGGCGCAGTCGGTAGGACATCGAAGTGGTCGCCGATATTTGCATTAATAAGCCCCGACGCGTGTCAGTGCGAAGTTCACATTTCTTAAATCCCATTCATATCTTTCAAAATGTCTCGCCCAATCACGCGATCTCAAAAGGATCTCCGAGCAGATCCTAACGCAGACCTTCCTCCAATGACCGAGGAAGAGTTACTCCTTTATGCGCAAGACCTCGCCCGTAGAGAGCAATATCTCAAAGAAGAAACTGATTTTATTGCCAAATTGCGTCTCAAATATGAAGAAGACGCACAAAACCAAAAGAATATGCTCGACGAAATACGAAAAGAGCTTCATAACATCCAAATCACGAGTCAAAGCCTACGTCAACAATCGCCTACACCAGACCCTAGTAACGTCTCTAATATGCGGGAACCTTCACCGCCAGAGCCACGCGAAATCCCACAGTATGAACCTACTGGTAATTTCGCTCTAAAACAAGCCGCCGAGCTTGTCCCTAGATTCGACGGAACTTCGTCTTCCGTCCTACAATTCATACGTGCATGCAAACGCGCGCGTGACACCGTACCGGCCACTGCAGAGCGTGCCCTCACAAAATTGCTCTGCAATAAACTCCACGATCGTGCTTATGCCGCTATAGAAGGCCAGCACATATTCACAATTTCTGCACTATGCGAGAAATTACGAACAGTACTGGGCCCATACAAATTCGTGGACCAGTACCGTGGCGATCTCGCGAGTGTACTCCAAGCTCCAAACGAGCACATCTTAGACTTCATCAATCGCGTTAAAGACCTTCGAACCGCGATTCAAGATGCCACAGATATTGGCCTTGATTACGAAGAACTAGATCGCTTCGTAGTAGATTGTTTTCTACGAGGTCTCCTTCCCCAGCTGCGTGCCGAAGTGCTTCATTGCCCTTCGCGAAATCCTGCCACTGTTTTCGAAGCAGCCATCTCTGCTTACAGGCAGTATGAGTCAGACCAGACTCGTCGACGAGAACTGATCCGCGAAGAAAAACGAGTCAGCTTCTCTGATAACCGGCCGTATCGCCAGCGTTCCACGTACGAGTCCCCTCGTGACATTCCAGAGCGAACTCAAGAACGCCGCGATAACAGACCGGACTCGTCTCAGCAGTCCTCGAGAAACTCAAACCGGGACTCTTATCGCTCCCCGACGCCGCAACGGCGATGGGAAAACAATCCTCGCGACCAAAACACATACCGCGATGGTCGCACAGATCGCCCCTCAAGCCCTAACAAATTTTGCAACTACTGCAAAGTCCCCGGGCACGATATTCACGAGTGCCGTAAGCGCGCTTTCAATAATAATAGGAGGTCGGGAAACGAGTCCGGCCTCCCGACCGAAGCCAACCCAAGGCGGGAGGCCGCATCTTCAACCCAAACTACAGCCCGCACCCAAACAGCTATCCGGACGAACGACCAGTCCGACGATTCGTCTCAGCAGTAAATCTTGCTGCAGACTCACCAATCCCGCGCGTAAAAATCTCCGCCCCTCAATTACAAAAGAAGTGTGAATTTTTGTTGGACACGGGTTCGGAGATCAATTTAATTCGTGCGTCAAGTCTAGAACCAAATCTACCTATAGATCATACGAACACTATAGAAGTCCAAGGAATAACCGAGGGATCCATTCCAACTCTCGGTCAAATTAAAATACACTTACAGGGTCAAAACCCTATTGAATTTCATGTCTTGGAAGAAAACTTCCCAATTAACATCGACGGAATCCTCGGTTCTCCCTTCTTCAGAACAGGAGCCGAGATCTCCTTTGCGAATGAATACATTATGATAGGAAACATTCGGGTTCCCTTCTCGAACCCTTGCGCGCCCACGGCTGAGCCTCGCGATAAATTGGCAGCAGAGGTTATTTCAATGCCTTCGTCTATGACCAACGATCTCGTTAAAACTCCAGCCGCCAAGCGTGAGGAACATTCGGCAAGGAACGTTCGAGTGTCTTCCTCAAATCCTCGTGCACCCGCGGTCAGACCTTGCAGAGCTCCGGTGACGGAGGTTATTTCAATGCCTCCTCGGGATTCGATCGAGTACTCCCTAGAGAAAAACGCCGTGAAAAGCCGGCCGGAATCGAAGGAGACTCGAGAGATATCGGAGTACACTGCGAGAAGTCGGGTCGTGGAGCGTGAGGATCGAGTCCGAACAAAGACTCCTCCGAAATCCGAAGAATTCGTCCTCGAACCTCGTACCGTTGCGTGCATAGCGGTCGACGTCGAAGGACCTAAACAGGGATATATCCGCCGTGTTAATGTAGCGCCGGATGTATTCCTGGGTGACTGCGTCGTCACCAATCGTAAAGGCAAAGCGAGCCTCCGGTGTTTTAACACCTCGTCGGAAAGAGTTTCATTTCGATTGCCCCCATTGGAGATGGAAGAAATCGAGTCGTACTCTTCCGACCTTTCTACTTCCGGGTACTATCCCGACGTATTCGGTAACCATCCCGACCTTTCTAATTCCGGGAACCATCCCGACGCATTCGGTAACCATCCCGACCTTACTAATTCCGGGAACCATCCCGACGCATTCGGTAACCATCCCGACCTTACTAATTCCGGGAACCATCCCGACGCATTCGGTAACCATCCCGACCTTACTAATTCCGGGTACTATCCCGACGCATTCGGTAACCATCCCGACCTTTCTAATTCCGGTAACCAGCCCGACGCATTCGGTAACCATCCCGACCTTTCTAACTCCGGTAACCAGCCCGATCCTTATACTAACTCCGGTAACCAGCCCGATCTTTATACTAACTCCGGTAACCAGCCCGATTCTCATACTAACTCCGGTAACCAGCCCGATTCTTATTCTAACTCCGGTAACCAGCCCGATCTTTATACTAACTCCGGTAACCAGCCCGACTTTTATACTAACTCCGGTAACCAGCCCGATCAATTCCAAAACCAACTCCATTCCTACGACAATCAAAGATCTTCAAGACCCATATGTAAGCAGGTCTGTTCTATATTGCACAATAAACCCAGTAACAGTTCTAAACCAGAGAAGGATATCAAAGCCTCCAAAGTAAAAGAACTTCATAAGTTACTTCGAAATCATATCTTTCATGATCCACAGAAACTCGATTCCTTTCAACTTCCATCTGCATGTTGCCATGCGAGGCGAAACAAATACGATAAAATTAATCTCTGCGCTACAGCGAAATACGCGTCAGCAAGAAGGAAATATAAATCCGAGTACCCTCGCGATAACGGATACCCCTACCAGATTAAACGAGCGAAATACGAAACCTCTGGTCAGCAAAATCTCCTTCCACCACTGGAAGATCAACATATCACATCGCAACACCGCTCCTCCGAAGCAGCAATCGCCTCAGAAGACCGTCAGTCCTTAGACACACACGAAACTGTAATCATCCAGCCGATCCAAGTTGCCATCTTACTCTCTATAGCCACGCGAGTGTACACCCTCATCGGATACGATTGTGGAGGATCTACACTGAACACGACAACGTTCTCCATCATCGATATTCCTGATTGCGAGCCTGAAGAAATCAAACCCACGGAGGACTCAGTAAAAATCCAATTGCTGCAACTAGCAGAATTTACTCAGACGAGAGTAATCCAGTGCCACATAGAAATCGACCGCACGATATTCTATTGTGGCATGCACTCACATGTTTCCATCGTCACGAACGGACGACAGGAATATTTACTGGCAACCACCAGTGAAACCTGTTCCGAGTTGCAGAAAACCGGAACAATCCTCATCACTCCGACCGCCCAGGTCACGGGAGTCCAACCCAATTCTACTACATCCCGCAGCCTCACATTGGCGGGAGAACTTCAAAACAACGGGCAATGCGCGGGAACAACGTACAACGACCCATTCGGCACTTGGACCAGTGTCGTTGTACAGGCCATTGTTCGAATAACCCTGAGGGACTACACAGCAACAGTGAAACTCTCTACAGGTCAGATCCATCTACAGTCAGGACAAATATGCACCTTCACAAAAGGAAGCTGCCTTGATACGCAAGATGGACATACATTCTGGGACGTCGTTCCCAATGATTACTGCAAGTTCAATAGCTACGACGTTCTCTACGAAGGACTAGCTACCAGAGTTTCTACAAAGACAAAGTTCTCACCTACATTATATATGGTGGAATCTGAAGACACCACATTCGCGTTGACAGAATCTGGTCGTACATCAATTTGCGGTTATATTATTATTCGCACGGAGCACCCCAAGCTCTTTATTCTGGATACAAGTCTGTCCGGTAAATTCAAGGAACGCACTCACACCATAGTAAACAATCTGGACATATTCACCTACGTGAATAGTAAGTTCATCTACGTAGAAAAACATCTGAAAAGTCAACTTACCCAGTTGTACCAGGATGTCATCCGGCAAAAGTGCGAACTGGAGAAACAGGTCCTTCAAAACGCACTAACAATGTTACACTCATCACCTGAAGAAATAGCAGCTGCCATTATGCGAGAACCAGGATTCGTCGCAGTTCCAGCTGGAGAAGTGGTGCATATTATAAAGTGCATTCCAGTAACCGTACAAGTTCGGAAAACGGATAAGTGTTTCGATGAACTTCCGATCACTTACCAGAATTCTTCCAAGTTCTTAAAACCAGGAGATCATATTATAGTTGCCACAGGTACAGAAAAGCCATGCAATGAACTCCTGCCGCCTCTCTACAAAATAAACGGAATTTGGTATCGTTTAACGCCGTCACTCACAGAGACCGTTGCCCCAGCAACATTACAACCGCTCATCAAACCCACGTGGAAGTACGTAGATCCAACAAATATCGCAACAGGCGGAATCTATTCCCAAGAGGATCTCAACAAACTACAGGACCACATCATGTTTCCAGTAGAAAGAGTGGCCGTAATAAATTCTATCGCCCAAGGAGCATCCGGCAGAGATTACGCAACAGGGAACGTTAATATGTTCAACCTGCTTGACGAAAACTCCCTGCAACAGATAGCGGAGTCAACAGCACAAAAACTGTGGTCAGGATTCACCACATTTGGTTCAATCAGTGCTGGAGTGCTAGGAATATATATAGCAATCCGAACAATAAAGACTATCATAAGTACCATAATCAATGGTATTGCATTGCACTCACTTTACGGATGGAGTTTGCATCTAGCAGTCGCCGTATGGAGCTCCCTCACAAGATTCTTCATCTTCCTGAAGCAAAAGGACAATACTTACACGTATGCAGCAAGATACAGGAAAAGTGCAAGTGAAAGTGTTAGTGAACAAAGTGATTCCCCACCCACCCTAAACCCCGAGAAAAGACAGTCGAAAAATGAACATTGCGAATACGACTTGTCGGACATTACAAAACCAGCCCCAGCCCCACGTGCCGACACCGACAACATTTCAGTGCGACCAGTGTTTCGTCCAAATATAGAAAATACTCGCCGAGAACTGTGCTCCCTGCGCGGAGTACCTCCGGACGATGCGTCGCATGAATGAGTCTGTAATCGAGTGTTGAGCGAGAAATTTCTTCCTTGTAAGAAATTTCTTTTCCGCGTTGGGAGGTGTTACGTCGTCCGATATACGACGTTGGCCTTGTACACACACTATGTATACAAGGTCTGATCTGCATAAGATCCACACACCGTCCCCTAGACATAAGAGCATAGCATTAAGATCTCATTATTCTATTGTTCTAATCCTTATCTCCGTCTCTACCCATCACCATAACTTCACCTTGATCAACACCTTACCTCAGTTTCAACCCATCACCACGACACTAATGCAATAAAGTATTGCATCACTCTGGAAGCATCTAGAAGCTTCTAGAAACGTCGAGAAGTCCAAAGACTGCTGCATCAGCAGTCCCACGCTCGTAGAGGGCAATAGGACAGCCACGAGACTGCAGCGTCAGCAGAAATGCACGTGCAGTCCCCGGGAGCAAAGACGCTGCTGCGTCAGCGGTTCTCCCACTCCGACGACTGAAGAACAAAGAGACTGCAGCGTCAGCTATCCCCACTCCGAACGAAGGAGGCAAGGCAGAGCGGACGCTTGCATCAGTCCGCCTTCAGCCAGCGACTCGCACAGACGTGCCTACCTGGCCTCAGCCGCCAGTCCGGCTTCTTCCGACTTCAAGAGCAGACGTGTTCAGTCTAGCTCCGCGAAAGTGAAGTGTGTCGATCCTTCACTCCTAATTCCAATTCCAATTCCAACTCTAACTCAACTCAACTCAAGTCCTAATTCTCATACATTAATCCTACAACATATTACTATATCCATTATTCATTAATCCAATTACTACTCCAATTATAATACTACTTACATATTGTATACCAGTGTACTTACCAGTTCTTATTTAATATATCGTTGTTATACCAGTGCTTCGATCTTGTTATTCTTGTGTTAGTTCAACACCATCTTCCAATTCAGTTCTTGCATCGAATATATTAAACTCGTGACATATCCGGACTTGGTCTAAAGTGCGCAGTGGAAACGCTGAGCCGCCAATAAGGAATTTGAAGCGAGTCATAGAGAAGTTCTCGTGCCACGTCTAGAATTGGTCTAAAGTGCGCAGTGGAAACGCTGAGCCGCCACTATAGACGTGAAGCGAGTTAACTACCAAAAAGGTTAATAACAAGTGGAAGTTCATTTCATTATATATTATTAATATTCCATCATTACTATTCCTTACCCATGCGACGCCCACGTCGAGCGGGACGCAAGTATCAACTTGCTAAATTGAGACGCGCGTTGAGAAATAAAGCGGTGCTCGATCAAATCATTGCCACTACCGAGTGGACAGAACTTCTGGGAACCACCGAGCACATTCCGTGTGACGCGTCCGATTACGTTTCTGTATACGGTTGCCCTTGCAACCCTCCTAAAGAGGTCAACCACGCGGACCTCTCGCGAGCTCCGACGCCAGTTCTACATCCGGTCGATTGTCCAGAGGTGATCGACATAGCCGACGACAACGACAGCCGAGACACGATCATCGTTCCCAGGGTCCGTTGCCGAATCATCCGTGACGTTCCTCTGCCAGCTCATCAACGTGTCGTCTTGCGGCCAGCATCCAAGGCCACTAATGTCGTCCCGAACCGAGCAGCAGCAACTCTGCCAGATCTTCCCCACCTCGAGGACATCTGTATAGAAGATCCGATGTACGACACCTACTGTCAGTACCGCCAGTTCCTGCTGCAACAATATTATTAGGCGTTAATACAGCATTGCGGTGAGTCGTATAATATCTTGTATAATTGCTGAATCCTGTAAACTCACCGTTTTCGTTGCATCATCTCGCGCGTGATTCTTGTCGGACACTTCTTGTAACCGCGTCGGACGTTCTCTTCTTGACTGCATCCATAGCAATATCGGTTGTCCTAGTGCATATGACAGCCCGCGGCTGTCTCGGCACGAAAGACCACTCCTCATTTTAATCTTCATATCTCAACCGTCCGTCTGTCACTGTTCTCTTTTCTCTCTCCTGGTACCTGTAACAAAAACACAGTGACGGACGTGACAGCTCATCGTCGACAAGAACCTCGGTTTCTGTCTGTACACTACTAGTTCCTTGCTTTAATTTATCAACGAGTTCTTTATCGCGTGTTAACTGCGATCGTAGCTCGTCTAATTCCGCACGCTCTTTATTGATCGCGGCGGTAATTTCGGCTCTATCTTTATCTAGCAACTCGCGGCTCTGTCTCACGGATTCACTTTCGTTTCTGATTCGAATCTCTTTCAACCGCAGTGACTCCTTGTACGTGTCACGTCCTGGCGGGGCTATAAGAGCAAGAGAAGAGAATACCGCGGCCCGGCTACTCTACTCTTCCACTGACTGACATTTAATAAAAGTGTTGGTCTTTTTATCAACAGACTAGGACCCGATGCCGACACCTGCATGCAGTCTTACACAGATGAATGATGCACGCGACCCTGAAACATACGCGGTAATATGTTCCACTTACTTTTACGCTTCGCTTGCTTGTCGATTGACACGAGACATGAATTCGCAACGGATGAACAGCTACGGTTGCGCTGATGGCCTTGAATACGGTCCGCTCTGCTTGACAGGCGTTGATCCAAATGGCTGGAAACGACCTTCAAGGATTGACGACTGCGCCAAACTCTGTCACGTCAATATTTGACAGGAACGACCTCCAATGATTGACAGCTGGCTGCTACGGTATTGTAGACGGATGCGCTCGTTGAGGAAACGGGCGTGGACGCTGTACGATAGCGTGAATCTAACTCACGAATATCGTCCGCGTGATTGACGATATTTTAACTAGCGAAAACGGGCGTGGACGCTGTGCGATCCCGTGAATTTATCTCGCGAATATCGTCCGCGTGGTTGACGATATTTTGATTCGAGAAAACGGACGTGGATGCTGCGGAGCTTGCTATGCGAGCAAGTCTATCACTATCACGCACGTACGCGAACACGTAACAGGAAATTGAATAAGGAATACTATTCGCGAACTTTCCAGTGAGAACTCTATCTCTAACTAACAACGTGTCACTTCAAACTACGAAGTTAGGAGCAAGGAAATAATAATTGGGATTTAGATTGACTCTGGTAAAACAAAGTATATTATAAACGTAAAAGAATACAAAGGTAAAGATGCTTATTATTAACGAAATCGAAATACGTACTAAGTACGAAATATGAAACGCAATAAAAATGTTTAATTGAATAAACGAAGTAATGTTTGAATTAAACGAATAAGAATACGATATTACTGAATGGTATTAGGGACTGTGTCTAAACAGTATGGATTTGGGAAGATTGTGTCTAAACAATCTGGATTTGGAAAGACTATGTCTAAATAGTCTGGACTTGGAAGATTGACGAAAACTCGACTGACCCACTCGGGTCCCCGGAGAGGACTGAGGAGAATCGAACGTTCGTCGACGAATAACGTTCGTCCGAAAAATGCTGACTTCGCAAAAGGGGACCGTGTCCTCTTTGTGCCGGTCTTCGTCGTAAACAGCGCGATGGCCGCCGCACTAGAGTCAGCAGTTTTCGTTCCCAGTGGTGCAGGACTCGAAAATTAAGTGGTAACCATTGGCGTACCTATTTATTTATTTAAATAAATTGGGACTTAGAATATTTTCGAGCGCTTGCTCTTGCAAGGCGTTTCGATGTAAATTTTATATGTCATATGATTAGTTGACATCATTTGTCGACCGATCATATGTTTGAAAATATTCTAAGTACTTTTGAAAATTACCAAAAATCGAAATTTTGGTAAAGTCTAAACAAACGCGAATTGAGAACATAACCTACAAATTTTTAGGTTAGTTTCATGATTTTCGCTCACGAGTCCAATGATATTTCAATCTTCGAGTTTGGGCCATTTTTGGCTATTTTAGGATTTTGACAGATTTTGGATTTTAGGTTATGTTGATGGATTTCAATCAAATGTACGTGGTGTTAAGGATTCATTGTTATGAAGGATTTTTAGGAGGTTTGGAATCTTTAAAGGGGAACGCTCGCTCTTATGTATCTAATTTTACATGTAGTCTTAAAGCTAACGTCGGAGGTGCGACCGACGTCACACCTCCCCCCTTAGAGAAGAGATTTCACGCAGTGGAATCTCTGCCTCTGGGTGGCGGTAGACAGGATGCACTGAAATGTCATCCCTGTCTCGCAACGCTGGGTCAAGGGAATCGCAAATTAACGTTCGTTTCGTCAAGGGAGGACGGGTTCGGAATTCTCCGACACTGGCACTATCACTATCTTTGTCCTCGATGGCCGCTGAAGTCTTGTTGTCCCTCTGCTTCATGAATATAAAGAACCGGGTCAGTGAACTCCAGATGGCGACAACGAGATGCAGGCTCCAGCCGTATAGTGAGTGTAATGCGATGCCGTTAACGATCGTACTGATGATTGTTTTGATCGTGCGGATCGCTACATACACTCCGATTATTCCAGCACTTATTGATCCGAATGTAGTGAATCCGGACCATAATTTCTGTGCTGTAGACTCCGCTATCTGCTGTAGGGAGTTTTCATCGAGCAGGTTGAACATATTGATGTTTCCTGCTGCAAACTGTCTTCCCGTCGCACCCTGTGCGATTGAATTTATGACTGCTACCTTCTCTACAGGAAACATTATATGATCCTGTAGTTTGTCCAGGTCGTCTTGTGAATAAATGCCTCCCGTTGCCAAGTTCTTCGGATCTATGTATTTCCAGGTTGACTTGGCGAGGGGGTGAAGCTCCGAAGGAGTGATGGCCTCCATCAATGACGGTGTTAGGCGATACCATGTTCCGTGCAGTCTATAATATGGGGGAAGTAGCTCATTGCATGGCTTTTCTGTCCCCGTATTTGAAATGATGTGGTCCCTTGGCTTCAGGAATTTTGATGTGTTCCGATACGTGATGGGTAGCTCATCATAACACCGTTCGGTTTTCCTCACTTGGACCGTGACTGGTATGCACTTTATTATGTGCACTACCTCTCCTGCTGGAACTGCGATAAATCCGACATCCTTCATGATGGCAGTGGCAACTTCTTCGGGTGCTGAATGTAATAATGTGAGGGCGTTCTGGAGAATCTGACGCTCTAGCTCACACTTCTGACGGATTACATCTTTGTAGAGTTGAGAAAATTGTTTCCGGAGGTGCTTCTCCACGTAAACAAATTTGCTGTTGACATACGTGAAGATGTCCAGATTGTTGACCAAGGTGTGTGTTTTCTCCTTGAATTTTCCTGAACTTCCAACTTCCAGAATGAACAGCTTGGGGTGTTCCGTTCGGATTATGACATATCCGCAAACTGACGATCTGCCTGTCTCCGTGAGTGCAAAAGTCGTGTCCTGCGATGCTACGGTATACAGGGTTGGAGAAGGATTCACCTTGGAGGATAGTTTAGTGGCTATCCCTTCGTACAAGACATCATAATTATTGAATTTGCACGAGTCCGTCGGCGTGGTTTCCCAGAACGTATGGCCATCTTGTGCGTCTAAGCAGCTTCCTTTTTGAAGGGGGCAGGTTTGCCCAGTTTGTAGATGAATCTGTCCGGTTGACAATCTGATTGGAGCGATGTAGTCGCGGATCGTGATTCGGACTAAAGCTTGTACCACGACATCGGTCCAAGTCCCAAACGGATCACTATACGTGGTTCCAGCGCAGCTACCATCATTCTGAATAACTCCTGCTAACGTGAGGCCGTGAGAGGAGGTCGAGTTCGGCTGAATACCTGTGATCTGGGCGGCTGGGGTGATGAATATTGTCCCCGTCGTGTGTAGGCTCGAACAGGTTTCGCTGGAGATCGGTAATATATAGTCTTGTCGACCATTGGATACCACCGAATTATGTGAATGCATGCCACAATAGTATATGGTTCTGTCTATTCCGATATGGCATTGCAAAACACGAGCTTGCGAGAATTCAGCTAGCTGCAGGAGCTGAATTCTTTCTAAGTTTTCAGCTGGTGCGATGTCTTCTGGCTCGCAGTTAAGAGTGTCAATAGTTGAATACGTGGTAATATTCAAGGTTGAACCTCCACAGTCATATCCAATGAGTGTTGAGGCTTGCGTGGCAATAGAGAGCAAGATAGCTGCTTGTATCGGCTGCATGGTTGCTGTTATAGCGTTGTCGAGAGACTGATGATCTTCAGGGGTGACGGTTTCTCCTTGAAGATCTCGTTGCGTCGCAGGGATATCGTCTTCCTGCTGTGGAGTGGGGTGATGCTGACCAGAGGTTTTAAATTTCGCTCTTGGGTCGCTGCGATAGTTTATCGTTGGCGTAACGATATTGGAGACTCTGTTAACGCTAGGAAGATTGAATTCGTTTCGCAAGATACATAACGAAAGCTTATAATCAGACTTAGTTGTCTCGGGCGAGTATAATGTATCGGCTTTATTTCTTTTTCTTGCTGACGCGAATCTCGCGGAATTGTATTTGCCAGACGCATGGACTTTGTTTTCGGTCGCACGGATACCTGATCGTTGAAGCTGGAAGAGGCGTTGTTCCGGCGAGGATTTGAAGATAGGAGTTTGCGGCAAAACATAAACTCCTTTTGATTTAACTTTAGGAATAGAAATGTTTTCTAAATTGTTCTCATATGAACATTCTAAAAGTTCATCTGAGGCGAAGGCGTTGATGTTTCTTTCCACACAGGACTTTGAATATAAATCGTCGGGATGGTTACCGGAATTCTTTAAAGTATCGGGATGGCTACCGGAATCGTCGGGATGGTTACCGGAATTGTTTAAAGAATCGGGATGGCTACCGGAATCGTCGGGATGGTTACCGGAATTATTTAAAGAATCGGGATGGCTACCGGAATTATTTAAAGAATCGGGATGGCTACCGGAATCGTCGGAATGGTTACCGGAATTAATAGAAGACGCGAGTTGATCGTTAACGATCGTCTCGTGCGCGCGGCACGCACGAGCATTGAATAAGTCCGAATTGACTTCGGCTTGAATATTCGAAAAGGGAACCTCGATCTCTTCCACCTCCAACGTAGGCAGGGAGAAGGACGCCACTTCGGACGATGCGTTAAAGCATCGCAGGTATGCCTTTCCGTTACGGTTGGTGACTAAACAATCACCTAAGAACACATCGGGTTTTACATCTACTTTTCGCACATACCCTTCGCTTGGGCCCTTTACGTTGACGGCTATGCAGGCGGCGGTACGGCTTTCGATGGAATATTCCCGAGGATTCGAAAAGGGAATACGTAGGTTTTTATACTCTACGCATTCCTTCGCAAATGATATCTCTGCTCCCTCTCTGAAGAAGGGGGAGCCTAAGATACCATCTATATTAATTGGAAAACTGTCAGGCAGAACGTGTAGCGTGACTTTAATGGAATCTGCTAGCTCCGCATTGATATAACCGAGGGTCGCAATTTCTCCTTCTGTCACGCCATGGACGTGTATGACGCTGTCAGTTTTTAGATGAACGTCAGATTTGATACCAGACGCTCGGATTAAGTTGACCTCGGACCCGGTGTCCAAGAGGAACTCACACTCTTTTGAGAAGAGTGACGATTTTGCTTTTATTCGAGGGATAGGGGAGTCCGGCGCGAGATTTATTGCCGAGACTAATTTCGCGGATGGTCGTTCATTCTGCTGACCGTCCGGGTTATCTCTCCTATCTACTCGAATTTCATCTACTGCTGGTCGTCGCTGATGACGGCCAGCTGTGTTGCCTTTTGGCGATTCTCTTGGGATGCCTCCCGTCCTTTGGTCGCGTTTGTCGGGAGGCTTGATTCGTTTCCCGACTCATTTCTACTGTAATATTCGCGGCGGCGACATTCGTATATGTCATGTCCCGTGCGCTTACAATATTTACAATACTTCCGACTCTCCGTAGGAAAGCGATCGCGACCTGGGGACTGGGAAGCGCGATCTTCGCGTTTATATGTTTCGCGCTGATTTGATTGCGACGGTTCGTGACGTCGCGGAGGAGGAGAGCGATACGCGTCTCTGTTATCGGGTTTCCTGTCTCGCCAGGATTCACGAGGTGAAAAGGAAGGTCGTTGATCTTTCCTTTCCGAAGATCTGTTGCGCTGCTCAGGCGCATTCCTATCATAATAAGAGTTGCTTGATCGCTCTGGTGTGCGATTACGAGAGTCGGAGAATGCAACGCGGCGTCCGTCGTCGCGATAACGAACACGGTCAAGCTCGTACTGTTTGTACGCGGTTACTGCTTCATCGAATATTTTCTGTAATTCGAGTGACGCACAGAGCCTGACCTCGGCTCGAAGCGCTGGGATAAGACCACGCATGAAACAATCAATTGTGAATTTATCAATCTCGTCTAGATTGGGGACCCCGCGGCCTGAATCTATGATCGCCGTTCTAAGGTCCTTTACTCGCGTAATATAATTCAACACGTGCTCGGACTGTCCCTGGTGTATCGAAGCTAATTCTCCGCGATACTGATCGATGAATTTATATGGGCCTAGTACATCTTTCAGGCGGTTGCACAATTCAGAGATTGTGTTAATATTTACGTCTTCAATCGCGGCGTATGCCTGTCCTCTAAGCTTATTGCATACTAATCTAGTGAGGGTACGCTCAGCTGTGGCTGGAACAGCTTCCAAGGCTCGCTTGCACGCGCGAACGAATTGTAGCACGGTTATGGAGGTGCCGTCAAAGGTAGGCACAAGTTCAACCGCTTGTTTAACGGTGAAATTCGAAGAATCGTGCATTATGGGTTCGCGGGGCGCAACGACTGGGCTAGCTGGAATTGATTGAGAATCTCTGGCCGATCGGATTTCTGCTATCTCGCGGCGTATATCCTCGTACGTTACTCTTTGCTCACGCGTTTCTGTTTCGTATTGCAATTTGAGTTGAGTCAACGCGGCGGTTTGATTAATGAGAGCTGCTTCTCTACGAGCTAAATCTTTCTGGAATTCAATTAATTCCTCTTCCGTAGGAGGAACCTTCTTTCTAGCCTCGCTACGTGTTTCCATGATTGCGTCGCTTGAAAATTTCTAAGTATGAAATTCGCGAAAAATAATCCGACTATATAACGTGGGCGAAGGGGCGTTTTCTAAACCGCCCGTCGCACTTTAACGTTCACTAAAACTTTCGATGAATTTGTACTGAGTACGAACATCGCGAAAAATAATTTGAGTATGTAACGTGGGCGAAAGGGCATTTCCTTCACTGCCCGTCGCACTTTTAACTGACACTATGCTTTCACGGACTCTAAGTCTACTGCGTTAAATTGTCAAACAATGATGGAACGCGCAGGGGTTCGCGTGCTAACACTGATTCTATTTTTATTCCTCGATGCCGTGCTTCTAACATCGGTGACCAACGACTGTCCTACCGACTGCGCCAAATTTGTCACAACAAATTTTGGCAGAGGTAGGACACATGACGTATCCTACAAAAGTGTTGACGGTGTCTCTAACATCGGTGACCAACGAGTGTCCTACCGACTGCGCCAAATTTGTCACGTCCTGGCGGGGCTATAAGAGCAAGAGAAGAGAATACCGCGGCCCGGCTACTCTACTCTTCCACTGACTGACATTTAATAAAAGTGTTGGTCTTTTTATCAACAGACTAGGACCCGATGCCGACACCTGCATGCAGTCTTACACAGATGAATGATGCACGCGACCCTGAAACATACGCGGTAATATGTTCCACTTACTTTTACGCTTCGCTTGCTTGTCGATTGACACGAGACATGAATTCGCAACGGATGAACAGCTACGGTTGCGCTGATGGCCTTGAATACGGTCCGCTCTGCTTGACAGGCGTTGATCCAAATGGCTGGAAACGACCTTCAAGGATTGACGACTGCGCCAAACTCTGTCACGTCAATATTTGACAGGAACGACCTCCAATGATTGACAGCTGGCTGCTACGGTATTGTAGACGGATGCGCTCGTTGAGGAAACGGGCGTGGACGCTGTACGATAGCGTGAATCTAACTCACGAATATCGTCCGCGTGATTGACGATATTTTAACTAGCGAAAACGGGCGTGGACGCTGTGCGATCCCGTGAATTTATCTCGCGAATATCGTCCGCGTGGTTGACGATATTTTGATTCGAGAAAACGGACGTGGATGCTGCGGAGCTTGCTATGCGAGCAAGTCTATCACTATCACGCACGTACGCGAACACGTAACAGGAAATTGAATAAGGAATACTATTCGCGAACTTTCCAGTGAGAACTCTATCTCTAACTAACAACGTGTCACTTCAAACTACGAAGTTAGGAGCAAGGAAATAATAATTGGGATTTAGATTGACTCTGGTAAAACAAAGTATATTATAAACGTAAAAGAATACAAAGGTAAAGATGCTTATTATTAACGAAATCGAAATACGTACTAAGTACGAAATATGAAACGCAATAAAAATGTTTAATTGAATAAACGAAGTAATGTTTGAATTAAACGAATAAGAATACGATATTACTGAATGGTATTAGGGACTGTGTCTAAACAGTATGGATTTGGGAAGATTGTGTCTAAACAATCTGGATTTGGAAAGACTATGTCTAAATAGTCTGGACTTGGAAGATTGACGAAAACTCGACTGACCCACTCGGGTCCCCGGAGAGGACTGAGGAGAATCGAACGTTCGTCGACGAATAACGTTCGTCCGAAAAATGCTGACTTCGCAAAAGGGGACCGTGTCCTCTTTGTGCCGGTCTTCGTCGTAAACAGCGCGATGGCCGCCGCACTAGAGTCAGCAGTTTTCGTTCCCAGTGGTGCAGGACTCGAAAATTAAGTGGTAACCATTGGCGTACCTATTTATTTATTTAAATAAATTGGGACTTAGAATATTTTCGAGCGCTTGCTCTTGCAAGGCGTTTCGATGTAAATTTTATATGTCATATGATTAGTTGACATCATTTGTCGACCGATCATATGTTTGAAAATATTCTAAGTACTTTTGAAAATTACCAAAAATCGAAATTTTGGTAAAGTCTAAACAAACGCGAATTGAGAACATAACCTACAAATTTTTAGGTTAGTTTCATGATTTTCGCTCACGAGTCCAATGATATTTCAATCTTCGAGTTTGGGCCATTTTTGGCTATTTTAGGATTTTGACAGATTTTGGATTTTAGGTTATGTTGATGGATTTCAATCAAATGTACGTGGTGTTAAGGATTCATTGTTATGAAGGATTTTTAGGAGGTTTGGAATCTTTAAAGGGGAACGCTCGCTCTTATGTATCTAATTTTACATGTAGTCTTAAAGCTAACGTCGGAGGTGCGACCGACGTCACATACGCGTTCAACTCGCTTTCGGTAATTTTCGCGTTTTTCACTTCACCACCTTTCTGCTTCGTACGCGTATTGTCTGAGGGACCGTCTGCCATCGCGATCGCTGGTGTCACGTCCTGGCGGGGCTATAAGAGCAAGAGAAGAGAATACCGCGGCCCGGCTACTCTACTCTTCCACTGACTGACATTTAATAAAAGTGTTGGTCTTTTTATCAACAGACTAGGACCCGATGCCGACACCTGCATGCAGTCTTACACAGATGAATGATGCACGCGACCCTGAAACATACGCGGTAATATGTTCCACTTACTTTTACGCTTCGCTTGCTTGTCGATTGACACGAGACATGAATTCGCAACGGATGAACAGCTACGGTTGCGCTGATGGCCTTGAATACGGTCCGCTCTGCTTGACAGGCGTTGATCCAAATGGCTGGAAACGACCTTCAAGGATTGACGACTGCGCCAAACTCTGTCACGTCAATATTTGACAGGAACGACCTCCAATGATTGACAGCTGGCTGCTACGGTATTGTAGACGGATGCGCTCGTTGAGGAAACGGGCGTGGACGCTGTACGATAGCGTGAATCTAACTCACGAATATCGTCCGCGTGATTGACGATATTTTAACTAGCGAAAACGGGCGTGGACGCTGTGCGATCCCGTGAATTTATCTCGCGAATATCGTCCGCGTGGTTGACGATATTTTGATTCGAGAAAACGGACGTGGATGCTGCGGAGCTTGCTATGCGAGCAAGTCTATCACTATCACGCACGTACGCGAACACGTAACAGGAAATTGAATAAGGAATACTATTCGCGAACTTTCCCGTGAGAACTCTATTTCTAACTAACAACGTGTCACTTCAAACTACGAAGTTAGGAGCAAGGAAATAATAATTGGGATTTAGATTGACTCTGGTAAAACAAAGTATATTATAAACGTAAAAGAATACAAAGGTAAAGATGCTTATTATTAACGAAATCGAAATACGTACTAAGTACGAAATATGAGACGCAATAAAAATGTTTAATTGAATAAACGAAGTAATATTTGAATTAAACGAATAAGAATACGATATTACTGAATGGTATTAGGGACTGTGTCTAAACAGTATGGATTTGGAAAGATTGTGTCTAAACAATCTGGATTTGGAAAGACTATGTCTAAATAGTCTGGACTTGGAAGATTGACGAAAACTCGACTGACCCACTCGGGTCCCCGGAGAGGACTGAGGAGAATCGAACGTTCGTCGACGAATAACGTTCGTCCGAAAAATGCTGACTTCGCAAAAGGGGACCGTGTCCTCTTTGTGCCGGTCTTCGTCGTAAACAGCGCGATGGCCGCCGCACTAGAGTCAGCAGTTTTCGTTCCCAGTGGTGCAGGACTCGAAAATTAAGTGGTAACCATTGGCGTACCTATTTATTTATTTAAATAAATTGGGACTTAGAATATTTTCGAGCGCTTGCTCTTGCAAGGCGTTTCGATGTAAATTTTATATGTCATATGATTAGTTGACATCATTTGTCGACCGATCATATGTTTGAAAATATTCTAAGTACTTTTGAAAATTACCAAAAATCGAAATTTTGGTAAAGTCTAAACAAACGCGAATTGAGAACATAACCTACAAATTTTTAGGTTAGTTTCATGATTTTCGCTCACGAGTCCAATGATATTTCAATCTTCGAGTTTGGGCCATTTTTGGCTATTTTAGGATTTTGACAGATTTTGGATTTTAGGTTATGTTGATGGATTTCGATCAGATGTACGTGGTGTTAAGGATTCATTGTTATGAAGGATTTTTAGGAGTTTTGGAATCTTTAAAAGGGGAACGCTCGCTCTTATGTATCTAATTTTACATGTAGTCTTAAAGCTAACGTCGGAGGTGCGACCGACGTCACATCTCCCCCCTTAGAGAAGAGATTTCACGCAGTGGAATCTCTGCCTCTGGGTGGCGGTAGACAGGATGCACTGAAATGTCATCCCTGTCTCGCAACGCTGGGTCAAGGGAATCGCAAATTAACGTTCGTTTCGTCAAGGGAGGACGGGTTCGGAATTCTCCGACACTGGCACTATCACTAGCTTCTGCTTAAATGTCACCATTGTCTGAATCGGTGTCATCGCTGGAACTATCGGATATCCAGTCAGGGTCGTCCCGTTGTGCGATCCATCTTGCCGATAGAATCTGTCCGCAAGGGATGCACTCCAATACTGGTGTTTCGGTGCATAGCCTT